>NC_090386.1:24208468-24513311 GCF_036365525.1 Heterodontus francisci | reverse complement strand
TGTACTGTATGGGTGGATGTGGGTGAACTCTGCACGATGTACTGAATGGGTGGAGGGGGTGCAATCTGCATTATGTACTGTATGGGTGGATGCGGGAGAGCTCTGCATTATGTACTGTATGGGTGGAGGGGGTGAACTCTGCATTACGTACTGTTTGGGGAGGGGGTGAACTCTGCATTATGTACAGTATGGGTGCAGGGGGTGAACTCTGCATTACGTACTGCATGGGGAGGGTGTGAACTCTGCATTATGTACTGTATGGGGAGGGGATGAACTCTGCATTATGTACTGTTTGGGGAGGGGGTAAACTCTGCACTATGTACTGTATGGGTGGATGGGGCTGAACTCTGCACTATGTACTGTATGGGTGGATGGGGCTGAACTCTGCACCATGTACTGTATGGGAAGGGGGTGAACTCTGTACTATGTACTGTAATGGGTGGGGGTGAACTCTGCATTATGTACTGGATGGGTGGATGGGGGTGAACTCTGCACTATGTACTGTATGGGAAGGGGGTGAACTCTGTACTATGTACTGTAATGGGTGGGGGTGAACTCTGCATTATGTACTGTATGGGTGGATGGGGGTGAACTCTGCACCATGTACTGGATGGGAAGGGGGTGAACTCTGTACAATGTACTGTAATGGGTGGGGGTGAACTCTGCATTACGTACTGTATGGGTGGATGGGGGTGAACTCTGCACTATGTACTGTATGGGTGGAGGGGGTGAACTCTGCATTATGTACTGTATGGGTGGAGGGGAGAACTCTGCATGATGTACTGTATGGGTGGAGGGGGTGAACTCCGCATTATGTACTGTTGGGTGGATGGGGGTGAACTCTGCACTATGTACTGGATGGGTGGAGGGGGTGAACTCTGCATTATGTACTGTATGGGTGGATGGGGGTGAACTCTGCACTATGTACTGTTTGGGAGGAGGGGGTGAACTCTGCATTATGTACTGTATGGGTGCAGGGGGTGAACTCCGCATTATGTACTGTATGGGGACGGGGTGAACTCTGCATTATGTACTGTATGGGGAGGGGGTGAAGTCTGCATTATGTACTGTATGGGTGGAGGGGGTGAACTCTGCATTATGTACTGTTTGGGGAGGGGGTGAACACTGCATTATGTACTGTATGGGTGGAGGGGGCAAACTCTGCATTATGTACTGTTTGGGGAGGGGGTGCACTCTGCATTATGTATTGTTTGGGGAGGGGGTGAACTCTGCATTATGTATTGTTTGGGGAGGGGGTGAACTCTGCATTATGTACTGTATGGGTGGAGGGGGCGAACTCTGCATTATGTACTGTTTGGGGAGGGGGTGAACTCTGCATTATGTATTGTTTGGGGAGGGGGTGAACTCTGCATTATGTACTGTATGGGTGGAGGGGGTGAACTCTGCATTATGTACTGTATGGGTGGAGGGGGCAAACTCTGCATTATGTACTGTTTGGGGAGGGGGTGAACTATGCATTATGTGTTGTTTGGGGAGGGGGTGAACTCTGCATTATGTACTGTATGGGTGGAGGGGGTGAACTCTGCATTATGTACTGTTTGGGGAGGGGGGTGAACTCTGCATTATGTACAGGATGGGGGAGGGGGTGAACTCTGCATTATGTACTGCATGGGTGGATGAGGGTGAACTCTGCACGATGTACTGAATGGGTGGAGGGGGTGAAATCTGCATTATGTACTGTATGTGTGCAGGGGGTGAACTCTGCATTATGTACTGTTTGGGGAGGGGGTAAATTCTGCACTATGTACTGTATGGGGAGGGGGTGAACTCTGCATTATGTACTGTATGTGTGCAGGGGGTGAACTCTGCATTATGTACTGCATGGGGAGGGGGTGAACTCTGCATTATGTACTGTTTGGGGAGGGGGTAAATTCTGCACTATGTACTGTATGGGGAGGGGGTGAACTCTGCATTATGTACTGTATGTGTGCAGGGGGTGAACTCTGCATTATGTACTGCATGGGGAGGGTGTGAACTCTGCATTATGTACTGTATGGGGAGGGGGTGAACTCTGCATTATGTACTGTTTGGGGAGGGGGTAAATTCTGCACTATGTACTGTATGGGGAGGGGGTGAACTCTGCATTATGTACTGTATGTGTGCAGGGGGTGAACTCTGCATTATGTACTGCATGGGGAGGGTGTGAACTCTGCATTATGTACTGTCTGGGTGGATGTGGGTGAACTCTGCACGATGTACTGAATGGGTGGAGGGGGTGAACTCTGCATTATGTACTGTATGTGTGCAGGGGGTGAACTCTGCATTATGTACTGCATGGGGAGGGTGTGAACTCTGCATTATGTACTGTATGGGGAGGGGGTGAACTCTGCATTATGTACTGTTTGGGGAGGGGGTAAATTCTGCTCTATGTACTGTATGGGGAGGGGGTGAACTCTGCATTATGTACTGTATGGGGAGGGGGTGAACACTGCATTCCGGACTGTGCGGGGGGAGGGGGTGAACTCTGCCTTCTGTACTGTCTGGGGAGGGGGTGAACACTGCACTATGTACTGTATGGGGAGGGGATGAACTCTGCATTATGAACTGTATGGGGAGGGGGTGATCTCGGCATTATGAACTGTATGGGGGGAGGGGGTGAACTCTGCGTAATGTACTGTATTTGTAGAAGGGGTGAACTTTGCATTATGCACTGGATGGGGAGGGGGTGAACTCTGCATTATGTACTTTATGGGGAGGGGGTGATCTTGGCATTATGAACTGTCCGGGGGGAGGTAGTGAACTCTGCACTTTGGACTGTATGGGCAGGGGGTGAACTCTGCATTATGTACTGTATGGGGAGGGGGTGAACTCTGCATTACGGACTGTGCGGGGGGAGGGGGTGAACTCAGCATTATGTACTGTATGGGTGGAGGGGGTGAACTCTGCATTATTTACTGTCTGGGGAGGGGATGAACTCTGCATTACGTACCCTATGGGGGGAGGGGGTGATCTCTGCACTATGTACTGTATGGGGGGAGGGGGTGAACTCTGGACTATGTGCTGCATGGGGGGAGGGGGTGAACTCTGCATTATGTACTGTATGGGGAGGTTGTGAACTCTGCATTATGCACTGTATGGGGAGGGGGTAAACTCTGCATTACGGACTGAGCGGGGGGTGGGGGTGAACTCTGCATTATGTACAGGATGGGGGAGGGGGTCAACACTGCACTATGTACTGTATGGGGAGGGGGTGATCTCGGCATTATGAACTGTATGGGGGGAGGGGTTGAACTCTGCATTATGTACGGCATGGGGGGGGGTGAACTCTGCATTATGTACTGGATGGGGGGAGGGGGTGAACTCTGCATTATGTACTGCATGGGGAGGGGGTGATCTCGGCATTATGTACTGGATGGGGGGAGGGGGTGAACTCTGCATTATGTACTGCATGGGGAGGGGGTGATCTCGGCATTATGAACTGTATGGGGGGAGGGGGTGAACTCTGCATTATGTACTGTATGGGTGGAGGGCGTGAACTCTGCATTATGTACTGTATGGGGAGGGGGTGAACTCTGCATTATGTACTGTATGGGGAGGGGGTGAACTCTGCATTATGTACTGTATGAGGAGGGGTTGAACTCTGCACTATGTACTGTTTGGGGAGGGGGTAAACTCTGCGTTACGGACAGAGCGGGGGAGGGGTTGAACTCAGCATTATGTCCTGTATGGGGAGGGGGTGAACGATGCATTATGTACTGTTTGGGGAGGGGGTGAACTCTGCACTATGTAATGTATGAGGAGGGGGTGAGCTCTGCATTATGTACTGTACGGGGAGGGGGTGAACACTGCATTATGTACTGTATGGGGAGGGGGCAAACTCTGCATTATGTACTGTTTGGGGAGGGGGTGAACTCTGCATTATGTACTGTTTGGGTGGATGGGGAGAACTCTGCGTTATGTACGGCATGGGGGAGGTGAACTCTGCATTATGTACTGGATGGGGGGAGGGGGTGAACTCTGCATTATGTACTGTATGGGGAGGGGGTGATCTCGTCATTATGAACTGTATGGGGGGAGGGGGTGAACTCTGCATTATGTACTGTATGGGTGGAGGGCGTGAACTCTGCATTATGTACTGTATGGGGAGGGTGTGAACTCTGCATTGTGTACTGTATGGGTGGATGGGGGTGAACTCTGCATTATGTACTGTCTGGGTGGATGCGGGTGAACTCTGCATTATGTACTGTATGGGTGGAGGGGGTGAACTCTGCATTATGTACTGTTTGGGGAAGGGGGTGAACTCTGCATTATGTACAGTATGGGTGCAGGGGGTGAACTCTGCATTACGTACTGCATGGGGAGGGTGTGAACTCTGCATTGTGTACTGTATGGGTGGATGGGGGTGAACTCTGCACTATGTACTGTATGGGTGGAGGGGGTGAACTCTGCATTATGGACTATATGGGGAGGGGGTGAATTCTGCATTTTGTACTGTATGGGTGGAGGGGGTGAACACTGCATTCTGGACTGTATGGGGGGAGGGGGGTGATCTCTGCCTTCTGTACTGTATGGGTGGAGGGGGTGAACACTGCATTCTGGACTGTATGGGGGGAGGGGGTGATCTCTGCCTTCTGTACTGTATGGGTGGAGGGGGTGAACTCTGCATTATGTACTGTTTGGGGAAGGGGGTGAACTCTGCATTATGTACAGTATGGGTGCAGGGGGTGAACTCTGCATTACGTACTGCATGGGGAGGGTGTGAACTCTGCATTGTGTACTGTATGGGTGGATGGGGGTGAACTCTGCACTATGTACTGTATGGGTGGAGGGGGTGAACTCTGCATTATGGACTATATGGGGAGGGGGTGAATTCTGCATTTTGTACTGTATGGGTGGAGGGGGTGAACACTGCATTCTGGACTGTATGGGTGGAGGGGGTGAACACTGCATTATGTACTGTATGGGCGGAGGGGGTGAACTCTGCACGATGTACTGTATGGAGGGCGTGGTGAACTCTGCACTATGTACTGTATGGGGAGGGGCTGAACTCTGCATTATGTACTGTATGGGGAGGGGGTGAACACTGCATTCTGGACTGTGCGGGGGGAGGGGGTGAACTCTGCCTTCTGTACTGTGTGGGGAGGGGGTGAACACTGCACTATGTACTGTTTGGGGAGGGGATGAACTCTGCATTATGTACTGTATGGGGAGGGGGTGAACTCTGCATTATGTACTGTATGGGGAGAGGGTGATCTCGGCATTATGAACTGTCCGGGGGGAGGTAGTGAACTCTGCATTATGTACTGTATGGATGGAGGGTGTGAACTCTGCAGTATGTACTGTATGTGGGGGGGCGGGGGGTGAACTCTGCACTTTGGACTGTATGGGCAGGGGGTGAACTCTGCATTATGTACTGTATGGGGAGGGGATGAACTCTGCATTATGTACTCTATGGGGGGAGGGGGTGAACTCTGCACTATGTACTGTATGGGGGGAGGGGGTGAACTCTGTACTATGTACTGCATGGGGGGAGGGGGTGAACACTGCATTATGTACTGTATGGGGAGGGGATGAACTCTGCATTATGTACTCTATGGGGGGAGGGGGTGAACTCTGCACTATGTACTGTATGGGGGGAGGGGGTGAACTCTGTACTATGTACTGCATGGGGGGAGGGGGTGAACTCTGCATTATGTACTGTATGGGGAGGTGGTGAACTCTGCATTACGGACTGAGCGGGGGGTGGGGGTGAACTCTGCATTATGTAGTGCATGGGTGGAGGGGGTGAACTCTGCATTATGTACTGTATGGGGAGGGGGTGATCTCGGCATTATGAACTGTATGGGGGGAGGGGTTGAACTCTGCATTATGTACTGTATGGGGAGGGGGTGAACGATGCATTATGTACTGTTTGGGGAGGGGGTGAACTCTGTACTATGTTCTGTATGGGGGGATGGGGGTGAACTCTGCATTATGTACTGTATGGGGAGGGGGTGAAATCTGCACTATGTTCTGAATGGGGGGGGAGGGGGTGAACTCTGCATTATGTACTGTATGGGGAGGGGGTGAACTCTGCACTATGTACTGTATGGGGGGATGGGGGTGAACTCTGCATTGTGTACTGTATGGGGAGGGGGTGAACTCTGCACTATGAACTGTATGGGGGGAGGGGGTGAACTCTGCACTATGTATTGTTTGGGGAGGGGGTGAACACTGTACTATGTACTGTATTAGGGGGGAGGGGGTGAACTCTGCACTATGTACTGTATTAGGGGGGAGGGGGTGACCTCTGCACTATGTACTGTATTGGGGAGGGGGTGAACTCTGCACGATGTACTGTATTAGGGGGGAGGGGTTGAACTCTGCACTATGTACTGTATTAGGGGGGAGGGGGTGACCTCTGCACTATGTACTGTATTGGGGAGGGGGTGAACTCTGTGCTATGTACTGTATGGGGAGGGGGTGAACTCTGCACCATGTACTGTATGGGGGGAGGGGGTGAACTCTGCACTATGTACTGTGTGGGGAGAGGGTGAACTCTGCATTATGTACTGTTTGGGGGGAGGGGGTGAACTCTGCATTATGTACTGTTTGGGGGGAGGGGGTGAACTCTGCATTATGTACTGTATTGGGGAGGGGGTGAACTCTGCACTATGTACTGTATGGGGGGAGGGGGTGAACTCTGCACCATGTACTGTATCGGGGGACGGGGTGAACTCTGCACTATGTACTGTATGGGGGAGGGGGTGAACTCTGCACCATGTACTGTATGGGGGGAGGGGGTGAACTCTGCACTATGTACTGTGTGGGGAGAGGGTGAACTCTGCATTATGTTCTGTATGGGGAGGGGGTGATCTCTGCATTATGTACTGTATGGGGAGGTGGTGAACTCTGCATTACGGACTGAGCGGGGGGTGGGGGTGAACTCTGCATTATGTACTGTATGGGGAGGGGGTGATCTCGGCATTATGTAGTGCATGGGTGGAGGGGGTGAACTCTGCATTATGTACTGTATGGGGAGGGGGTGATCTCGGCATTATGAACTGTATGAGGGGAGGGGGGTGAACGATGCATTATGTACTGTTTGGGGAGGGGGTGAACTCTGTACTATGTTCTGAATGGGGGGGAGGGGGTGAACTCTGCACTATGTACTGTATGGGGGGATGGGGGTGAACTCTGCATTGTGTACTGTATGGGGAGGGGGTGAACTCTGCACTATGAACTGTATGGGGGGAGGAGGTGAACTCTGCACTATGTATTGTTTGGGGAGGGGTGAACTCTGTACTATGTACTGATTGGGGGTGAGGGGGTGAACTCAGCACTATGTACTGTATGGGGAGGGGCTGAACTCTGTGCTATATACTGTATGGGGAGGGGGTGAACTCTGCACTATGAACTGTATGGGGGGAGGGGGTGAACTCTGCACTATGTACTGTATTGGGGAGGGGGTGAACTCTGTGCTATATACTGTATGGGGAGGGGGTCAACTCTGCACTATGAACTGTATGGGGGGAGGGGGTGAACTCAGCACTATGTACTGTATTGGGGAGGGGGTGAACTCTGCACTATGTACTGAATGGGGGTGAGGGGGTGAACTCAGCACTATGTACTGTATGGGGAGGGGGTGAACTCTGCACTATGTACTGTATTGGGGAGGGGGTGAACTCTGTGCTATGTACTGTATGGAGGAGGGGGTGAACTCTGCATTATGTACTGTTTGGGGGGAGGGGGTGAACTCTGCACTATGTACTGTGTGGGGAGAGGGTGAACTCTGCATTATGTACTGTTTGGGGGGAGGGGGTGAACTCTGCATTATGTACTGTATTGGGGAGGGGGTGAACTCTGCACTATGTACTGTATGGGGGGAGGGGGTGAACTCTGTGCTATGTACTGTATCGGGGGAGGGGGTGAACTCTGCACTATGTACTGTATGGGGGGAGGGGGTGAACTCTGCTCTATGTACTGTATGGGGGGAGGGGGTGAACTCTGCACCATGTACTGTATGGGGGGAGGGGGTGAACTCTGCACTATGTACTGTGTGGGGAGAGGGTGAACTCTGCATTATGTTCTGTATGGGAAGGGGGTGATCTCTGCATTATGTACTGTATGGGGGGTGGGGGTGAACTCTGTACTATGTACTGTATGGGGAGGGGGTGAACTCTGCACCATGTACTGTGTTGGGGGAGGGGGTGAACTCTGTACTATGTACTGTATGGGTGGAGGGGGTGAACTCTGCACTATGTACTGTGTGGGGAGGGGGTGAACTCTGCACTATGTACTGTGTGGGGAGGGGGTGAACTCTGCACTATGTACTGTATGGGGGGAGGGGGTGAACTCTGTATTATGTACTGTATGGGGAAGGGGTGAACTCTGCACCATGTACTGTGTGGGGAGGGGGTGAACTCTGTACTATGTACTGTATGGGGAGGGGGTGAACTCTGCACTATGTACTGTATGGGGAGGGGGTGAACTCTGCACTATGTACTGTATGGGGGGAGGGGGTGAACTCTGCACTATGCACTGTATGGGGGGAGGGGGTGAACTCTGCACTATGCACTGTATGGGGTGGAGTGGGTGACCTCTGCATTATGTGCTGTCTGGGGAAGGGGTGAACTCTGCACCATTTACTGTGTGGGGAGGGGGTGAACTCTGTACTATGTACTGTATGGGTGGAGGTGGTGAACTCTGCACTATGTACTGTATGGGGGGAGGGGGTGAACTCTGCACTATGCACTGTATGGGGTGGAGTGGGTGACCTCTGCATTATGTACTGTTTGGGGGGGTGGGGGGGAGGGGCTGACCTCTGCATTATGTACTGTATGGGGGGGGGAGGGGCTGAACTCTGCATTATGTACTGTATGGGGGGGGAGGGGCTAAACTCTGCATTATGTACTGTATGGGGGGGGAGGGGGTGAACTCTGCATTATGTACTGTATGAGGAGGGGGCGAACTCTGCATTATGTACTGTATGAGGAGGGGGTGAACTCTGCATTATGTACTGTATGGGGGTGGGGGGAGCGGCTGAACTCTGCATTATATACTGTATGGGGGGAGGGGGTGAAATGTGCACTGTGTACTATGTACTGAATGTGGGTGAGGGGGTGAACTCTGCATTATGTGCTGTTTGGGGAGGGTGTGAACTCTGCACTATGTACTGTATGGAGAGGGGGTGTACTCTGTACTATGTACTGAGTGGGGGTGAGGGGTGAACTCAGCGCTATGTTCTGTATGGGGAGGGGGTGATCTCTGTACTATGTTCTGTATGGGGGGATGGGGGGTGAACTCTGCATTATGTACTGTATGGGGAGGGGGTGAACTCTGCACTATGTTCTGAATGGGGAGGAGGGGGTGAACTCTGCACTATGTACTGTTTGGGGAGGGGGTGAACTCTGCACTATGTACTGTATGGGGGGATGGGGGTGAACTCTGCACTATGAACTGTATGGGGGGAGGGGGTGAACCCTGCACTATGTACTGAATGGGGGTGAGGGGGTGAACTCAGCACTATGTACTGTTTGGGGAGGGGGTGAACTCTGTACTATGTACTGTATTAGGGGGGAGGGGGTGAACTCTGCAATATGTACTGTATTGGGGAGGGGGTGAACTCTGCACTATGTACTGTATTGGGGAGGGGGTAAACTCTGCATTATGTACTGTATTGGGGAGGGGGTACTATGTACTGTATTGGGGAGGGGGTAAACTCTGCATTATGTACTGTATTGGGGAAGGGGTAAACTCTGCACTTTGTACTGTATTGGGGAGGGGGTAAACTCTGCATTATGTACTGTATTGGGGAGGGGGTGAACTGTGCACTGTCATGTCTTGGGGGAGGGGGTAAACTCTGCACTATGTTCTGTATTGGGGAGGGGGTGAACTCTGCACTATGTACTGTATTGGGGAGGGGGTGAACTGTGCACTATGTACTGTATTAGGGATGGGGTGATATCTGCACTCTGTACTGTATTGGGGATGGGGTGAACTGTGCACTATGTACTGTATTGGGGAGTGGGTAAACTCTGCATTATGTACTGTATTGGGGAGGGGATGAATTCTGCACTCTGTGCTCTGATGGGGGAGGGGGGAACTCTGCACTATGTACTGTTAAGGGGGGGAGTGGGTGAACTCTGCCCTGTGTCGTGTATGGAATGTGGAGGGGGTGAGCGCTGCACTGTATAATGTACTGGGGGGTGGTATGAACTCTGCACTGTGTACAGTGAGGGGGGGAGTGGGTGAACTCTTCACTATGTAGTGTATGGAAGGGGGAAGGATTCAGCTCTGCATTCTGTTGTGTAGGCCTGTTAATCTTTTAAAAATGGTCCCAACACCTACTCCTACCACAGGTGATGCCGTGAACGGCATTGCAAGGCTGCCTCCGCCACATGATTAGGAGGCAGGGTGGGGAGGGGAGCAGCCACTGTTCATTTGCAAAGTGGACAGGACTAGGAGTAGGGACTCTATAAGCATGAAGTTGTCACTCCTAAGCCAGAGAAGGGACCATGTGTTTGTGTGGTGGATGGTAGACCATGTGCATGGTGCCTCCATTAAGCTCCACTCGGGCATCTGGAAACTCTACCAGTGGAGCCTGGGGTGGGCCAGTGGCACGGACCATCGAGGAATAAAAGAAATGATTGTGCAAAGCTCAGCACGTAGTCCTTTTTGCCAGGGGTTTAATTGGACCATTGTTGGGTTTGGGAGGAGGGAAGTACCTGGGCAAACCTCTAGGAGGCAGTCATGTTTTTGTGGATATTGGGTAGGTGAATGCCAGGGATGTGCCCTCAGTCACATTTGCACCCATTGGCCCCATGCCAATGGGATGCCATGCAACTAATGTGGGTGTCTGTGCTGGAGATCACAGCCAGATGAGATTCCTGAGTAACCATTGGGATCGTGAGACGAGCAAATTCAGGGACAAAAAACTTCGACATGCACAACAAATCAGAATATCCAGCCAAGTCTGCCAATACATAAATGCATTAGCGGATACCAGGAACTGAACAGCAAGGTTTCATTCAATGAAGAAGTTTGGCAATGTCCTGAACCTTAAGGGTAAATTCAATCTCACCCTCCCAGCCTGAAACTGCACTCACTGGTTTGAGAGTCATACCCCTGTATGAGCTGCACGCCCTTCGAGCCTGACTCCATGATTGAGTGATGCAGTGATCTTACCCGCCAGTCTTTGCTTTTCCGTTTTTTCCCAATGATTTTCTCCCTTTAACACTACAGCACTGCAAGAAATGCAACCTGGACTGTGTTGAGCTCATGTCCTTGCACTTGATAATTTATATTACTGATGGTGGTTATTTTGAAGAGCAATGATATAATTCTTTAGACAGGGCTGAAGGGAGAGTAGGGGGTGTCCTGTTAGTCATTAGGTGTGAACGCACTGCAGCCCAGATGGACAAGATGTAGGTGTAGAGATCAGGGAGGGGGATTGTGATATACTTGAACAAATTAGCATTGAAAGGAAGGAAGTATTAACTGTTTTAGTGGGCTTAAAAGTGGATACATCCTCAGGCCCAGATGAGATGTATCCCAGGCTGCTATGTGAGGCAAGGGAGGAGATAGCAGGGGCTCTGATGCAAATTTTCAAATCCTCTCTGGCCGCAGGAGAGGTACCAGAGGACTGGAGGACAGCGAATGAGGTACCATTATTCAAGAAGGGTAGGAGGGATAAACCAGGTAATTACAGGCCAGTGAGTCTAACATCAGTGGTAGGGAAACTATTAGAAAAAATTCTGAGGGACAGGATTAATCTCCACTTGAAGAGGCAGGGATTAATCATGGATAGGCAACATGGCTTTGTCAGGGGGAGATCGTGTCAAACAAACGATTGGATTTTTCGAGGCGGTGACTAGATGTGTAGATGAGGGTTATGCAGTTGATGTAGTCTACATGGACTTCAGTAAGGCTTTCGATAAGGTCCTGCATGAGAGATTGGTTAAGAAGGTAAGAGCCCATGGGATCCAGGGCAAGTTTGCAAATTGGATCCAAAATTGGCTTAGTGGCAGAAGGCAGAGGGTGATGGTGGAGGGTGTACCGCAAGGATCGGTACTAGGACCCTTGCAGTTTGTCGTGTATATTAATGATTTAGACGTGAATATAGGAGGTATGATCAGTAAGTTTGCAGATGACACGAAAATTGGTGGTGTCGTAAATGATGAGGAGGAAATCCTTAGATTGCAGGATGATATAGATGGGCTGGTAAGATGGGTGGAGCAGTGGCAAATGGAATTTAATCCTGAGAAGTGTGAGGTGATGCATTTTGGGAGGTCTAACAAGGCAAGGGAATATACAATGGATGGTAGGACCCTAGGAAGTACAGAGGTTCAGAGGGACCTTGGGGTACTTGTCCATAGATCACTGAAGGCAGCAGCACAGGTAGATAAGGTGGTTAGGAAGGCATATGGGATACTTGTCCTTTATTAGTCGAGGCATAGAATATAAGAGCAGGCAGGTTATGATGGAGCTATATAAAATGCTAGTTAGGCCTCAGCTGGAGTACTGTGTACAGTTCTGGTCACCACACTATAGGAAGGAAGTGATTGCACTGGAGAGGGTGCAGAGGAGATTCACCAGGATGTTGCCTGGGCTGGAGCATTTCAGCTATGAAGAGAGACTGGATAGGCTAGGGTTGTTTTCCTTATAACAGAGAAGGCTGAGGGGGACCTGATTGCGGTATGCAAAATTATGAGGGGCATTGATAGGATAGATAGGAAGAAACTTTTTCCCTTAGCAGAGGGATCAATAACCAGGGAGCATAGATTTAAGGTAAGGGGCAGGAGGTTTGGAGGGGATTTGAGGAAAAATATTTTCACCCAGAGGTTGGTTGGAATCTGGAATACACTGCCTGAAGAGAGGTAGAGGCAGGAACCCTCACAACATTTAAGAAGTATTTAGATGTGCCCTTGAAATGCTATAGCACACACGGCTAAGTGGTGGAAAATGGGATTAGAATAGATAGGTGCTTGATGGCCAGCACAGACACCATGGGCCGAAGGGCCTTTTTCTGTATAACTCTATGACTCTATGTCCTCTGTCTCCCCCCTTTAGCTCGGGAAAGCTGAACCTTGTTCTCAAGTATTATGGACTTGACAGTACAAAATTACACGTAATTTGGCATTGTAGGGTTAAAAGTTTGTTTCCGCAAGCTCAGAACAAGCCCAGATTACGTGTACCAAAAATGCACAGGGTCAGTCCATGACTTTCAGTCCATTTATTTGTTACGACCAGGTGAGAAAGAGGTCTCGGGTTTCCTTTTTGCCTTCACCTGGTCTTACTGTAACGTGGTTTAATTTTAAACACACCATATTTTTAGCTCCCCCTTGGTAAATCCTTCCAATTGTAAGACAAAGAAACCAGCACAACAGGCTTTCTTAGGTTTAAAGAAGTAAAGTAAAATTTATTAAACTAAACTCTAGTTTGTTTGGCGCCTACGGATACACGACGCGCCAAGCTAGCATGGATACGCGATACACATATGCAAATAGGGACAGAAAAGAGCAGAAGAAATAAAGTGGAAGGTTTGAGGCAATATCTGAAGAGTTATTGTTACGGTTCTTTGATCTCACTGTAGAGTCCTTGATTGTGGGTAGTTCTTACTTTTCACTGGGGCCCAGTATTCTTCTTAAACCTTGTTCACTGTAGGAGACTATTCTCTCTTGGGGTTCATGTGTCTTCAGTGGGTTTTCGGAGTTCTGTGAGAAAGAGATGGGAGCAGACAGACAGACAGGAGAGGCTGTGGCAAGCAAGCCAGGAGAGGTCTTTTCAATCCCGGAGAAAACAATTTTCTGCCAGCTCTCAGTTCAAAACTGTACACTTCAGAAAAAAAACACAGACTCCCAGCAGGTTAGTCATGTGACTAACTGGTTTGACCATGTCTGTTTGTGGATTTATTGGAGCAGGGGATAGCTCCTTTGTTCCATGCATTGTCTGTTAATATGCAAAAATTTATTTCCAGCCAGGGGCCTGGCAACCCCTTGTCACAGGCCTTCTCCTCTTCTCAGCAACAATTTGAAATTTAATGTCCATGTGACGAAATTAATAATGCCTCATCGTTGGCAGGTGGGGGCCTGCATGACACATTTAAATCCACACCTCCTCCACTTCCTTCACCTCACCTTTGGCAGCCATGGAATCAGAAGGTTTATTGGCCTTGGTGGGAGCATCAAGAGAGCAGGAGCACAGAAAGAGCAGGAGAATGGAGTGAACAGGAGCACTGAGAGAGTGCAGGAGCAGCGAGAGACCAGGACCATGGGTAAATGACAGAGAAAGTACCAGAGGAGAAGGGGGGAAGCAGAGCACCCCTGCAATTGCCACTTACTCTTGACCATTGTACCCTGGGCAACTGCCCACCTGCAAGGCTAGTCCTATATCACAGAGTGCCTGCAAGATCTCTGCAGACCCCAGTTTGAGAACCACTGGTGTAGAGGAAACTTTGCTCTGTATCTAACCAGTCCTGTACCTGACCTGGGAATGTTTGATGGGACAATATAGAGGGAGCTTTACTCTATATCAACAGAAGTTCTGTATCTGAGATTTGAGTGTTTAATGAAAGAGTGTAGAGCATGTTTATTCTGTATCTGACCCATGCTGTCTCTACTCTATGAATGTTTGATAGTACAGTCTAATGGAATCTTTACTCTGTATACAAACCATGCTGCATCTACCCTGGGAGTGTTTCATGGTTCAGCATCAAGGGGTCGTAATTCTCTATCAAACACATGCTGTTCCTGCCCTAGGTGTGCTTGATGAGGCAGTAAAAGAGTGAGCCTTATTCTTCATCTAACCTGTTCTGTACCTCCCCTGGGACTGGTTGGGACAGTGTTAAGGGACCTTTACCTTTAGATTGGCTGGTTTGATTGACAGCAGGAGTTTGTCTGTTTATATAGTTTCTAGCCTCCAGTCTGTTTATTTACACAGTTGTGCAATAGGCATTTCAGGTACTTTTTTTGCTAGGGGTTGTTTATGCAGCCATTCAATAAGCAATTCTTCATGCTTGAGTGGTTTTATGAGCTTTTTAAACACTGGCTGAGTGAGTGAAAAATTTTCAGCATTCGAGATTTAATGAGTTTCTTTTTCTCGCTTCAGCTGCCAGCTGCGTGAATGGTGGATTCCCACGCTTTTCACTGTTATGCGCCTCCTGTATTGGCGTGGACCTGATCAGCCTAGGAAAGCCTTTGAAACAATCAATCAGCCGGATATAGGGATTGGGTTTTCCCTGTTTTTTTCTTTTGCTGAGCCTTTAAAAAAAATCAACTTTGCAAGCACTTCAAAGCTTTTTTTTCAACTGGGATTCCTATACCGATGGCACATTGACTCACCCGATCATAGTGATTGATTTGCAGCCTGTCGTGCAGCTCTGCCTTCTACACCCAGAGGTACAAAACGTACAAACATACAAATTAGGAGCAGAAGTAGGCCATTCAGCCCCTCGATCCTTCTCGCCATTCAATAAGATCATGGCTGATTTGATTTTAACCTCAACTCCACATTCCTGCCTACCCCCAATAACCTTTCACCCCCTTGCATATCAAGAATCTATCTCCCTCTGTCTTAAAAATATTCAAAGACTCTGCATCCACTACCTTTGAGGAAGAGAGTTCCAAAGACTCAAGGCCCTCTGAGAGAAAAAATGTCTCCTCATCTCTGTCTTAAATGGGCGACCCCTTACATTTAAATTGTGACCCTTAGTTCTAGATTCTTGCACAAGAGGAAACCTCCTTTCCACATCCACCCTGTCAAGACCCCTCAGGATCTTATGTGTTTCAATGAAGTCGCCTCTTACTCTTCCAAACTCCAGCGGATACAAGCCTAGCCTGTCCAACCTTTCCTTACAGGACAACCTGCCCATTCCAGGTATTAGTCTAGTAAACTTTCTCTGAACTGCTTCCAACACATTTACATCCTTCCTTAAATAAGGAGACCGATACTGCACATAGTACTCCAGACGTGGTCTCAACAAATCCCTGTATAGTTGAAGCATCACCTCCCTACTTTTGTATTCAATTCCCCTCGCAATCAATGATAACATTCTATTAGCTTTCCTAATTACTTGCTGTACCTGCATACTAACCTTTTGCAATTCACGCACTAACATCTGGACACACAGTTCCATCTGCATCTCAGGTGAGTTTGTTTTTTCTTCTTTACACTGTTTGGGCTCGTGTTTCTTTTAACTTTCTTTTCGGTTTAGGTAATTTTTAAAGCTGTTTCCTGTGGTCTTCAATACTGGACTTTGTCTTCTCACCACAGCTGCCACCATGCACTGAGAAGTTTTTGTGTTGTCTGGTGGAACATAAATGAGATGCATGGAGTTCAGTTGATTGATGATCTCAAATAGGTTTATCAGCAGCTAACAAGTATGTACAGTGCGGAACTATCTATTTACAGGACTTGCCTCTTGGTGTTACAGTTACAGAGTCACTCTGGCTCTGAGTCACATGACTATGTACTGGTATGTAGCTCATTAGCATACTATGATCTTAAAGGAACATCACTCTTAAAGCCAATCACACAACAGAGGGAGCTTTATTCTCTATTTAACCTGTGCTGTACCTACCTTGGGATTATTTAATGGTTCAGTGTCAAGGAAGCTTTACTCTGTATCTAACCTTATTTATGTAATGATGCATAATTCTAAGCACAGATTCATTGGTTCTGCTCTGATTAGGTCAAATTTAAAAAGATGAGAATCATGAAAGTGTAGTGCCAGAATCAGAGGAACAAAAATTTATAAAGGTTCTGCAAAATATTAAAAGGCATCTCTGTCCAATACCAATGTTTGTCAAGGTTGAATTGGTATGGGTGTAAGGAGTGAATAGTCAGGACAAAGGGAAAGGGATCCTCGGTACAATGCATTTTCTTCAAATGAGGGAGGGCACAGCTTGGCACTTGGCCTCCTCTTTGATGGTTGCTGGAGTTGAGGTGGGCCTATCTCAGATGCTTGTCCTCTGTTCCTGTCCACTGCACCATCTCATGTGCTGTTACCTCAGCACTGCCTGCAAGAACATATAGCTAGAGCCAATCATTTCTGTCCCTGCACATGTGTAGTCTCTGTGTTGCATGGTAGCCACCATGCTCCTCACAGCCAATGGCACAGCCCCACTCTGCCGCTGTGCTGATCTGGCCCCTGAGAAGGCAAGTTATCACAGTCATACCCAGCTGGGTTTACCAGAGCCCACGGAAATGATTGTGGCATTTTGCAGGGCCGAATGGGCAATGCCAGCTGCTGATTGCCATGGCATGACCTCTTTTGTCCAATCCTGTGTGGAAGGCCTGAGGGCCCAGACCACCACCATAACCCTCATAACACATCCCCTTGAAGGATTCCAGGTGGCAAACACCCCAGTGCCAATAAAGGGAGCTTGGAGAAAAATAGATAAATCTATAATTGTAGCTGCTACTAAGGCTGATAAAAACTTAAGCACCAGCTAGAAACAGAAATAAGCCTGCAAGAAGGGCCTGCAGAAAGCCCAATGCCCTTTTCTTAGAAATGCCTACGTGACTTCAGGCTGTCCAGAGGCCAGCCTTGTTCCTGGCTGGGTTTCACTGGTCCACTGGAGACTTGCCACCTAGAACAGCCCCTGGATTCCTCCACACCGCTCCACACCTCCACACCGCCACAAGGGCGTTCCAGAAGATCTATGCCCCAATTCGCCAAGAGCGAGAGAGAGAGATCGATCTCTCCCCGGGAAGTTGGGATAGATATTGGACCAGATTTCATAGAGAAGGCAGAGGACAGTGGGCTCCCTATAGGGATGAATTTTACTCTGACCAAGACTATCAAAGTGCCATGCGGGAATACCGGGAAAAATAGAATAGGGATCAAAGAGATTTCCCACAAGACCGGTGTCAACCCCAACGGGAAGACCATTGAGATAATAACCAGTCCGACAGATCCCTTAAAGCCTCTGGAATGGACAGTATCCCCAAAAGAAAGGAACATAAATCAGTCAAAATGGTTAAAAGTAAGACCAAAAATAAATAAAAATCACAGCCACCCTAGAGGTAGGACTGATACCAAAATTGGCTTGCTTTCTCATTATAGGACAATGAGACAGAAAACATTTCTTAAAATCTCAAACCAGGCCTGTGGAAGCATCCACAGATCAGGATGACAGGTGTTGTGGGCAGATGAAAGATTATATTGGGGGGCGGGGGGCGGGTTCCCCCTTTTCCACCTCTTGACTGACCAAAGAAAGTGTTTTTTTTTAAAAAAAAGTGTTTTTGAACTTCTGAGTCAGTTAATTGTCAAGAATAGACAAATAACAGGTTTTCTCGTAAGTTAAAAAAGAAAGATAAATGTTTTGTTACAACCAGGTGAGAAAGAGGTCCCAGGTTCCCTTTCAGCCTTCACCTGTAATAGGTTTTATTTTTAAAAACACTGCTTTTAGCTTCCCCTTGGTGGATCCTTGTTCACCGCTTTCCAATTATAAGGCAAAGAAACGAGAGCAAACAGGCTTTCTTAGGTTTAAAGAAGAAAGGTGAAATTTTATTAAACTTAAACTCTAATTCGGTTAATGTCTACAGGTACACAACGCGCCCACACTAGCATGCATACATGATACACACATGTGGATAGGGGCAGAAAAGAGCAGAAGAAATAAAGTGTAAAAGTTTGAGGCAATATCTGAAGAGCTTTTGGTTACGGGTCTTTGAGCTTACTGTAGAGTCCTTGCTTGTAGGTAGATCTTGCTTTTCTTTGGGGCCCAGTATTCTTCTTAAACCTTGTTCACTGTCGGACACTTTTCTCTCTTGGGGTTCATGTGTCTTCAGTGGGTTTTTGGAGTTCTGTGAGAAAGATGGGAGCAGACAGACAGGCAGGAGAGGCTGTGACGAGCCAGCCAGGAGAGTTCTTCAGTCCAGGAGCAAACAGCTTTCTGCCAGTTCAAACACGGTCTCTCCAATTTAAAACTCTCAGTTCAAACTCCGCAACAGCCAGTTAGTCCTGTGACTAACTGGTCTGACCATGTTTGTTGGTCGATTGTATTGGAGCAGGGGATATCTCCTTTGTTCCCAAACACTGTCTGCTAATATGCAAAAATGTCTTTCTAGGCAGGGGCCTGGCAACCCCTTGAAAACAGGCCTTCTATTCTTCCCAGCAACAATTTGAAATTTAACGTCCATGTGGTGAAATTAATGTGCCTCATCCTTGGCGGGTGGGGGCGTGCATGACAGTTGCTCTGAACATCTATGCATCAGGCTCATTCCAGGCTTCCACAGGAGACATGTGTGGAATCTCACAATCAGTGCATCACTGCATAAAGGTAGTAACTGATGCCATATTCAGGCTCGCCAACCAGTTCAACAAGTTCCAGACAGATTCCCATCAGTCAGGCTGAGAGAACCAGGAGCTACAGCACCATCGCTGGGTTCCCCATGGTCCAAGGCATGATTGACTGTTCACATGTGGCCATTAGAGCACCTGCAGATCTGTCAGGGTCTTCATTAATCAAAAGGGGTTTCACTCAATGAATGTATACCTTGTCTGTGACCACCATATAATTGCAGGTGTGTGCTCATTATCCAGAAGCAGTCACGACACATTCATTCTCCGGAACTCCCAGGTGCCAGCACTATTCAGCACCCCCCAAGTGCGTGCAAGGATGGATACTTTGCGACAGGGGTTACCCGCTGAAGACATGGCTGATGACACCTGTGAGGAACCCACGGAATGAAGCAGAGGAACAGTACAATGTGAGCCCTGTGACCACCAGAGTCACCATTGAGCAGACCATAGGTCTCCTGAAAATATGAGATTTCGCCAGCCAGGGTATCTTATGTTGCCCTTGTCTGCTGTGCCTTACATAACCTGACTCTGAAGAGGGGGAGACCCTGGATGCTGAGGACATTGTTCAGCACAAGACATCCTCAGACGAGGAGGGTGAAGGGGTTGAGGAGGAGGAGGGGTCGCAGCCACAAGAGTGTCAAGGGGAAGGAGTTGAAGGTTTGCAGGAGTTGAGTGCAAGGGAGGTTTGGGAGGCTCTAATACTCAGGTGTTTCTCCTGATCGGAGGTTCATGACCCATGTGGTCTGCCAGTGACGAACACGTCAATCTGAATTCAGGCATTCACATCAGCTGGAAGTGAAAAAGCACTCACCTGCAGTCACTAATCTCAGCTGCAATGGTCCACCTTTCCCTTTAACACACCATGGCCCAATGTGGCACCTCCCCCAAGTCTCCAATTCATGCAGAAGAAAAAGATCACCTCATACGTCAGTGACTTGAGACATATAAATGAGCCAAGTGAGAAATTTAATAATTTTTGTTGTACTGTGCACAAAACTTAAATCCCAATCGCACCAGGGATTGCAGTTAATGTGATTTCTTAAAACGTGTTGAATCCCCCTTGGCGCCAGCCACAGTGGAGGCAGGTGGCTGTTCAGGATGCCCCGTGGCTTGGGATGAGCTTGGTGGGTGTCATTTGGCTGTCCGAGGCTGTGAGAGCCCTAGCATGTTGAGGTGAACCTGAGCAGTCTCAGGACTACACCCTCTCATCCTGGGATTCTGAGGTGCTAATGTGGCAGAGAGGACAAGGAGTCACTGTACCCATCAGGAGTGCCCTGAGAGGAGCCCCCAGATCCATGCAGCTGTTGATCCTGTGCCCTCACGAGGCTCAGTAGGGCCTCCCTGCTGACCTCAGAGGAATGAACAGCTGTTGGATACTCCAGGAGCCTCGTTGATATCTCACTGAGGCACTGCTGCATAGAGCTCACTGTCTGTGTGGGTTTGCAGATCTCTATCTCCAGCAGGCTTTGGATGGCCTGCAGGATCGGGCACTCTACTGCAGCCAATCTGTCAATGGAGGAGGCCAATCACTCAGATGACAGGGACGGTGCTGAACCCAGCCTGGATGGAAACCTCCAAAGTCTGAGCCAGTACACGCATCATCTCTGGTAACTCTGCCAGATCTCCATGCACCTCACGCTGCACCTGCAGCATCTCCCGCTGAATGGATGTCCTCAGAGGCTCATCATCAGCATTGGGCTCAACACCGGCCTGGCCTCCCACAGTCCTCTGAGTGTCAGAGGCTTCGGCCGATACTGCCTCTGGCACCAGGTTGTGACCACGCATCTAAAGACGCAACCAGCCCAACCGAGGTGACTGTCTATGAACTGGTGCTTGGTGCAGGTAAAGCATGTGATGCTGCACCCTCTCAAATCCCCTCCTCCGAGATGGATGGATGTGCTCTGGAGATGCTGCCTGGCGGTAGCTGCGCTTCACCTGCAGGGGAAAACAGAATGATCAGGTGTGAGCAACACTCCAGACTGAAGGACACAATTGCAGTGTGGCGACATGTCTGAGTTTGAACTCGCGAGCAACCTTCATTGCTTAAAGCACCTCACCCCACACCCTCCCTCCACCATCAGCAACTGAACGCCTCCATCCTCCCCAGCAAGTAACAATGCCTCCTCCTCCACACTGGTGAGAATTGGGACACCACCACCAGTCCATGCCCTCTCTGGCATTCTGGGCCCTCTTCTCCTGTGGAAACACTTGACAATCAGTTCAGTTACTTGACTTGAAGCAGCACCCACTTATCCCTTGTGCTGCATGCTGTCTCTGGGACCATTGCCATTCAAGCGTACAGTTGGCACACTTCTGGTCCAGTGTGCGTCTCAACTGTATCAAGCATATGGCCCATGACAGGGCTTCAGACATTCACTTCAGATGGATGGCTTCCACTTTGCACCATCAACACCTGATGACCCACCCAAATAAGGACAAAGTAACAAGGACTGAGACAAAGAACAGTACAGCACAGGAACAGGCCATTCGGCCCTCCAAGCCTGCGCCGATCTTGATGCCTGCCTAAACTAAAACCTTCTGCACTTCCGGGGACCGTATCCGTCTATTCCCATCCTATTCATGTATTTGTCAAGATGCCTCTTAAACGTCACTATCGTACCTGATTCCACCATCTCCCCCGACAGCAAGTTCCAGGCGCTCACCACCCTCTGTGTAAAGAACTTGCCTCGCACATCCCCTCTAAACTTTGCCCCTCTCACCTTAAACCTATGTCCCCTAGTAACTGACTCTTCCACCCTGGGAAAAAGCTTCTGACTATCCACTCTGCCCATGCCGCTCATAACTTTGTAAACCTCTATCATGTCACCCCTCCACCTCCGTCGTTCCAGTGAAAACAATCCGAGTTTATCCAACCTCGCCTCATAGCTAATGCCCTCCAGACCAGGCAACATCCTGGTAAACCTCTTCTGTACCCTCTCCAAAGCCTCCATGTCCTTCTGGTAGTGTGGCGACCAGAATTGCACACAATATTCTAAGTGTGGCCTAACTAAAATTCTGTACAGCTGCAGCAGGACTTGCCAATTTTTATACTCTATGCCCCGACCGATGAAGGCAAGCATGCCGTATGCCTTCTTGACGACCTTATCCACCTGCGTTGCCACTTTCAGTGACCTGTGGACCTGTACGCCCAGATCTCTCTGCCTGTCAATACTCCTCAAGGTTCTGCCATTTACTGTATACTTCCCACCTGCATTCGATCTTCCAAAATGCATTACCTCACATTTGTCCAGATTAAACTCCATCTGCCATTTCCCCGCCCAAGTCTCCAACCGATCTATATCCTGCTGTATCCTCTGACAATCCTCATCACTATCCGCAACTCCACCAACCTTTGTGTCATCCGCAAACTTACTAATCAGACCAGCTACATTTTCCTCCAAATCATTTATATATACTACAAACAGCAAAGGTCCCAGCACTGATCCCTGCGGAACACCACTAGTCACATCCTCCATTCAGAAAAGCACCCTTCCACTCCTACTCTCTGTCTTCTATGACAGAGCCAGTTCTGTTTCCATCTTGCCAGCTCACCTCTGATCCCGTGTGACTTCACCTTTTGTACCAGTCTGCCATGAGGGACCTTGTCAAAGGCTTTACTGAAGTCCATTTAGATAACATCCACTGCCCTTCCTTCATCAATCATCTTCGTCACTTCCTCAAAAAACTCAATCAAATTAGAGAGACACGACCTCCCCTTCACAAAACCATGCTGCCTCTCGATAATAAGTTCATTAGTTTCCAAATGGGAGTAAATCCTGTCCCGAAGAATCCTCTCTAATAATTTCCCGACCACTGATGTAAGGCTCACCAGCCTATAATTTCCTGGATTATCCTTGCTACCCTTCTTAAACAAAGGAACAACATCGGCCATTCTCCAATCCTCTGGGACCTCACCTGTAGCCAATGAGGATGCAAAGATTTCTGTCAGGGCCCCAGCAATTTCTTCCCTTGCCTCCCTTAGTATTCAGGGGTAGATCCCATCAGGCCCTGGGGACATATCTACCTTAATGCTTTGCAAGATTAATTGGCCATTATAAATTGCCCCTAGTATAGGTAAGTGGTGGGGAAATATAGGGACAGGTGGGGATGTAGTAGGAATATGGAATTAGTGTAGGATTAGTATAAATGGGTGGTTGATGGTCGGCACAGACTCGGTGGGCCGAAGGGCCTGTTTCAGTGCTGTATCTCAAAACTAAACTAAACCTCCTCCTTTTTGATAATGAGATGACTGAGACTATCTACACTCCCTTCCCGAGGCTCATCATCCACCAAGTCCTTCTCTTTGGTGAATACTGATGCAAAGTACTCATTTAGTACCTCACCCATTTCCTCTGGCTCCACACATAGATTCCCTTCTCTGTCCTTGAGTGGGTCAACCCTTTCCCTAGTTACCCTCTTGCTCTTTATATACGTATAAAAAGCCTTGGGATTATCCTTAATCCTGTTTGCCAATCACTTTTCATGACCCCTTTTAGCCCTCCTGACTCCTTGCTTAAGTTCCTTTCTACTGTCTTTATATTCCTCAAGGGATTCGTCTGTTTCTCGCCTTCCAGCCCTTACGAATGCTTCCTTTTTCTTTTTGACTAGGCTCACAATATCCTGCATTATCCAAGGTTCCTGAAACTTGCCAAACATATCCTTCTTCCTCACAGGAACATGCTGGTCCTGGATTCTAATCAACTGACATTTGAAAGACTCCCACATGTCAGATGTTGATTTACCCTCAAACAGCCGCCCCCAATCTAAATTCTTCAGGTCCTGCCTAATATTGTTATAATTAGCCTTCCCCCAATTTAGCACCTTCAGCCGAGGACTACTCTTATCCTTTTCCACAAGTACCTTAAAACTTATGGAATTATGGTCACTGTTCCCGAAATGCTCCCCTACTGAAACTTCGAACACCTGGCCGGGCTCATTCCCCAATACCAAGTCCAGTACGGCCCCTTCCCGAGTTGGACTATCTACATATTGTTTCAAGAAGCCCTCCTGGATGCTTCTTACAAATTCTGCCCCATCTAAGTGAGTCCCAGTCAATATAGGAGAAGTTAAAAATCACCCACCACTACAACCCTGTTGCTTTTACATCTTTCCAAAATCTTTCCACATATCTTCTCCTCTACCTCCTGCTGGCTGGTGGGAGGCCTGTAGAAAACCCCCAACAGCGTGACTGCACGCTTCCTATTCCTGAGCTCCACCCATATTGCCTCGCTGCACGACCCCTCCGAGGTGTCCTCCCGCAGTACAGCTGTGATATTCTCCTTAACCAGTAATGCAACTCACCCACCCCTTTTACATCCCCCTCTATCCCGCCTGAAGCTTCTAAATCCTGGAACATTTAGCTGCCAATCCTGTCCTTCCCTCAACCAAGTCTCTGTAATAGCAACAACATCATAGTTCCAAGTACTAATCTAAGCTCGAAGTTTATCTGCCTTACCTGTTATACTCCTCGCATTGAAACAAATACACTCCAGCCCACCAGTCCCGCTGTGCTCCGCAACATCTCCCTGCCTGCTCTTCCTCTTAGTCCTACTGGCCTTATTTACTAGTCCCCTCTCATTTATTTCACTTGATATCCTACTGCTCTGGTTCCCACCCCCCTGCCACACTGGTTTAAACCCTCCCGAGTGACGCTAGCAAACCTCGCAGCCAGGATATTTGTGCCCCTCCAGTTTAGATGCAACCCGTCCTTCTTGTACAGGTCCCACCTGTCCCTGAAGAGATCCCAATGATCCAGATATCTGAAACCCTCCTTTCTACACCAGCTATTCAGCCACGTGTTTAGCTGCACTATCTTCCTATTTCTAGCCTCACTGGCACATGGCACAGGGAGTAATCCCGAAATTACAACCCTAGAAGTCCTGTCTTTTAACTTTCTACCTAACTCCCTAAACTCCCCCTGCAGGACCTCGTCACTCTTCCTGCCTATGTCATTGGTACCGATGTGTACCACAACATCTGGCTGTTCACCCTCCCCCTTCAGAATGCCCCCGTCCATTCAGAGACATCCTTGACCCTGGCACCAGGGAGGCGACATACCATCCTGGAGTCTCTTCCACGTCCACAGATGCACCTATCTGTGCCCCTGACTATAGAGTTCCCTATAACTATTGCTCTTCTACGCTTTGTCCCTCTCTGCTGAGCAACAGTGCCAGCCGTGGTGCCGCTGCTCTGCCTGCTGTTGTTTTCCCGATAGGCCATCCCCCCCAACAGTATCCAAAACAGTATACTTGTTAGAGAGGGGGATAGCCACAGGGGATTCCTGCACTGACTGCCTGCCCCTTCTAGCGGTCACCCATCTATCAGCCTGCACCTTGGGTGTGACCACTTCTCTAAAACTCCTGTCTAAGATGCTTTCTGCCACCTGCATGCTCCTAAGTGCATCCAGTTGCCGCTCCAACTGATCCATGCGGTCTGTGAGGAGCTGCAACTGGGTACACTTCCTGCAGATGTAGTCGTCCGGAACGCTGGAAGCGTCACAGACCTCCCACATCTCACAGGTGAAGCACTTCACCCCTCTAACTGTCATTTCTAGCACTAATTAAATTAATTTAAGATAAATAAATATTTATTAAATCCTTACTAAATTGTTACATTTATATGGTCCCTAGTGCTAGATTCCTACTATAAATATTAAATGCTAACTAAATACTGTAATTTCCTCCTTCTGGTTTAGTTACTCTACTTATTAATTAGTTAATTAGGGTTTTAATCAATTTTTATCAATGTTTTATTTTCAAACTCAGTAAAAAAAAATCCCTACCAGCCAATCAGGTCACAACTTTGTTTTTTTTTACCAGAGGTAAGTTTTTTATACTTACCGGTCTGGAACTCTGCCCTCCCGAGTCTTCTCCCAGTCAGCTGTGCTCTTTGGAAGCTCTGGGCTCCCCTCACTCTGAGGACAGGTAGGAAATGAAAGGAGCTCCTCGCTCCCTCCTTACCGAACTTCCTCACTTCCCAAACTTCAACTGTAGCACTGTATTGCAAACAATGTCAGCACTGTAAGATGGCCCACTTTTATACTGACTAACTCTAGCCCCTGAAAACTGGTGTAAAACAATTCTCTAATTAACAAGGTGCAGCTACAAGCAGAGCCTGAGTGAACCCTGTTTAAAGCTGGTCTAAAACTCACCTTCTCCAACCCTAACAGCAACTGCTAAGTTGATCTGTTAAATAAAAGACAGATTAGATTTAAGATAAAATTAACCCTTAATTATCCTCACTTACCAAACTTCCACTGTAGCACTCTATTGCGATCCAAGTCAGCACTCCAGTGCAAACCCCTTACCCTGGCAGAGCAGAGAAGGTCGTTGACCTGCTTGCGCCACTGGAGCCATGTCCTCCTCCCAACCTCGTGGCTGCTGACCTCCTCCGCAATCTCCATTCACTCCTTCTTGGTGACCTGGGCAGGCCTCCTCCTCTGTCTGCTGAGAAGAGGACCCCCCGTCTTGCCTCAGCCGCCTGGAGGAGGACATGCAGGGAGTCATCTGTGAACTTTGGCGCCATGCAGTTGGCTCTCTCTGACATTGCCGCAAGTGGGTTCTGGTCCTCCAAGGTCTCAGGATACTTTTGGCAATTGACTGAGTTGCCCCTTTAACTGAAAGGATACCTCCTTTTCCCCTCAGCCTGGTATATGTCTGGTGTTAACCTTTTGCTCCTCCCTCAGTCCTCTGTGAAACAAGAAGCCCTTTCAGAGCCACTAAAGGTGCTGACAACCCTTTTAAATGGCTTTCAGCACCTGCTTCCAGGTCTTGCCCCGCCCCCGCCGGTGCTCACCTACCCGCCCGCACATGCCTTTGTCGATCAATGATCCACCGCCAAAACACTAACTGGTAAGTTGGTGCTCGATCTGGGAGGCAGTTGAGCGCAAAGCGGGAGCGACTTCGGCATCCATTTCTGCCTCCCGGACTGCAGACCCACTGTGACAGGTAAAATTCTGGCCATAGGAGCAGGAGTAGGCCATTCAGCCCATCGAGGCGGCTCTGCCATTCAGTACGATCATGGCTGATGATCCACTTCAATAGCTTTTCCCCACACTATCCCCATATCTCTTTATGTCATTGGTATTTAGAAATCTGTCAATCTCTGCTTTAAACATACTCAATGACTGAAATTCTACAGCCCTCTGGGATAGAGAATTCCAAAGATTCACAACCCTCTGAGTAAAGAAATTTCTCCTCATCTCTGTCCTAAATGGCTTCCCCCTTATTTTGAATTTGTGTTCCCTGGTTCTAGACTCCCCAAGCAGGGGAAACATCTTACCTGTATCTCCCCTGTCTATCCTTTTAAGTATTTTGTCGGTTTCAATGAGATCACCTCTCATTCTTCGAAACTGTAGAGAATACAGGCTCATTTTCCCCAATCTCTCTTCATAAGACAGTCCTGCCATCCCAGGAACAAGTCTGATGAACCTTCGTTCCACTCCCTCTATGGCAATAATATCCTTCCAAAGATAAGGGAGCAAAACTGCACACAGTACTCCAGGTGCGGTCTAACCAAGGTTCTATACAATTGAAGCAAGATTTCGCTACTCCTTTACTCGAATCCTCTTGTGATAAAGACTAACATACCATTCACCTTCCTAATTACTTGCTGCACTTGCATGTTAGCTTTCAGTGACTTATTGACGAGGACACCCAGGTCCCTTTGTACATCTACACTTTCCAATCCCTTACCATTTAAGAAATACTCTGCAAATCTATTCCTCCTACCAAAGTGGATAACCTCACATTTTTCCACATTATATTCCATCTGCCATGGTCTTAACCACTCACTAAGTTTGTTCAAATCCCCTCGAAGCCACTTTGCATCTTCCTCAGAACACACAATCCCACCTAGTTTAGTGTCATCCGCGAACTTGGAAATATTACATTTATTCCCCACATCCAAATCATTGATATATATTGTAAACAGCTGCCAATGTGAGATTGACCCGTTTATTCCTACTCTCTATTTTCTGCCTGTTAACCAAACCTTAATCCATACCAGTATATTACCTCCTATCCCATGTGCTTTAATTTTGCTAACCAACCTCCTGGGGTGGCTTTCTCAAAAGCCTTTTGAAAATCTAAGTATACTACGTCCACCATTATCAATTCTGTTAGTAACATCCTCAAAAAACTCCAACAGGTTTGTCAAACATTATTTCCCATTAATAAATCAATGTTGACTATGCCCAATCAGATCATTATTATCCAAGTGTGCATTTATCACATCCTTTAGAATATATTCTAGCATTTTCCCTACCACTGATGTAAGGCTAACAGGTCTGTTGTTCCCTATTTTCTCTCTCCCTCCCTTCTTAAATTATGGGGTGACATTTGTTACCTTCCAATCTTCAAGAACCATTCCAGAATCTGTAGAATTTTGGAAGATGATCACCAATGTATCCAATATCTCCATAGTTATCTCTTTCAACACTCTGGGATATATAAGATCAGGTCCTGGGGACTTATCAACCTCCAGCCCCATTAATTTCTCCAAGACAATCTTCTTACTAATACTAATTTTCTTCAATTCTTCATTCCCCCTAGTCCCTTGGATCTCTAATTCTGGGAGATTTCTTGTATCTTCCTTGTATCTTCCTCAATGAAGACAGACGCAAAGTAATAATTTAGCTTCTTTGCCATTTCTCTATTCCCCATTATAAATTCTCCTGACTCTGCCTGTAATGGAGCCACATTTATCTTAGCCAAACGTTTCCTTTTTACATAACTATAGAAGCTTTTATAGTCCATTTTCATGTTTTTTTCTAGTTTACATTCATATTCTATTCTCCTTTCTTTATCAGTTTCTTGATCCTCCTTTTCTGTATTCTAAAATCCTCCCAATCCTCAGGTTCACAACTATTTCTGGCAACTTTATAGGCCTTTTCTTTTCATCTTGTACAATCCTTAACTTCCTCTGTTTGCCACGGTTGACTGCCTTTACTTTTGGGGTTTCTGTACCTTGAAGGAATGTATAGTTGCTGTAAATTATGTAACAATTCTTTAAAGACTTTCCATTGTCTATGCACTGTCACACCTTTTAATGTATTTCCCAATCCACCTCAGCCAATTTTCCCCTCATACCTTCATTATTTCCTGTGTTCAAATTTAACACTCTGGCTTCAGATTGAACTACCTCACTTTCAAATATAATGTAAAATTCTATAATATTATGGTCACTCATCCCTAACGGTTCTTTTACAACAAGATTATTAATTTCCCTTTCTCATTACATAATATTAGATCTAAAATAGCCTGTTTTCTCATTGTTTCCACAACATACTGCTCTAGAAACCCATCCCTAACACACTCCAGAAACTCATCCTCCACGGCATTAGTGCTCATTAGGTTTACCTCGTCTACATGCAGATTGAAGTCACTCATAATTACTGTATTACCCATGCTACATGCTTCTCTAATCTCCTTTTTAATACTATGCCCACACTACCACTAGTTTGGTGGCCTATAAACAACTTCTACCTATGT
Source organism: Heterodontus francisci (assembly GCF_036365525.1). NCBI lineage: Eukaryota > Metazoa > Chordata > Chondrichthyes > Heterodontiformes > Heterodontidae > Heterodontus > Heterodontus francisci. Next base: position 24,483,572 of record NC_090386.1, on the reverse strand, counting down.
TTGCTGCCCCTTGCTGTTTCTTAGCTCCACCTGAACAGATTCCACATTTTGTTCTTCCGATCTGAGATCATCCCTTAAAAATGTACTGATCTCATCCCTTATTATCAGTGCAACACCATCGCCTTTTTCTTTTTGCCTGTCCTTCCTAAATGTCAGATATCCTTGAATATTCAGTTCCCAGTCTTGGTCATCCTGTAGCCACGCTTCTGTAATGGCAATTAGATCATACCCATTTACCTCTATTTGTGCCTTTAAATCACCTACCTTGTTGTGAATGCTGTGTGCATTCAGGTAGAGTGCCCTTAACCTTGTCTTCTTGACATTCTGCATTCTAAGCCTACTTGATGCTCGCCTTTGCCTGCTTTCTAATGTCACTTGCTACTTTTCTACCTCCTGTTACTAGCTTTACTTCCTTTCAATTTGAGCGACCCCTCAGGTTCCCATCCGACTCTATGACTCCTGACAAGTTAGTTTAAACCCTCTCCAATAGCACTAGCAAATCTCCCTGCGAGGATGTTAGTTCCAGTCCTGTTAAGGTGTAGCCCATCCATCTTGTACAGGTCCCACCTGCTCCAGAACTGGTCCCAATGCCTCAGAAATCTAATGCCCTCTCTCCTACACCAATTCTCCAGCCACATGTTCAATCGATCAGTCCTCCTATTCCTATGCTCACTGGCACGTTGCACTGGGAGTAAACAAGGCCAGCCAAACTATGGGCAAACCATAAATACAAAATAGAGCAGGTACATCTGTGTTCATCTTAAAAAGAAAAGAGGTACATCGCCAATGAGATTGCTGCTCTTGAGGTCCTGGTTTTTAATTTCCTTCTGAACTTCCTAAAATCTGCTTTCAGGATCTCATCCCTCTTCCCACCTATGTCATTGGTACCTATGTGGATCACGTCCTCTGGCTGTTCACCCTCCCCCAGAAGAATGTCTTGCAGCCGCTCTGTGACATCCTTGACCCTGGCACCAGGGAGGCAACACACCATCCTGGAGTCACGTTTACCTATGGTGAAAATAGAGCCACTTAGATCTGAGATGATAAATAGGCATCATTCTTGAATAATCCCACATTTATTTTTAAATTCCATGTACTGATGTAAAGGCCTGCTACCTGACCCAACCCCGATGGGTCCCGATGACTTGTGTCGGGTTCGGGTGAGGTCGGGTCGGGTTGGACTTCCGGGTCCGGCATTCGGGCTTGGGTCAGGTTTCCTTTGCAGACCTTTACTATGAGGCCACTTACAGACTACCATCAAGTCATTTACTGTGATGGGTTGCCAATGACAACTCAAAAAGGGACATTCTAACAATCCTCAGCTGAGATGGGGTTATTAGTAGGGACTTTTCGAGATTCCTATTCGTTTTATCCAGAAGAATTACTATCCATAACCCTTGGCCATAAGACAGTACAATATGCTGTAGTAGCAGCACTTTGGTATGCTTTGGAAAAGGCAGACCCTATTAAACCCACATTAATCTGTAAGTGACTATTGTAAAGGAGGATACAACCAGTGTTCTGGAAACAAACAGGATTTACCAATCATAAGGACAAACCCATAAAACACAAGTTGTTGTGGGAGGACATTCTCTGTTTGAGGATGGAAAAGCAAAACTGTCAGGTAATTCATGTAAACGGAAATACCGCTGGTACAGGATACTTGCAGGGCAACAGTCTTGCATGATACATGATACCCCCTCAAGAAGAGCCTGTCATAGTTAGTGTTATCACTGGGGCAGAAAGGGCAGCTAATCAGGATGAGGGGCTGATTCGGCTTTTCGACCCAACAAAAAATAATCCACCAGGATATCCATCAGAGTACTTTTAATTGGAGACCACTACTGGTGTTGTTGTAAATTGCTGAAGAACCCTCGAGTCACAAATGAGAACAGTTTGTAAAAGAAGCTCACAAGGGTATAGGTCAAGCACATTGTGGTGCCAGATCAACATTCTGCAAATTCACTTCTTAACATTGGTGGCCAGGCATACTTAACGCATGTAAAACGTACACGGCTAATTGTGAGCCATGCAATTTAACTAATAAGTTATCAATTATTATTTTATTTATTTATTTAATTAATTTAGAGATACAGCACTGTATCTTCAGCCCACCGAGTCTGTGCCAACCATCAACCACCCATTTATACTAATCCTACACTAATCCCATATTCCTAACACATCACCACCTGTCCCTATATTCCCCTATCACCTACCTACACTAGGGGCAATTTATAATGGCCAATTTATCTATCAACCTGCAAGTCTTTGGTGGTGGGAGGAAACCGGAGTACCCGGTGAAAACTCAGGGAGAACTTGCAAACTCCACACAGGCAGTACCCAGAATTGAATCCGGGTCGCTGGAGCTGTGAGGCTGCGGTGCTAACCACTGCGCCACTGTGCCGCCCATTAAACCACCATCACTGGCTCCTGTAAAGCCTAGTAAACCAATGAAAAAATTATTGATTGATTTCATTGGTCCACTTTCCCCATCATTGGGATAGGAAACATGTCCTCGTTTGTGTTGATGGATGCACTTTCTTCTGCTGGCTGGTCCCCACGAAAACGGTTTCAGAAAACACACTCATCAGTGCTATCACTGACAGCATTACTGTAGCTAGTGCCCCCCAAATCCTAAACTCTGACCCAAGGTTTTCAAAGACTATTGTAAACAAAGGGGGATTAGGTTAGAGCACAGTACACCATGTCATTCACAATCTGTAACCTCATGGACTAATGGTTCAATGAAGAGTGTAGGAGGGCATGCCAGGAGCAGCACCAGGTCTATCTCAAAATGAGGTGTCAACCTGGTGAAGCTACAACTGAGGACTACTTGCGTGCCACAGCGTAAACAGCATGCGATAGACAGAGCTAAGCGATCCCATAACAAATGGATCAGATCTAAGTTCTGCAGTCCTATCACATCCAGTCATGAATTGAGGTGGACAATTAAACAACCAACTGGAGGAGGAGGCTCCACAAATATCCCCATCCTCAATGATGGGGGAGCCCAGTACATCAGACCAAAAGATAAGGTTGAAGCATTTGCAACAATCTTCAGCCAGAAGTGCTGAGTTGATGATCCATCTCGGCCCCCACCTGAAGTCCCCAGCATCACAGATGCCATTCTTCAGCCAATTCGATTCACTCCATGTGATATCAAGAAATGGCTGAAGGCACTACAAAGGCTATGGGTCCTGACACCATTCCGGCAATAGTACTGAAGACCTATGATCCAGAACTTGCCGTGCTCCTAGCCAAGCTGTTCCAGTACAGCTACAACACTTACATCTACCCTGCAATGTATAAAATTGTCCAGGTATGTTCTGTACACAAAAAAACAGGACAAGTCCAACCTGGCCAATTACCACCCCATCAGTCCACTCTGGAACATCAGTAAAGTGATGGAAGGTGTCACGGACAGTGCTATCAAGTGGCACTTGCTTAGCAATAACCTGCTCTGTGATGCTCAGTTTGGGTTCCACCAGGGTCATTCAGATCCTGACTTCATTACTGCCTTGGTTTAAACATGGTCAAAAGAGCTGAACTCAAGAGGTGAGGTGAGAGTGACTGCCCTTGACATCAAGGCAGTATTTGACCGAGTATGGTATCAAGGAGCCCTAGCAAAACCAGAGTCAATGGGAATACTAAAATAAAAGCAAAATACTGCGGATGCTGGAAATCTGAAATAAAAACAAGAAATGCTGGAAATACTCAGCAGGTCTGGCAGCATCTGTGGAGAGAGAAGCAGAGTTAACGTTTCGGGTCAGTGACCCTTCTTCAGAACTAGCAAATATTTCAGAGCATGATGGGCTCCATTTTACTTTTATTTTCAGTTATTTTTTTCTTTTTCCTTTTTTTTATATATTGTTTTGTGTTATTTTATTTCATCTTAGTTTGTTCAGTTTGCTTACCCACTGTTTTCTTTCCTGTTTGTACTTGCGGCTGTTCAATTTTCAGTCTATTAACACCCTATCTGTACTAATGCTTTGTCTTTCAACACATCATTAACATATTGCTTGCCTTTGCTCCACGACCTTCTGGTCAGCTATTCTGTGACCTTGTCCTATTTAAACCTTCTCCTTTGTTATCTCCTGCCCCACCCCCGCTTTACTTGCTTATAACCTTTCACACTTCTAATATTTGCTAGTTCTGAAGAAGGGTCACTGACCTGAAACATTAACATAAGATCATAAAAACTAGGAGCAGGAGTAGGCCGTCCGGCCCCTCGAGCCTGCTCCGCCATTCAATAAGATCATGGCTTATCTTTTCGTGGACTCAGATCCACTTATCCGCACTCTCACCGTATCCCTTAATTCCTTTATTGTTCAAAAAGGTATCTACCTTAGCTTTAAAAACATTTACTGAAGAAGCGTCAACTACTTCACTGGCCAAGGAATTCCATAGATTAACAACCCTCTGGGTGAAGAAGTTCCTTCTTAATTCAGTCCTAAATCTGCTCCCTCTAATCTTGAGGCTATGCCCTCTTGTCCTAGCTTCACCTGCCAGTGGAAACATCCTCTCTACTTGTATCTTATCTATTCCCTTCATGATTTTATATGTTTCTATAAGATCCCCCCTCATTCTTCTGAACTCCAATGAATATAATCCCAATCTACTCAGTCTCTCCTCATAAGCCAACCCCCTCAACTCCGAAACAACCTAGTGAACCTCCTCTGCACCCTCTCCAGTGCCAGTATATCCTTTCTCAAGTAAGGAGACCAAAACTGCACACAGTACTCCAGGTGTGGCCTCACCAGTACCTTATACAGCTGCAACATAACCTCTCTGCTTTTAAACTCAATCCCTTTAGCAATGAAGGACAAAATTCCATTTGCCTTCCTAATTACTTGCTGTACCTGCAGACCAACCTTCTGCGATTCATGCACAAGGACACCCAGGTCCCTCTGCATAGCAGCATGCTGCAACTTTTTACCATTCAAGTAATAATCCTTTTTACTGTTACTCCTACCGAAATGAATGACTTCACATTTATTAACATTGTATTCCATCTGCCAGACCTTTGCCCACTCACTCAATGTATCTATGTTCCTCTGCAAAGTTTCACAGTCATCTGCACACTTTGCTCTGCCACTCATCTTAGTGTCATCTGCATACTTTGACACCCTACACGTGGTCCCCAACTCCAAATCATCTATATAAATTGTAAATAATTGCGGTCCCAACACCGATCCCTGAGGCACACCACTAGTGACTGATTGCCAACCAGAATAGCACTCATTTATCTCCACTCTCTGCTTCCTGTTAGTCAACCAATCCTCTATCCATGCTAATACTTTACCCCTAACGCCATGCATCCTTATCTTATGCAGCAGCCTCTTGTGTGGCACCTTGTCGAAGGCTTAACTCTGCTTCTCTCTCCACAGATGCTGCCAGACCTGCTGAGTATTTCCAGCATTTCTATTTTTTTTTTCAATGGGAATACTCTCTGTTGGTTGGATTTGTACCTAGTGCAAAGGCAGATGGTTGTGGTTATAGAGTCATACAGCACTGAAACAAGCCTTTCAGCCCACTGAGTCTGTGACAACCATCAACCACCCATTTATACTAATCCTACATTAATCCCATGTCCCCTACCATATCCCCACCTTCCCTCAATTCTCCTGCCACCTACCTACACTAGGGGCAATTTACAATAGCCAATTTACCTAACAACCTGCAAGTGGGAGGAAACCAGAGCACCCAGCAGAAACCCATACAGTCACTGGGAGAACTTGAAAACTCCGCACAGGCAGTACCCAGAACCGAAGCCGGTGCTGCAGTGCTAACCACTGCGCCACTGTGCCACCCTACAATGGTTGTGGTTGTTGGAGGTCAATCATCTCAACTCCAGGGTATCACTGCAGGAGTTCCTCAGGGTAGTGTCCTAGGCCCAACCATCTTCAGATGCTTCATCAATGACCTACCTTCAATCTTAAGGTCAGAAGTAGGGATGATCGCTGATGATTGCAGAATGTTCAGCGTCATTCGCAACTCCTCAGATACTAAAGCAGTCTGTGTAGAAATGCAGCAAGACCTGGATAATATCCAGGCTTGGGCTGATGAGTGGCAAATAACATTCATGTCACACAAGTGCCAGGCAATGACCATCTCCAACAAGAGAGAATCTAACTATCTCCCCTTGTCATTCAATGGCATTACGATCACTGAATCCCCCATTATCAACATCCAGGGGGTTACCATTGACCAGAAATTGAACTGGAGTCACCTTATAAATACCATGGCTACACGAGCAGGTCAGAAGCTAGGAATCCTGTGGCGAGTAACTCACCTCCTGACTCCCCAAAGCCTGTCCACCATCTACAAGGCACAAGTCAGGAGTGTGATGGAATACTCTCCACTTGCCTGGATGGGTGCAGCTCCAACAACACTCAAGAAGCTCGACACCATCCAGGACAAAGCAGCCCGCTTGATTAGCACACCATCCACAAACATTCCTTCCATCCACCACTTTATTAAGTGATAGTTGCATTTCCAGTATGCTGGTGGTCCACTTATTTCCCATGATTCTCAACTGTTTGACCAATAGCTTTTGTAGTTCCTGATTTTTACATCACACCAGTCCTGCCAATTGTTCCTTTATTCGTTACTGGGATGTGGGCATCACTGGCTAGGCCAGCATCTATTGCCCATCCCTAATTACCCTTGAGAAGGTGGTGGTGAGCTGCCTTTCTGAACCGCTGCAGTCCATGTGGGGTAGGTACACCCATAATGTTGTTAGGAAGGGAGTTCCAGGATTTTGACCCAGCGACAGCGAAGGAACGGCAATATAGTTCCAAGTCAGGATGGTGTGTGACTTGGAGGGGAACTTGCAGGTGGTGGTGATCCCATGTGACTGCTGCCCTTGTCCTAGGTGGTCGAGGTCGCGGTTTGGATGGTGCTGTCTATGAAGCCTTGGTGCATTGCTGCAGTGCACCTTGTAGATGGTACACGTCTCCTAACCATCTCCCCTTATCTTTCAATGGCATTACGATCACTGAATCCCCCACTATCAACATCCTGGGGTTACCATTGACCAGAAGCTGAACTGGAGTAGCTATATAAATACCATGGCTACAAGAGCAGGTCAGAGGCTAGGAATCCTGTGGCGAGTAACTCACCTCCTGACACCCCAAAGCCTGTCCACCATCTACAAGACACAAGTCAGGCATGTGATGGAATACTCATGGATGATTAGATGCCCTCATCTGCATCAGGGACAATCTCCTCTAAAACTCCATATTATTTAATGTATGGGGTTGAGATGCATATATCACTTACGTATGGTTCTTTTACTGTCTCTACACTTTCTGACTCTTTGACCCGATATCAATAGTTAGATTTAAAACAAGAAATAACAGATAAGATATATAAGATTGATCAGAGGATACGGGAAACAAATAGGCACAAACAGTTAACCAACAAAGCATGACAACCGTTAGCAGGGGATTGAGTTCAGGAGAGGATTTTCTAACAAAGACCTGCTTAAAGACCTATGTGGAAAAAACCTGTTCAAATACATCCAGTTACTAGTGAAAGGACTGTAAAAATATTCACTAATCAACCTAATGACAAGCAAACTCTTGTAATTGTCTACATAGATCCTGAGGGATACAAGGATGGAGGAACAGTACAAGGTGCAGTCATACATTATCTTCGGGACCCAGCTTGGAACATGAAACCAGAAGCAGAGGTAATTGAACTACCAATGACAGACAACCATACAGTGTCACCGGCTCCTCCTCAACACAGTACATGGCAACACCTCAGAAATTAGTTTCAGAAGAAACTAAAATGGACACAAGCTGGAGTACTGTGTACAGTTCTGATCACAACACTATAGGAAGGATGTGATTGCAATGGAGAGGGTGAGAAGAGATTCACCAGGATGTTGCCTGGGCTGGAGCATTTCAACTATGAACAGAGACTGAAAAGGCGAGGGTTGTTTTCCTTGGAGCAGAGAAGGCTGAGGGGGGACATGATTGAGGTGTACAAGATTATGAGGGGCATTGATAGGTTAGATAGGAAGAAACTTTTTCCCTTAGCGGAGGGGTCAAAAACCAGGGGGTATAGATTTAGGGTAAGGGGCAGAAGGTTTGGGGGGATTTGAGGAAAATATTTTTCACCCAGAGTGTGGTTGGAATCTGGAACACACAGCCTGAAGAGGTGGTGGAGGCAGGAACACTCACAACCTTTAAAAAGTATTTAGATGAGCACTTGAAATGCCATAGCTTACAAGGCTACGGGCCAAGTGTAGGAATGTGTGATTAGAATAGTTGGGTGCTGGATGGCCGCACAGACATGATGGGCCGAAGGGCCTGTTTCTCTGCTGTATAACTCTATGACTCTATGAAGACAAACAACTCACAACAATGAAGGAAGAAAATGCTCCAGAACAAGAGAAAATCACCCAAGCCTCTGGCAAGGCCCAAAAGAGGGGAAATAAAACCAAAGTCTCCTGATAATGAGACTAATCCTTGACCGATAAAAGGCTAAGATGCTGTTGCTTTACTTCAGCCTTACTTATCCTTCTATTTGTAGAATTGATTACTACCTTGTGGATTAAATATATTAAATATGGTGCGTATATCCAAACTCAAGAAACAGAAGATTTGTTTCAAGTCCGTCCTTCCCATGACGGCAGTACAATCTCGACCGCCAATTCTACCATTGTTTCTAGAAAGCGTCACTGTACGACAACTCATATTTAGACATGTACCCTGGCCAAGGCGCCACTTCCTTTTTACATCATTTTAATACCTCAACCTCAACCATTTGTACTGTCACATGGCTCTATTTATCAGCCCACACAAGTCAAGTTGGACACACAATATTAGCTAAGACTCTTCAAACTAAATCAGTTCAAAAGGAAAATGAACTAGTTACAAGACTCAACACAACCATGAGCAGCCTTCAAAAAGAAAACCCAGCCTTCCTGATGGCAGCTTGGTGAAAAGACAAAACATAAGCAATGCTTTGAGCAGGTGGGACATTGCTACTTTATTGACTGGGGTAAGCAGAAATATTATCCTCACACTGACGGGATTGGAAAACATCCCCCGTCTACATCTCCAACCATTGCTTTCCACACGACTAAAACGACTACAACATCTTTCTCAACACATATTTTTATAAGGGAATGATGTGGAATCATTGTGAATCACCCCAAGAATTGGGTGTGTTCGGATCCACTTCTCCTATTCAGCAATATGTCCCTTCTACTTTAGCTCCATCATTCTGCCCTTGGCACCATAATAAACCCATGATTTTACTCCCTGTTGATGCAGAATTTCCTTACAGTTCAATAATATTTTGTTCCTCAAAATTTTACTCTGACTCCTTTAAGGATATTTGGAATTACGATGGGGTGGATGAGATTGATCAAATGCTTGTTGACGACTGCAAGACAAAAAATTCCAATTCGCCGAATGATAAATGTCACCTCGATGGATCTTGCCTGCCCTGGGATTGCAATTCAAATGGTACTGGACGATTCCTTGTTAAAGACCTTCCAGAAGTAGGCAGTGGATGTGAAATGCCAAAAATGTCTTATTATTTAAACACCTCACATTATGCAATTTCCTGCAGAAGTGCGGAGATCAGATATTTTTCCAGGTTTAAATTGATTCACATCTGGATGGGTGATAACGAGCGTGACGGATACATTCACTATAACATTGGTCAGGCACGATGGCACAAAGGAAAACACGGAGGAAGGAACCTTCTTTGTATCGTAAAGTTATCTTCCAACGGGACATACACCTGTTATAAAGATAATCAAGTTCCGAATGACTCTTTTATCCAGGGCACATCAGAATTTTCTGGTATCAGAATTTATTCATTTTACTCCTGATGTAAGGACGACGGCTGGGATATAGTCAAGAATAAACTACAAAAAATATTGGTTTATGCCAACAGAACCTTACTGCTATGTTTACGCCAGATTGCTGTATATGTTATGTATATCTGATTTATCTCAGAGCAATGCAGATATCACATTTGTATTAAATCACCAACTGGTTTATTTACAGAACATTAAACGATAAATGTTTTTACACGATTTCAGTACATGCCTTCTTAGAGCAGCCTGTGTTTTCTGTACAAGATCCAAGCTGTGTGTGTTTTAGTTTCACTTTTGATTCTTCAGCCTCACTCATAGGCTTATGCAATCAAACACAGTGAACTCAGATAAGTGGACAGACTGATACAATCAAACCCATATCAAACGCAATATTTTTCCCCCTTTTGACTAAAGACATTATTTTTGAGTCAAAGTATTCTAACCAACATACATATATACATTAAGTTATTTCTTAGTGTTCAAGTTGTCCGTTTTCGCTCGGTACAGCAATAGTCTTTGAGATAGGAAGGCCTCTTAGGTCTGCGATTAGATTTGCATATTTGAGGCTGTGGATCTGTTTGATCAGCTTGCTGAGGTGGATTTGTTTAGTTTAGTTTAGTTTAGAGATACAGCACTGAAACAGGCCCTTCGGCCCACCGAGTCTGTGCCGACCATCAACCACCCATTTATACTAATCCTACACTAATCCCATATTCCTACCACATCCCCACCTGTCCCTATATTTCCCTACCACCTACCTATACTAGGGGCAATTTATAATGGCCAATTTACCTACCAACCTGCAAGTCTTATTAACATCACTCATAGGAAAAGGAAATGTATTCTCATAACTACTATTCTCAAAATATCCTGCTCTGCTCCCTATCAAACACCTTGCATTCCACTTGCTGTTGTCATCCAACAGATAAGCATTTATACTGAGCAAACATTTAATCTGTTTTGGACCTGATACTGATGAAGCAAGTTTGTGGTCGCAATTTGGCCATTTGATTCAAACCCAATCTCCAACTTTAAATTGTGGTTCTCTTGCGTCTGTATGTTTGTCAAAGTATGCTTTTGTTTTACCTTGTCGCTTAGCAATTTCATCTGCCATCACTCTGGCATTCTCATTAACTAAGTAGTGATGGCATAGGAATGGTCAGTGGTGTGTGAAAGTTATGACCTATCATAAGTTCGATTGGCGTCTTTCCGGTCAGAGTGTGGAGACTTTACTCCAGCTGCTGTCACTCTGTTACCTAGAAAGTCAATCTCAGGTGCCACAAATGTGCATTTGTCCTTGGTTAGCATCAAATTGTGTTTTGCAAGTCGAGTGAGCAGTGCTGATAATCGTTGATCAAGTTCAGCTTTGTCCCTTCTGTGGATAACGACGTCATCAAGTGGGTTGAGTGCTCCTCAACATCCGACAAAACTGAAGAAACAATCTTCTGGAATGTGCTAGGTGCTGAATTAAGTCCATAGGGCATTCTGCGGTACTGAAACACACCTTCATGAGTCACAGAAGCTGTAAGATATCGGCTTTGTCCTGATAGAGGTATCTGAAGATAACTTCGTCGCATATCAAGCTTTGCGAAGACTGTGGAGTCCCGAATTTAGGTCAATGCATAGTCTAAGTTCACCATTTTTTCATCATGTGATGACTAGATTTGATATCCACAGCGAAGAGTCGCTTCGTTCAATGCTACCATCTGCTTCGAATCGTTTCAGCTCCTGTGGGACTTCAGCACGGATTCCAAGCAGCAACCGCCTCAAATTTTGTGAAACTGGTAGAATTGATGTGTCAACGTGAGGAGTATGACAGTACCCTTTGATCTCCCCTAATCCAGTACAGAAGGAAGGATACTGGCGTGTATAATCCGTATTATAAATCCCATTAATGTGTGCTCTGGTGAGGTCTTCAAGCTTGAGTCCAAGCCTATCGAACAGGTTTATCCCCATAAGGCTTCAGCCTTTGGCTACATAGAAAGTGAACCTGTCTAGGGTGATGTTGTTGTAGTGAACTAGGAACTGTGATCATCCCTGAAACTGCAATGACAGTGTCGTCATAAGCTTGAAGAGTGTCTGTTTGCAGGACTGAAAGATAATTGCGAAAAATACCGATGGTAGAGTTTGTCACTCAAAATAGATACTTTTGCGCCAACATCAATAAGAAGTGACAAAGGGATGGCTGCGATCTCGACTGAGCTCTCCTTAAAATGACCTGGTGCTTTACTTTTTGTGATGGTAAATACATGTTGTATCTCACTCTCAGGAAGAGACTCCTCCACATGTCAAACCAATGAAGTCTTTTTCTTCGACGACCTGCACATCTTTGCAAAATGCTGCACTTTAGACATGAGTTACACTTTTTCCCTTGAACTGGACATGGCATTGTGACTTGATGAGCATCTCTACAATTTGTGCACAGTTTTGAAGGTAACTGACCATGATGGGGCACGTATTGATGAGGTTGCTGAGGTGGTCTTGTCCTTAACCCTTGCACTGAAGCTGGTTGGGCAAGCTGTGGCTGCAACCCTGAGTCTAAGGGTGCTTGTATGTGTAACCTTTTTGAATCTAACATGGCAGATTCGATCTGGGCTGCTAAGGTTATGGCTTTTTCCAAGGTTAAATCATTATCCTCCATGAGGAGACATTCCCTAATTCGTGGAATTGAAGTCTTTTCAGTTAATTGGCCACAAATTAGTTTGTTGGTTAGTGTGCCAAAATTACATGTAGACGTTAATTGCTGCGATGCTGTCACGTATTGTTTAATGGACTCACCATGTCCCTGGGATCTCTGGCAAAATGCGTATCGCTCTATCATCACACTTTTCTTTGGCCCGAAGTATTTTTCAAGAGCACTTACTGCTGTATCAAACGTATATGTATCTTCTGTGAGCTGCTCGAAGACTCGCTGGCCTTCTGCGCCTAGACAATGTACAAGTATCATTTGCTTATGGTTCACTGCTATATCTGGGCTGTCCATCTCGTAGTGGGCAAGTAGGCCTTGAACCCCGAAATACGTTGCCCCCAGCACAAGGGAGGATTTCCTGGCGTTGGAAGAAAGGTTCTGGAGCTAATAACGTTAGATTTTATTGAATCATTCCCATTGCCACACTTTTGTTATGTTTACGCCAGATTGCTGGATATGTTATATATATCTGATTTATCTCAGAGTAATGCAGATATCACACTTGTATTAAATCACCAACTGGTTTATTTACAGCACATTAAACTATAAAAGTCCTTTCATGAATTTCAGTACATGTTTTCTTAGAGCAGCCTGTGTGTTTTCTGTACAAGATCCAAGTTGTGTGTGTTTTAGTTTCACTTTTGACTCTTCAGCCTTACCCATAGGCTTAAGCAATCGAACACAGTGAACACAAATAAGTGGACAGAATGATACAATCAAACCCACATCAATCAAACACTACACTTACCAATTCAGAATTGAGCAGAAGCTATCAAATCTTACCTCTCTACTGACTCATCATCGTCTGCGGAAAAGTTTGATAATACTTCTCTCCTGATGCACCAATCTGATGTTTATAGAGTAGCCGTACCTTCAAATCAATCTTTTGCAGACTTGATCAAATCAAGTGTCTCTTCCCGACATCGCAAGAAGCATTCTACATTGATGAACACCCGCTCGCTCCACCAGTCTTCGCTGCTGTGTGCAGAATCTGTCCTTATGTTGGATCAATGAAACAAAGATCAAGGTCACAGCCTCAAGAGGATGTTATTAAGCTTCAGAAATCATTTATGGTTACTGGTCTTTGAACTATCCACCAAGAACGCCTGTCCACAGATGAGGGCATTAGACTCAATAACCTTATGACGGAACATGTCCCTTTTAAAACTCGAGTCGAATCAGGTCCTTTGGTCATGGTATTGAGGTTCTTTCCTCAATGACCTTGGACTCAATACCATAAGAGAAAAGTCCCTTGCTAAACTCACATCTCATGCCATGCTTCAGAATATTTGTTCCCTTTCCACCGAGAGAACCATACTCGGTGATACTCATCATCCCGACCTGAAAAGTCACTGCCCTGAAGCGTTAACTCTGCTTCTCTCTCCAAAGATGCTGCCAGACCTGCTGAGTATTTCCAGCACTTCTATTTTTATTTCAGATTTCCAGCATCCGCAGTATTTCGCTTTTATTTTGAAGATACTGGTTGGTTAGCTGAACCTATCAAATACAGTCCCATTGATAAAACAAAGAGAAATCTATTACAAGCAGTGGAAGATCCTTAATTTAGGCCTCATTAAGACCTCAGGCTCATTCAGGGCCTTGGCAACCGTTAGACATCCCTACAACTGGATAGCCCATCCATGCTTGGAACCTAATTGCACTTTCAATCTATCTCCATGACATATGATTTCCTTTATGCAGAGGAATGCACTGATTGGGGTTCCTTATCTGTCATAAATGGGAGAAATTTAAGCAATGTGGAAAAGGTTCAGCTCAGGCAAACTGCCCTGTCAACTCTCCACCAATTAGACTGGATTAATGGCGACATATCTCTTTGGGGAATGGATCCCAAGCGGTCATTACAGATTCCAGGTGTTCCGACTGTGGTCTGGACATAGGCACCTGGATGATAACACCATCTAAAGACGTCACCTGTTGTGCTCACACTGTCCAATATATTAAATCCTCCAGATCTAGAAATTCCTATACCCCTTGCACTATTTACACCTATTAAACTTGGCAAACTTAGTACGATTCTTAGCCAGTAACAGGGCATGGAACTGGTTCTTACCTTTGCCAATTACTCAGTCGAGTAAGGCACAACACTTGCAGTTGCAAATTGAATTAAATAATATTTGGCAAGCTCCAGATTGGCTTCAGACCATAAGTCAAGGTATTATCGAGGCAATACCAAAGTTATTTCTGTTACTAAATCTGCTGTTGAATGGATCACTGATACTGTCTCAGGAGTATTTGGAAGTATTTTTGGTATCTTCTCATACATTATTCCAGTACTCACTGTTATTGGGATTGTGATCTGCATTTTGGTTGTAAAATGATAACTTCTCCCTAACAGTGAAATATGGTATGATTACCTTTGGAGATTTTTTGATAAAATAGCTTTCTTTGGATTTGAGAATGGAGCCTAATCGCAGTATTGAACAACCTTGTTGTAAGCCGACAAACGGATGCTCAAAACTCGTCCTCTGCCATGGCACTTCACCTGAATCCTCCATCTTATCAACAGGATTGAACTATCAATTGCTAATCTTCAACAACGTGGCTCAGCATGTCAAACTTCAGCCAACTCATCAGACACTGAGACTTCACCTTGACTTACCTGAATGCCTCACTCTTACAAATTTCATTCCTACCCATCATTGCCCAAAAATCTGTCCGATTTCTAATGAGCCTAAACATTAGCCTTGGATTTCGAGGAGCAGTGTTGTAGTGCATGCTTAGATGATTCTAAATCTCGCAGTATTGAAATTGTTCATTGTATTCTTGAAACCTCATTTGATAAATATCGGGACTCTGTTGAAAGACTTGCTTGTGAACATCACTTGGTTAAGACTGCCTACCCTTGCTGCTCGCCCTCATGCTGGCCAAGAGGGGGATGTAATGAGGTGTTGTGAGGTTAAAAGAGTTGCTTTCCTATGAATGAAGGATTAAAAATTTTAAAAAAGGATTCATCTCTCTAAAGGGTTTAAGAAGTTCATGGACATACCTCTGTGTTGAAGGGCTTGCCTCATCTTAGAACTATAAAGGCAGCTTCTGAAAAGAGGGGTCTGCTCCAAAGTTATAAACCTCATCACATGGTACAACACTGATAACATAGTTTTGCAAACTGTCACAAAAGCTACCACAGTTTAATAGTTGATGAGATGGTTTTATGCTGATAGCCCTAAACCTCAATCAACTGAATTTTTGACAAGGTCAACCAAACCCAAAAACTGAATTATAATCTTGTAACACAGTTGGATGATTAATGAATAATTGACCATCACAACACTCACAGCTAGCCTTTCTTAGAAATCAAAGAGGGACAGACTTTACCTAGAAATTAACAGTTATACAGCCTTATTTGGGAAATAAAGGGGGATGAACTTACTTGCAGTTGTGGTAACACCCCCAATAGTAAGAATTTAGTTATGCAACTTGGAAAACAGTATTAGAAGCACACATTGGATTTTTAGATTCATTGGACTCTCCAACATCTCTCATTGTAAAGGTATGACTATTGGAGTGAGGCAATGATAGTTCTCCCCATAACTGGAAAAGAAGTATCTTGCTAATTCTATAGTCTTCTTCTTGTGGATTTAAGGTAAATGTTACTTTAATAATTGATGGATAACCTATTTAAATATTTTACTGAAACAATATTTAGATTTAAAAATTGGATTCTCTACTAGAAACAAGATTGTACTTTCTATCTTTTCCTAGAACTATTAACATTGTGATTGTCTCACCAACTGTGAATTGCATGTTCGGTTCCTAAATAAATACTGATGCTTGGTATGTAGGCCATACATCCCAAAGACTGGCGGATTGTATCAAACAACATGTCCCTTCCGCTGTTCACAATGGACATGGTACAGATCGTACCCAACCAGCCCGTGCTTGCAAAACACAAAACACAGTGTCCAACGTTAGATGTGATTCCGCGATTGGACAACATTTGCTAAATAATTTGCAGTGTGCCAAAAATTATGCGACAACCAATTTAAGATTGTCAGTCAGGCTCGCAGTGTGGTGCATTTGTGCATACTGGAAGCTATGTATATTAATACACAGGGCCCTGTTCTTTGCAGACAGAAAGAACATGTATACACATTGCACCTGTTTCAGATGAACAAAATAAGTGACAGCCATTCGCTGGTTCATTCCTCAGGGCAATGCCTTGACCAATCAGAGTCAAGCTGCCTGGTTTAAATTTCAAACAAAGCTTGGCAGTTAACTGTCAGTCACTATAAACTGGTGCATTCTCCATGGCAACACCTCTACCAATCAGAGTCCACCTGCCAACCGATCAACACTCTCTTCTCATACAGTATAAAGTTGTTGCTTTCCCTTACATTGGTATTCTTGCAAGTTGTCCTGATGAGAGCAAGATGAAAAGCTTTGATAACATGTCTCTATTTTCATCAATACTCAGGTTCTGTACGACCAAACGACAACACAGTATATATATCCCTCTGACCATAGGTGCATACTCTGACATTTGGCTTCACCTGTCTAATACTGGGCACTCTTTTTCAAGGTACCATATTGTGCGGAGGTTGCCTGCTCTGTTGCATACTTGAATCAGCCATTTTGAACTTCCTTTTCCCTCTAATGTCCCATACCCTGCCTTCCCAGAAGGCATATGCTATTATTTGGATCTGGTTCGACAAGCATCTGCAGCTCCAGTACCTCACTAAAGAAATCATCGAGTGCCAGCTGGACATTCCAGTGTGTCGGAGGGGGTGGAATCACTACTGTGCCGCATCATGCTCTCTTCTGCCCATGCCCATGGGCTTGGAGGTCCACTGCTGTTGCCCAAGCATTGGCATCAGCTTGATTTGATTCCCTGGAGTGGGGGTAGGGCAAGCTAACATGCTGACAGTGCTGCCTTCTTTTATCTATTAGAGAGGTGAAAAGAAAATTGAATGTAGCAAAATGATTGTTAAATAAATGAGCGATCTTGAATCACAAAGCATTATGCGA
Source organism: Heterodontus francisci (assembly GCF_036365525.1). Classification (NCBI taxonomy): domain Eukaryota; kingdom Metazoa; phylum Chordata; class Chondrichthyes; order Heterodontiformes; family Heterodontidae; genus Heterodontus; species Heterodontus francisci. The sequence goes on along the minus strand of NC_090386.1, from coordinate 24,466,056 downwards.
AGGGCTTGGGGGTAGCAGCTGCTGTTGTTTTCACACACTCAGGGCACTGGAAGGGAAGACGGGCCAAACACAGTCACAGCTCTGACTCAGCGCCGTGACGCAAAGAGATCACGGGAGAAATCTAGGCTGCCAGCACTACTTGGCCATCTGCCACCAGGCTCCAGCTGAGGGATTCAGTGTGTTCCATTAACCCTTCGGCTGCTGGGGTTCATTGGAAATATTTCTTTTTAGTTGCATCGCCCTTCAGAGACTGAAACTTGGAGACAACTGATGGGGAGTGCAACAGGCCAAGTATCTCAAAGGGGTTGGATTACAAAAGGGAGCAAGTTATGCTTCAGTTGGGTCGACCCAATCTCACATACTGCATTCATTCCTGGGAACTACACCTCATGAAAGATCTACTGCTCTTGGAGGGGGTGCAGAACAGATTCACCAGAATGATACCAGGGCTTAAAGGGTTTAATTATGAGGACAGATTGCATAAATATATTTTGTTCCTTTGAGTTTAGATGATTTAAGGGTGATGTAATCAAGCTGTTTAAAATGATAAAGTAATTCAATAGGGTAGAAACAACAAAACCAGTTCCTTTCATGGGGGAATCCAGGGAAAGAGGGCATCATCTTAAAATTAGAGATAGGCCATTTAGAAGTGAAGTCAGAGAGACATTTAACCACACAAAAGAAAGTAGAAATCTGGAATTCTTTCCCCAAAAGACTGTGGATGCTGAGGATCAATTGAAATTTTCAAGTCAGAATGGATAGATTTTTGTTAGGTCAGGATATCAGGAATACATCTGAACATACAAATTCGGAGCAGGAGTAGGCCACTCGACCCCTCAAGCCTGCTCTTCCATTCAATATTACTCCACATTCCCATCTACCCCCGATAATCTTTCACCCCTTTGCTTATCAAGAATATATCTACCTCTGCCTTAAAAATATTCAAAGAACCTGCTTCCACCACCTTTTAAGGAAGAGAATTCCAAAGACTCATGACTCTCTGGGAAAAAAAATTTCTCCTCATCTCAATCTTAAATGGGTGACCCCTTATTTTTAAACAGTGACCCCTAATTCTCCCACATGGGGAAACATCCTTTCCACATCCACCCTGTCAAGACCCCTCAGGATCTTGTATTTTCAATCAAGTGGCCTCTTACTCTTCTAAATTCCAGCAGATACAAGCCTAGTCCGTCCAATCTTTCCTTGTAAGACAGGCCACCTATTCCAGGTATTAATCTAGTAAACTTTCTCTGAACTGCCTCCAACTCACTTACATCCTTCCTTAAATAAGGAGATCAGTACTGTACACAATACTGTGGTCTCACCAATGCCCTGTATAGCTGAAGCATAACCTCCCTACTTTGCCGGATAAATGAAGTTGACGTGCAGATCATCCATGATCTAATCGAATGGGGCAGCAAGCTTGAGGGGTTGAATGGCCTCCTCCTGTTCCTATGTTCTGAAGTCAGGCATGGGACCTCAACATGATTTCAGGGTGCACAGTGAGACTAGGATAAAGGTGTGCACCACTCTCTCCTATATCAGACCTTTATTAAAAGGTGATCCTGCACCTTTCGTTGAGGCACCATCCACAGAGCATAACCCTCAACTCTCCCCCACCCACCCATACGAAATGAGTGTGTGAGGAGACCTAGGATCCAGCCTACTCACATTGGCTTCTGAAAGAAAGAGCTTGTATTATTTATAGCACCTTTCATGACCACAGGTCATCTCAAAGAGCTTTGCAGCCAATTAAGTACTCTTGAAGTGTTGTCACTGCTGTAATTTAGGAAACACAGCAGCCTATTTAAGCTCAGCAAACTCCCACAAACAACAATGAGGTAATGACCAGATAATCTGCTTTTAGTGATGCTAGTTGGGGGATAAATATTGTCCAGGATGCAGGGGAGAACTTCCCTGCTCTTCTTCAAAAAAATGCAGTGGGATCTTTGTTGTCGATATGAGAGGGGTGGCAGGGCCTCAGTTTAGTGTCTTATCTGAAAATCAGCAGCTGCAATATTGCAACACGCCCTCAGGGCCGATCAGGAGTAGCAGCCTAGATTGCAGGCTCAAGTTTCTGGTGTGGGACTTGAATCCACGGCCCGCTGATTTAGAGGTGAGAGAACTACCATCTGAGCCATGGCTGACACCTAACAAATGAGAAATGCTTGGCCTGTAAGGAATCGACACCCTCCGTAGCAAAGATGCATTGTCTGGACAGCACACACAGATTTCGCTAGGTGGCAGAATTTCCTTGTGGCATCAGAGTGGGCATTATTTATTTTCTCCTTCTTCTTTCTTATTGGAACATAGGAAATAGGAGCAGGAGGAGGCCATTCGGCCCATTGAGCCTGCTCCGTGATTCAAACAGATCATGGCTAATCATCTACCTCTAAGCCATTTTTCCCACTATCCCCATATCCCATGATGCCATTAGTATCCAGATATCTATCGATTTCTGTCTTGAACATGCTCAATGATTGAGCTTCCACAGCCCTCGGGGTAGAGAATTCCACAGATTCACCACCCTCTGAGTGAAGAAATTCCTCCTCATTTCAGTCTTAAATAGCCTGCCCCTAATTCTGACACTGTGTCCCCTGGTTCTGGACTCTTCAGTCAGAGGAAACATCCTGTCCACATCCACCCTGTCACGCCCTGTAAGGATTTTGTAAGTTTCAATGAGATCACCTCTCATTCTTCGAAACTCTAGAGAATACAGGCTCGGTTTCTTACGTTTTGATAAACTCTAAAGCTTTTAAACATGATCTGGGGATTAAACTACATTTAGAATGTACAAAATATGACTCTATGTTCATATACTTGTCTTGTATATTATTGAAAGGCCATTTAAGGGGGTCGTCCTATGGTCCCTTCTGTTACCTGTTGGCCTATTCCATGAAATGACTCCTCAAGATTTTCCCTTGCATTAAAGGAAACTCACTGCAGACTTTTTTAAATTCAAGCTCGTGATGTAGACATTCGTTGCTTGCAAGGCTGGCACTTATTGCCCATCCCTAGTTGCCCTCAGAAGGTGATGGTTGGCCTTCTTCCTGAATTGCTGCAGAACAGTTTGATAGAACTGATTGGCTATCTAGGCCACTTCAGAGGGCAGTTAAGAGTCAAACACATTGATGTGGGGCTGAATATTGTAATTGGAAAGCAGGATATAGCAGGTATCCTAAATAGCTACTTTGTATTGGTCTTCACACCAGAAGATGATAATAAAGCACCAAGGAAAAGCATAGAAGGAAAACTAAAAAATAAACCAAGGGGAGGAACAAATTCAATCTAAATTAAAAACAAAATAATGAGATTAAAGATTGACAAATCTCCAGGAGCTGCTGGTTTCCACCCCAGGGGATTAAAAGAAGTAGGTGAGAAAATTGTTGATACATTAGTCATGAGCTTCCAAAACTCTCTCCATTCTGAAATTGTTCCCTTGGATTGGAAGATTGTCATTGTTACTCCATTATTTAAGAAGGATGGAGAGATAAACAAGGAAATTATAGGCCCATTAGTCTAACGTCAGTGGTGGGTATGTGATCAGTAAAAGGCAGCATGGATTTGTCAAGGGTAAGTCATGTTTAATGAACCTGGTTGATCTTATTGAGGAGGTAATAAACAAGGTAGATAATGGAGCATCTATGGATGTTATTTTATGTACTTCCAGAAGGCATTCAACAAGGTTCCACACAAGAGGCTATTAACAAAAATGATAGCGCATAGAATTGGAGCCAACCTATTGACATGGATAGGGAATTTGGTAGGAAGGAGGAGACAGAGAGTAAGAATAATGGTTATGTGCTCCAACTGGCAGGACGTGACTAGTGGTGTGCCCCAGGCATCTGCACTGAAGCTGTAGCTTGCCACGATACTTATCAATGATTTAGATGAAGGAATAAAGATCTGTATATCCAAGTTTGCTGACATTAAGTTAGATGGCACACTAAATAGTGTAGATGGGATCAGAAAGTTGCAAAGGGACATCGATAAATTAAATGAGAGGGAAAATCTCTTACTGATGAAGTTTAATGCAGGGAAGTGTGAGGTCATCACTTTAGACCTAAGAAAGATAGATTAGAGTAATTTCTAAATGGTGAGGAGCTAGAAACTGTGGCAGAGCAGAGATTTAGGGGCTCTTGTAGAGGAATCACTAAACATTACTGGACAGGTGTAAGAAATAATTAAAAAAGACAAATGGCCTTTATCTCGGAGCCTGGAATACAAAAGAGTGGAAGTTTCGCTGGAGCTGTAGAAAGCTCTGGTTCAATCCCATCTGGCACATAGTGTTCAGTGCATTGCAGCTGAGGAAAGAGGAGGTGCAGTGCAGATTCAACAGAATGATACAAAGACAAAAAGAGATCATTTTTAAAATTTGGTCATGGAATGCGGGTGTCACTGGCAAGATCAGCATTATTTGCCCATCTCTAATTGCCCTTGAGCAGGTGGTAGTGAGCTGCCTTCTTGAACCGTTGCAGTCCTTGGGGTGTAGTTACACCAACAGTGCTGTTAGGAAGGGACGCAGGTTGCATATATTAGGTTTATATTCCCTTTAGTACTGAAGAGTAAGGGTGATCTAACTGAGGTGTTAAAGATGGTCAAAATAGTTGACAGGGTAGATAGAGAGAAATTATTTCCTCTGGTGGCAGAGTCCAGAACAAGGGGGCATAACCTTCAAATTAGAGTCAGGCCATTCAGGGGTGATGTCAGGAAACACTTCTTCACACAGAGGGTAATGTAAATCTGGAAATCTCTCCCCCCAAAAGCTGTTGAGGCTGAGGATCAATTTAAAATTTCAAACCTGAGATTGATAGATTTTTGTTAGGCAAAGTTACTAAGTGTTACAGAGCCAAGGCAGGTGGATGGAGATAAGACACAGATCAACCATGGAAGAACTGAATGGTCTATTCCTGTTCCTATGGAGTCATACACAGCCAGACCCAGTATGAATGGTAGGTTTCCTTTGCTAAAAGGCAACGGTGAACTGGTTGGATTTCTTATGACAATCCGACAGCTTCACTGTGACTTTTACTGATACCAGCTTTTTATTTCCAGATTTGTAAAACTGAATTCTGAAACTGCCATGGTGGGATTTGAACTCACAATTCGCAGGATTGATTCGTCCACAGCCTTTGGATTACTGACCCGCTGACAAAACCATTACGCTACTGGATCTCTTTAAAAAAAAATGCATCTGCCCCTTTTCGAACTTTCATGTGCGTACAATATTTTCCCACATGCATCAGATGAGACAATGTGAAAGTGAGTAAAGTTTCGACATTGGCTTGTCAGTGTTTCGAAATGGTTCATTTAAAATGGGACCACCTGAGAGACTAAAGACTGACAAAGATTCAGTACCTCTATGACAGTCAGGTGTACTGCTGTATAAACACTCCACACATATCTGTGGCTGACTAGTTTATGTCTCACCTGGCTTTCCTGTATGGTTTTCAAATATGTTACATTGAAAAAATTCATTTAACACCAAGATAGAGCTTTTAAGATGTAAAATATGTCATCACGTTCTGAGCCAGTTTTGGTTCATTTTGATAAAGTTATTTTCTTCTCTCTCCCCCACCCCATGAAGTCATTGACTCTCGCTGGGATATAGCTTTCCATGGGTACTGATCCTTCCTCAAAGTGGCTATTGTTGATGTGTAAGTCAGTGTTGGCAGATATTCCCTCATGTAGGGCATCGCAGCTCAGCCCGGTCCTGTCATTTCCTGCTGTTCTTTACTGTACACACTCAGACTCAAACTCACACTTGCACACACATTCTTACAAGCACACACACACACAGTCACACTTAGACACTCATACTCACACACTTGCATACACTCACATGCACTCACAGACACACACATTCACACACTCGTGCACACACTTGTGCTCACACTCACACTTGCATACACTTGGTCTCACACAAATATGCTTGCACTCACACACACTCACAGACACTCACTTATTCACACTTGCACACACACTCACAAACACAGACACTCACTCTCACGTATTCACAGACACACACTCACACTCACACTCACCACTCACACATACATACGTATACACTCACGCACATGCACACGCACACATGCACACACGTACTCATGTACACACTGGCCCACACACACATACAAACTCACACACCTGGCACAAACACACACTCGCACGCACATGTACTCACATTCATGGATCTACATGCATACTGATACATTTACAAACAATGTACACTGAGGAATACTTAAAGATTGGTTGCTCTGCTCCCTTGAATTTTAGCGCAATGTAGTAATGTCACTGCAGACTATGAAGAATGGATGGGACATTTTGCTACATTAGATGAACTATGTAAATGCAAGTTGTTGTTACCAATATTTTGTTACATGCTTTGTTCCCTTGTCTGACTGGTTTTACTCCTAGGACGCAGGGACAGTGTGATGGAGAGCTTGTGGCGCTGTCATGGTCACCTGTCCTGGCATTATCCCAGGGATTTCTGTCACTCTGGTGCCGATAGATATTGACAGAGAGAGTCCTGCTGAGTGGCACCGAGTTTCATAATATCCACTTTGTCATGGAGCTCATGTTTGTCTTGTACATTTAATTATTCTTTGTGTTTGCAGTGTGCACTTAAGTTCCCCAAAGCCAGATTTGGACAAGTAGGGGAGGAACAGATGTGCACACATGCCTCATCTTGAAGGGCCATCTTGTAGCGTCTTGGGCAGCTTTCAGTATTGTGTGTGGGCTCACATCACCCAATATTCCCACAGGGAAATTTATGCGCTTTACACAGGATCCTTCAGAATGTCTTTATTTCGCAAAACAGGGCTTACGAACCACTACAATATTTTGTTTCAGCTATATATTTTCAATAGGAGGCCAAACACGGGTTTGGTAATGTAGCAGTTACGTTAATTGTATGGAAAGCTAGATTTATAATCCAGAGAATGTGAGTTCAAATCCCACTACGGCAGTTTGAGAATTTGAATTCAGTTAAAACAAAATTGGAAATAAAAAGCTGATTTCAGTAATGGGGACCATGAATCTGTCGATTGTCTAATGTCCGTTAGGGAAGGAAACCGGCTGTCCTTACCTAATCTGATATATATTTTACTCTGGTCCCCACACCAAACATGGCTGACTCTCAAATAAATAAAAGTAAAATACTGTGGATGACTCTCAGCTGTCCTATGAAGTGGCCTAGTGAGCCTCCAGTAGTACAGGACAGTTTGGAGTGGTTAATAAATGCTGGCCTTGCCAGCGATGCCCACGCCACATGAATGAATGAATAATATCCCTCAGTGAGTGAGAGAGGTTTCGAAGAACTGCTGAGCTAGCTCACTGAATGTGTGCTTGACAGATCAGGAAGGCCTAGGTTCAGTGCTGCTCTGTTCTGAGCCAGCATGGCAGCAGGGTGTGATAGAAGGAGGGGGAAGGGTTAAAGTGTCAATGAGCTAATCAGGAGGAGAAAAATTGGTTAGCGGACCTGCTGAACCACTGGTAAATTCTGTGTGTGACAGCCGGGTGTGATGCTCCCTGAGGTCAGATATCTTGCTGACGATGTCCAATATTCACCCATGAAAACCCTAGAGTGAGGCACTGAAGTTTTGCCAGGGCCTTTGCTGGAATTGTACCACTGCAAGAGTCAGCACCGTAAAGAGAAGAAGGGTAAGATTTAGGAAGTGGGCGGGGGGAGAGAAATGCTCATAGTGGAGATCATCCCTATCTGGTCAGTGTTGGAGTGGCACAGGCCAATTCCATGTTCAGACAGTGTTTAGCAGATTCTCTCCTGCTGTACAGTTGTGACAAGGCCTCAGGTGTCTGGCCAGGGAGCAGAGTGGGGGTGGGTAGGGAGGTGAGGGCAGTGGAGTTTACTCAATGCAGTCTGTCGGCAGCCTATTTGTTTACTCCCAGAAGAAAGTGATGAGCCAGGTGTGAACAATCCTGCTGGACTCAGTTATCCCTCCAAGGTGTACACAGGACTGAACTGCTGCAGCTCCATTTGTGCCCATCACCTGGCCATATACTGAAGTGAACCTCTCAGGATACATGCAGGAGTGCTTACTGAAGCAGGGAATGGTGAGCAATAGGTTTAAAGGGGAAGGTTTTCATGTTGACGGTACAGAGTGGCAATCTGTTTTCCTGGAAAAGGCGACTTTTAGGATGCACAGCTTGACAGCACATCAGTGATTTTTATGTCATTGTGCAGTCAGTGTGCTTTATAAACAAACAAGTAAAGAAATGCCATTAATCTTCCTCCCTCACAAAGCAATGCTCCTTTCACAAGTGTCTGATCATCATGCACACTGACCGAGCACCAGCAGACGTGAATAGTAAACAATTAGTGAAGACAAATGTGGGTCTCTTACAGTCAGAAATGGGGGATTTTATAATGGGGAACAAAGAAATGACAGACCAATTAAATAGATACGTTGGTTCTGTCTTCACAAAGGAGGACACAAATTACCTCCCAGAAATGTTGGGGAACATAGGGTCTAGTGAGAAGGAGGAACTGTATGAAATCAGTATTAGTAGGTAAATGGTGTTCGGGAAATTGATGGGAATGAAGGCCGATAAATCCTCAGGGCCTGGTCATCTACATTCCAGAGTACTTAAGGAAGTGGCCCTAGAAATAGTAGATGCATTGCAGGTCATATTTCAAAATTCTATAGACTCTGGAACAGTTCCAACGGATTGGAGGGTAGCTAATGTAATCCCATTGTTTGAAAAAGGAGGTAGAGAGAAAACAGGGAATTATAGACCATTTAGCCTGACATCAGTAGTGGGGAAGATGCTAGAGTCCATTATAAAAGATGTAATAGCAGAGCATTTGGAAAACAATGACAGGATCGGACAAAGTCAACATGGTTTTTTTTTATTAATTCATGGGATGTGGGCATCGCTGGCTAGGCCAGCATTTATTGCCCATCCCTAACTGCCCTTGAGAAGGTGGTGGTGAGATTTATGACAGGGAAATCATGCTTGACAAATCTACTGGAATTTTTTGAGGATGTAACTAGTAGAATAGATAAGGGAGAACCAGTGAATGTGGTGCATTTGGACTTTCAGAAGGCTTTCGATAAGGTCCCACACAAAGATTAGCATGCAGAATTAAAGCACATGGGATTGGGGGTAAGGTACTGACATGGATAGAGAACTGATTGGCAGACAGGAAACAAAGTGTAGGAATAAAGTGGGATACCGCAGGGATCAGTGCTAGGACCCCAGCTATTCACAACGATATAGATGAGGGAATTAAATGTAATATATCCAAGTTTGCAGACGACTCAAAGCTGGGTGGGAATGTGAGCTGTGAGGAGGATGCAGAGAAGCTCCAGTGTGACTTGGACAGGTTGAGTGAGTGGGCAAATACATGGCAGATGCAGTATAATCTGGATAAATGTGAGGTTATCCACTTTGGTGGCAAAAACAGAAAGGCAGATTATTATCTGAGTAGTGATAGATTGGGAAAGGGGGAGGTACAGCGAGACCTGGGTGTCCTTGTGCTGAAAGTAAGCATGCAGGTGCAGCAGGCAGTTAAGAAGGCAAATGGTATGTTGGCCTTCATAGCGAGAGGATTTGAGTACAGGAGCAAGGATATCTTGCTGCAATTATACAAGGCCTTGGTGAGACCACACCTGGAATATTGTGTGCAGTTTTCATCTCCTTATCTGAGGAAGGATGTTCTTGCTATGGAGGGAGTGCAGCGAAGGTTCACCAGACTGATTCGTAGGATGGCAGGACTGATGTATGAAGAGAGATTGGGTCGATTAGGCTTGTATTAGCTAGAGTTTAGAAGAATGAGAGAGGATCTCATAGAAACCTACAAAATTCTAACAGGACTGGACAGACTAGATGCAGGAAGGATATTCCCGATGGTGGGGTCACAGTCCAAGGATAAAGGGGTAAGCCATTTAGTACTGAGATGAGGAGAGATTTCTTCACCCAGAGAGTGGGGAACCTGTGGAATTCTCTCCCACAGAAAGCAGTTGAGGCTAAATCATTCAATATATTCAAGAAAGAGTTAGATATAGTTCTTAGGGCTAAAGGGATCAAGGGATATGGGGAGAAAGCAGGAACAGGTTAGTGAGGTTGAATGATCAGCCATGATTGTATTGAATGGCGGAGCAGGCTCGAAGGGCTGAATGGCCTACTCCTGCTCCTATTTTTCTATGTTTCTATGTTTCTAATATGGACCTGGAATGAATGAAAAACTTCAGTGGGGCAGAGTGAGAATGGGAACATTAAACAAAGGGGGAAATTTTAAACTGCCCAAAAACAGACAGGTTTGGGTCATGCATGAGGTTAAAATATTAAAAGACTGAATCCTGATGTCAACCTGCTTCCAACCTGCCCACATAGAAACATAGAAAGATTTACAGCACTGAAGGAAGCCATTTGGCCCATCGTGTCTATGCTGGCTGAAAAAGAGTTAGCCAACCTAATCCTACACTCCAGCTCCTGGTCCGTAGCCCTGTGGGTTACAACACCTCAAGTGTAATATCCAAGTACTTTTTAAATGTGATAAGGTTTTCTGTCTCTACCACCATTTTGGGCAGTGAGTTCCAGACCCCCACCACCCTCTGGGTGAAGATTTTACACCTCAATTCCCCTCTAATCTTTCTACCAATTACTTTAAATCTATGCCCCTGGTTATTGACCTCACTACTAATGGAAATAGGTCCTCCCTATCCAATCTGTCTTGGCATCTCATAATTTCATACACCTCAGTTAAATCTCCCCTCAGCCTCCTCTGTACCAAAAAGTAATCCCAGCCTATCCAATCTTTCCTCATAGCTAAAATTCTCCATTCCAGGCAAAATCCTTGTAAACCTCCTTTGTACCCTCTCCAGCTTGATCGTGTCCTTCCTGTAATGCAGTGACCAGAACTATATGCAGTACTCAAATTATGGCCGAACTCGTGTTTTGTACAGTTCTAGCATAACCTCCCTGCTCTTATAATCTGGGCTTCAGCCAATAAAGGAAAGTATCCCAAATGCCTTCTTGACCACCTTCTCTACCTGTCCAGCCACCTTCAGGGATCTGTGGACATTCACTCCAAGGTCCCTCTGTTCCTCTACAATTCTCAGTATCCTATCATTTATTGTGTATTTCCTTGGCTTTGTCTGACCCTACAAATGCATTACTTCACACTTAACTGGATTAAATTCTTTTTGCCATTTTTCTGCCCACCTGACCAGTCCATTGATATCTTCCTGCAGTCTACAGCTTTCTTCCTCACATTTGGATTTAATGGAGGTGGAATGGGAGGCAGGCAACCATTTCAAGGAAGCAAGTTGGCACTTTACATAGTATATTGAGGCTGCATGCCTTATTTGTATTCACCATTTGAAATTTAACTCTGTCTGAGTGGGTTTTCCGAGCCTCAGGAAACCTGCCAACTAAACTGAGGCAAGAGACTGCAAGAGCAAGAGATAAGAGTCTTTCCACTTACATGCTGGATTCAGCCTGCCTGCCTAGCCAAATCCCTGCAATTGGAACCCTACCCACCCCCATCCCTGGACTCTTCTGTTTCCCCACCTTACCTCCCCCCCCCCTACCACACGTCTCAGTTCCACCCACGATGAAGGGAATGTCAGTAGAGAATGTAATCTGGCTGCAGCGTTTGACACGATTGACTGGCTATCCTCCTCCAAACATCTCTCCACTGTCACCCAGCTGGGTGGGACTGCATTCACCTGATTCCACTCTTAACAATCTAATTGTAGCCAGAGAACCACTTGCAATGGCTTCTCTTCCCACGCCCACACTGTTATCTCTGGTGTCCCCCAAAGATCTATCCTTGGCCCCCTCCTAAACTCATTTGCATGTCTTCCCCCGACGACATCATCCAAAAACCACGGCATTGAGGACACTCAATTGTATCTCACCATCACCTCTCTGAACGGCTCCACTGTTTGTAAGTTATCAGACTGCTTATCTGACATCCAGTACTGGATGAGCAGAAATTACCTCCATCTAAACATTGGAAAGAATGAAACCACTGGGTGGATTTTTGTGCTTTCCCCATGACGGTTTTGGAGGTGGGGAGAGCATAAAAGCGGATGGGATAGTCGTGGTGAGGTGGGGGGGATGCAGGCCCGCCACAAACCCACCTCAGCCGAAAGTTAGTCCGGGGTGGGAGTTCTGGGTTCTCCATGCTCTACTAGCAGCCCCCAACCTCCCAACTCTCAGTCAGTCAGGTTAAAATTCCCCCAAGGTGTGAGCTGTGGCTCTGTGGTAACACTCTTGCCTCTGAGTCATGCGGTTGTGTGTTCATGTCCTACTCCAGGTGCTTGAGCACTTCATCCAGGCTGACACTCCAGTGCAGTACTGAGGGAGTGCTGCATTGTTGGAAGTGCTGCCTTTCAGATAAGATGTTAAACAGAGGCTCCATCTGCCCTCTGAGCAGGTGTAAAAGATCCCACAACACTATTTGATCAAGGGAGTTTGCCCAGGTGTCATGGCCAACATTTAATGCTCAAATAACAACATTAGAAACAGATTATCTGATCAATATCATACTTCTGTATCTGGCTCCTTGCTGTGTGTAAATTAGCTGCTGTGTTTCCTTCATTAGTGACTACGCTTCAAAAGTACTTTACTGGCTGTAAAGTGCTTTAGGAAGCCTTGAGTTTGTGAAAGGTGCTATAGAAATGCAAGTCCTTCTTTCTATAATGCTGCTACATAAAATAATACCAGAGGAAAATCTCCCTTTGTGTTTTCAGTGCAGCAGAGCTCTAAATGCTTTCTTTATAATTCTTCTCTTTGTGAATTTACTGGTAGTTCTCCGTCACCAAGTGCGTGGAAGAATTTGCTTTTGTAGTGTGTGCATATGTGAACCAGTTCAATATATGGTTAAATGAAAATGGGAATTAGAGAGGAGATGGATCAAGGTAAAAGCATGGGAAGAATGATAGTGAGTTTTAAGATCACTGCACAAGATGGGCATGGGGCAAATTTCCACCTTCAGGCCTTGGTATTGTCTGCCAGAGCAGATTATCAACTCAGCTGAAATCTAGTGATCTGAGAACCCTGCATCACTCACTCCAGTTATTGAAAACACCCCCACAGGTACATCACCCATGGTAGTAGTGGGGGGAGCGATGGCTGGGCAGTGAGCATCAGGATAGCACTAGCTGAATCGCTGAGTATGGGTGGAGAGGAGCAGGAACCTACTGGATCTGTAAAGGACAGCTGTTATTTGAACACAGCCATCTTAGAGAATCAGCTGCAGCTGCCGAGATCACCCTTCACACTTGGCAGCAGCTGTGAAAGAGTTCACCAGTTGTATATGCAAAGTTCATAGAACACCATTTGGCCCATCATGCCTGTGCTAGCTCTTTGAAGGATCTATTCAATGAGTCCCATTCTCTTGCTCTTTCCCCATAGCCCTGCGAATTTAACCTTTTCACATTCCAATTCCCTTTTGAATGTTACTATTGAATGTTTCTGACACCCTTTCAGGCAATGCATTCCAGATCACAAATCACTGCACAGAAAATTACCCCCATCTTCCCACTGATTCTTTTGGTAATTATCTTAAATCTGTATACTCTGGTTACCAAACCTTCTATCAATGGAAACAGTTACCCTTATCTACTCTATCAAAACCCCTTATAATTTTGAGCACCTCTAATAAATCGCCCCTAATAAATAATAATAATCTAATAAATTACCCTTCTCTGGAGAACAATCTCAGATTGTCTAGTCTTTCCACATAATTGAAATCGCTTATCCCTGGTATCATTCTAGTAAATCTCCTCTGCATCCCCATCCTTAACTTGCTATCCTGATTGTTGTGCAAGATAACCTATTGGCACCAAACCCCAGACCTCCAAGGAGCACGCACCAACTCTCTGGGCATCCATAGTGCAGCTCCCAGTGGAGCAGGTGCTCCACATTGTGGCAGTATCTCTCACGGGTGTTCATGCAACTGCTGTGTGGGTCGTTCAACTCCAATGTAATCAAGGGCTTCTGGACTTGCATCAACGTGTTGGTGATTGAATCAAGAGAACCATTAAGAAGGCATTGGTGCCCTGAAGTCAGCCCTCACATGGACTGTTGTGCATGCTGAGGGAGGGTAGAGTCTATAATGGCGGTAAGGGGTGATCAGTTCCACCATATCATTGCCTATGCAGTGAAGATGAAAATGAACCTTCTGTCTGGAATTATTGGAAGTTTTAACCTGCAAAAGTTTTTTCAAGTTATATTTTTCAGTAATTATTTGTAGGATTAAAAAAGAAATAACTTGCATTTATATCGCATGTATAACATTTACAAAGTATTTTAGGTTACTGTAATCCATATTTTAGAAAACATTCTCTTTCATCTCCTGTGTTGGTTTGACTAGTCTACCTCTTCCCTTCCATTGCAGAAGTGGCTGCTTCTCGACTCTTGAGTTTCCTTGACATCATGAGTCATTATTCATATTGTTCATTGAGTTCCTTTATGGTGGTTGAGGCTGATGGTTCTCGGCAGCTGGAGGAGCTTCTTGAGGCAGAGCTTGCATTCCATGGATTGTTGGCCAGTGCCTGTTCGAAACACTGTGACATCAGAAACTGTTTTCTCTGTGATTTGTGAGATGTGGTACAGTTACCACATGAAGAGATGTGGCCTTTGATATCCTGTAAAACATATCTAGTTTTGCACAGACAACCTTCAGTCCCATTGTGGGTTTTCTATAAGATCACTGCCCTCGTATCTGATACTTGATTTTCTTTGAACAAGATTTTCTGTTCAACAGAACAGTTTAATTTGGACTTGGTAAGCACTGTTTAATATCGGGAAGAACATCATTTTTGGGCTTTGGCCATCCATTTAGAGCTGCATGTTTTGATTTTCCAATTTACAGCTTCATTTCAGTGAGACACGGTTCTGGGATAGAAAGATATAGCATCGTGTGATGTTCTCTATTTCTTCAGTTACCTCATCTTCAGTTTGGCCACGAGTACCTCAAGATCATCGGCATTCTCTGACTGTACAGAACTAAGTTCAAAGTATCAGGAATGTAACCTTGCCTTGCTTGTAGTTCACCTTCAGAATATACCTCTACAATTTTTGTATTTCTTCATAGGATGTGAGTGTTGCTGGAAAGGTCAGCATTTATTGCACACCCTTAATTACCCTGGAGAAGGTGGTGGTGAGACACCTTCTTGAACAGCTGTTGGGTACAGTAGCATAGTGGCTTTGTTACTGGGCTAGTAATGGAGAGACCTAGACTAATGATCGCAAGAACATGAGTTCAAATCCAACCATGGAAGCTTGAGAATATAAAATCAGTTTAAAAAAAATACAGAAATAAAAAATAATCTATAGTTATAGTAGAAATGACCATGCAACTGTTGCATTGTTATAAAAATCCAACAGATTCACTAATGTCCTTTAGGGAAGGAAACCTGCTGTCCTTACCCAGTCTGGCCCATATGTGGCTCCAACATGGTTGACTCTGCAGTTGCCTAGTAACCCACATATCAAGAAGAAGGTGCACTGCCACCTTCTCAGGGTGATAAATGCCAGCCTTCCACATCTTGGAAATGAATAAAAGTAAATGTATTGGTCCAGACACTGACTGTTGGGAGGGTAGTGTGCGAAGGGGCCATCAAAACTCAGCTTGGTCGCTGACAAGTTCGTTCTGGCAGGAGCAGTGATCAAGAGCAGGAATGCTGGCTGGTTTCTTCCTAAGCTCTGGGGTGTCAAGTGCAATTATAGTGTTCCCACTGTAACCTGGGCTGGGATCCAGAGACTCAGATGGAACCTGGTATCTTGGTCTGTATGCCTCAGTACCACAGCTCAGCTGTTCCATTTTCTGTCCATATGTTTGACATTGAGCTGTGAGCCATATTGGCAGAATATTTCAAGGAGAATAAAGTAGCTTGGAGTCCTTATTTCACAGCACTGATTAGGCATAAGCTATTGTTTGGCTTGGTGAGACTTTTGAAGACAGATAGTCATTTTGCCAGAGTAACATGTCCACAGATGGTGCTAGTAACTGCTCGACTTGGAGCTGAAGTACAAGGAGGGAAATCTTGGATGTCACATGATCCCTTGGTGGGGACCTTATTCTCTGAATCAGAGGCAAAACACGTAACCAAACAATTCAACATTCACCCTTCTGTGCTCAGTTAACTGATGTGGGTAACAGTGAGGTCACCTCAAGTAGGCATGGCAACATTGACTTCAGAAGTAGAATAATTAGTCAGAGTTCCCTCTCCTGATTCGTTATCCAACAATAATTGTTCAGTTTGTAGCATATCATCACATAACTCGCTTCCCCTTACATGGAGATATTATATATCATATTTCCCTTTACCCTTTTGTGAAGGTACTATAGGATATTGCTATGTATCCCATTGCTCTCATGTGAAGGTCCCATAGAATATTGCCATATATCTCCTTGCCCTAATGTGGGAGTATTATTGGGTATTGTTTAGATGTTGTTTAGAGATACAGCACTGAAACAGGCCCTTCGGCCCACCGAGTCTGTGCCGACCATCAACCACCCATTTTATACTAATCCTACACTAATCCCATATTGTCGTATATCTCTTTGCCTTTATGTGAAGACATTATAGGATATTGCTATACATCTTTTAACTCTAAAACAAGTTTGAGGATGGGGAAACATGGAACATTTGGTTAATATTCTTTATCAAATTGTGGTATGACAAAACCCTCATAAGATTGGTGATGGTTGTAGCTCATGTGCAAAGGACTCAGGAATACTGCAAGCAGGTTGCCTTGACCGCTCATACTAGCTTTAACAAGACGAGGTCAAAGTTCCTAAGGAGCTCCAGCATGCTGTATGTTTTATTGGATTAATCATGTCGGCCAAATATGAATACAATGCCTCATGTCCTTTTGTGTATGCTGTTGATTTGTGAACTTATTTAATAAGTTTTAATTTATTTTAATTATAGTTTTAATTATAAGTTTTAATTTAGTTTTATTTAATAACTGCTGTTACTTGCTGCACATGCTCATTAATGTTTATCACACTCCAGATATTCCACATGAGTGCTCTTTAGTTCTTGGTAGCCTTTAATGTCTTATCTCTTTCACTAAGGATTTTGACGAAAAAGAGTGTTGTGCTACCCTACCTTATTGGACAACTGATAGGAGTCACCAGGCGACAGGGAGTGTTTGGTCATCAACAGCTTGCTAGGTCCCCTTGGTCTGGAGGAGGAATGGGAGAAGGACATGAAGCCAGGCAGAGCAGCACCAGCTGCTGCAGGAGAGAAGGACAAGAAGGTGAGGAGAGGGAGGTAGTGTCCCTCCCTCCTATGGTACAGCACATCCCTCCTCCTCTGGTCCTCCTCCACCAGGACCTCCAGTGTCATGCCTGAGAACCTGTGTGCCCTCTCCCTTGGTCCTTGAGCCATTCTGCAATGTGCCACTGTGTGCCAACCAGCCCACTCCATACCTTCAGTGGAAGTGGGTATGAGAAACCCACATACACTGCTTCATGAAAACAGCATCTAATCAGCACTTACCCGCTAAAGCTGCAAGTGTCTGTTTTAGCTCCTTCAAGCAAGTTCAAATGAAGGTAATGAACAAATGGGACCAAAATTACATGCTAATGCTAAATGCTAAAATAGGCATGGCTTGTTAGTATAGCACCTCTGTTTTCACCCTTTCACCAAAATAATCTCCTAGATTTCTTGCCCCTTCTCATGAATAGTTAATGAAGTAATGGCTACTACACGCCTGACCTTATACTTTTGTACTTACTGCAGAATCAATCTTTAATGTGCATATAGATTATATATGAAGAAAAGTTTATTATGGCTATTCCACCTGGTACACCTAGATTTACATTAAGTACCAAGAAGTCTAGATGGCAGGTGACCAAAGGATTATATGCTATCTGGGCTCTGAATATGTAGACTTGTCAGATGGATGAAGCACCAAGTGTCTCCCTGGGCCTGCAAAACCAATGAGGAGCAGCAATGTTGTTGGAACACTAACCCCTTGAAGTCACATGACTTGGACTACTTGCACTTCTTCATTGTCTCTGCATCAATATCCTGGAATTCCCTATCTAACAGTACAAGGGCTGCTGCCATTCAAGGAGAAGGATTACAACCACCACTTTATCAGGGCACCAAAAGGATGGGCTAAAGATGCTGACCTTGCTTATAACGCCAAAGAACAAAATGAACAAAAACTTAAAACAGCCAATGCCTTTAGCAGAGCATGAATCAAAACTCAGATCAAAGCTTGCAGCCGTGGCCCAGAGTAGCTGAAAGGAAACATTCTTTTCAGCTGAAAGGCACTTTCCCTCGGTATATAAGAATCCTCTTTCTCTTCCATGCATGAATATATCTGAAGTGTTTACAATATGAGGAAGTGTTCAGTAATGAGTGGCGAGGGTTCACTTATTCTGTTGATGTGATGAGTTATCTCCCCAGACTGACAGTTTCACCAAGAATGTGTTGACAGTCTCCTGCTGAGGGGAACAGTTTACAGTCGTAAGTGGGAGAAGAAATAAGGCGACGTGGGTTAACGGAAGGACCTGTGTATTTTTATTCATTCATGGGATGTGAGCACAACTGGCAAGGGCAGCATTTATTGACCATCCCTAACTGCCCTTGAGAAAGTCATGGTGAATTGCCTTCTTGAAATGCTGCAGTCCTTGGGGTGCAGGTGTACTCAGTGCTGTTAGGGAGGGGGTTCCAGGATTTTGACCCAGTGACAGTGAAGGAACGGCAATATAGTTCCAAGTCAGGAGGGTGTGTAGCTTGAAGGGGAACTTGTAGGTGGTGGTGTTCCCATGCATCTGCTGCCCTTGCCCGTCTAGGTGGTTTGGGTTGCGGGTTTGGAAGGTGCTGTCGAAGGAGCCTTGGTGAGTTGCTGCAGTGCATCTTGTAGATGGTAGACACTGCTGCCATTGTGTGTCAATAGTAGAGGCAGTGAATGTTTAAGGTGGTGGATGGGGTGCCAATCAAGCAGGCTGCTTTGTCCTGGATGGTGTTGAGCTTCTTGAGTGTTGTTGGAGTTGCACTCATCCAGGCAAGTTGAGAGTATTCCATCACACTCCTGACTTGTTCCTTGTAGATGGTGGGCAGGCTTTGGAGAGTCATGAGGTGAGTTATTTGCCACAGAATTCCCAGCCTCTGACTTGTTCTTGTGGCCACAATATTTCTAAGGCTGGTCCAGTTAAGTTTCTGGTCAACGGCAACCCCTAGGATATTGATGGTGGGGAATTCAGTGATGGTAATGTTGTTGAATGTCAAGGGGAGGTGGTTCGATTCTCTCTTGTTGGAGATTGGTCACTGCCTGGCACGTGTGTGGTGTGACTATTGTTTGCCTTTTATCAGCCCAAGCTTAAATGTTGTCCAGCTCTTGCTGCATGCAGCATGGACTGCTTCATTATCTGAGGATTTGTGAATGAAATTGAATATTATGCAATCATCAGCGAACATTCCTGTAGTTTAAGGATCTGAAAGGGTTAATGCATGGGACAGTGTGAGTAACAGCTCCCACTATGATGATGTAAGAGATCACATATAAAAGAGACTTGAGAAGAAGAAGACGAAACATCATGACCAACAGAGGAGTTAGACATGTTTAAGTAAAGTGTATATAGTTCTTCATGTAGTAGGCAGTTATGGTTCAACCTTAATGAAGACTCAGTAATCTCTCACAGCTAGTCTAACCAAACATACAATATTGTGAACAGCATTGGGTGCCATACAACATGGTGACCACAGCGAACAGTGGTGGTTCTTGCCATACAACACCCAGAAAAATTTGAAAACTACAGATCTGAAAAAGAAGCGCCAAAATTGCAGAACTCGAGAAGATGCTGTGAAAAGCGCCAGAGCTTCTCCGTGGATGAAATAGAGAGTCGGGGAGTTGGCTTGCAGAGGCATTCAGGCTGCACCACAGAGGCTTGGTGGCCTTTGAAGAAAAATTCCAGTCCAATGATCGTAGGCGTCAAGTCAGAGAACCAAGCAACAATCGGGGATTCGGTGAGCAACTCTTAGGAAAGGGTACAAAATTATTTCTAATGGCGCACTAGGCAGGCAGCACTGGGAAAACCACAAATCCTTAACAAGGATGGATCCAAAGTCAACGCTACTTGCTATATGAGGCAACTGCAGGCTGAAATGCGAGAAAACTTCCAAAAAGCATGGGAAAACTTCCAGAGTGAGAAGGAAAATTTAAAATAGAAAGAAAACAACTTCATAAGTTAGAAAGCTGTGGAACTTAACTTTATGCTACCAGAGAGGTTTAAACACATGGAAGGACCGAATCAGACTCAAAACTGGTCACTGTGAGAAAAAGCTTTTTGAGGTACTGAATTGCTTCTCAATTAGACAGCAAGTCAGAAACAGAACAAGTCAACACTTTACTGTACTACATAGGAACAATAGCAGACGATGTTATTGTAAGGCAAGGCATTAATGAGACATCAGATAAATTTGATGATGTCTTCAAAGCCTTTGAAAATAATTTCAACATGAGGAGCAACAAGATTCTAGTAAGGGTCAAGTTCAACAGAAGGGTCCAGAAACCAGACAAATCAGTAGATGTTTTAATGAACGACCTTTACGGGCCAGTTGAAGGATATGTACATATGAACATATGATTAGGAACAAGAGCAGGCCGCTCGAGCCTGCTCCGCCATTCAATAAGTTCATGGATGAACTGATTACTCCACATTCCTGCTTACCCCTAGTAGCCTTTCACCCCCCCTTGTTTAGCAAGACTATCTACCTCTGCCTTAAAAATATTCAAAGACTCTGCTTCTATTGTCGTTTGAGGAAAAGCATTCCAAAGACTCACGACCCTCTTTGAGAAAAAAATTCTCATCATCTCTGTCTTAAATGGGTGACCCCTTCTTTTTAAATAGTGACCCCTAGTTCTAGGTCCTTCCACAAGAGGAAACATCCTTTCCACATCTACCCTCTCAGGATTTTATATGTTTCAATTAAGTTGCCTTTTACTCTTCTAAACTCTAGCAGATACAAGTCAGCCTGTCCAACCTTTCCTCATAAGACAACATCCCCGCTCCAGGAATTAGTCTAGTAAACCTTCCCTGAACTGCTTATAACACATTTACATCTTTCCTTAAATAAGGAGACCAATACTGTACACTGTACTCTAGATGTGGTCTCACCAATGCCCTGCATAACTGAAGCACAACCTCCGTACTTTTGTATTCAATTCCCCTCGCAATCAATGATAACATTCTATTAGATTTCCTAATTACTTACTGTACTTGCATACTAACCTTTTGCAATTCATGCACTAGGACACCCAGATCCCTCTGCATCTCAGAACTCTGCAAACTCTCATCATTTAGATAATATGCTTCTTTTTTAGATTTCACATTTTTCCACATTATATTCCATTTGCCTGATCTTTGCCCACTCAACCAATCTAAATCCGTTTGTAGACTCCTTATGTCCTCTTCACAACCTACTTTCCTACCTATCTTTGTTTCATCAGCAAATTTAGCAACCATACCTTCGGTCCCTTCATCCATGTCATTTATATAAACTGTAAAAAGTTGAGGCCCCAGCACTGATCCCTGTGGCACACCACTCGTTACATCTTGCTATCAGAAAATGACCCATTCATGCCTACTTTCTGTTTCCTGTTAGCTAACCAATCTTCTATACATGCTGTTTCAACCTGGTGAGAAAGGGATCTAGGGTTTCCTCTCAGCCTTTACCTGGTCTTTCCAAAAGAGGGTTTAATATTATACACACCATATTTTTAGCTCCCCCCTTGGTGAATCCTTGTTCACCGCTTCTCAATTATAAGGCAAAGAAACCAGCACAAACAAGTTGTCCTCGGTTTAAAGAAGAAAAGTTGAAATTTATTAAAATTAAAATTAAACTCTAATTCAGTTGACGCCTATGGATACACGACGCGCCCACAATAGCATGCAGACACGATACACACAAGCAAATAGAGACAGAAGAGAGCAGGAGAAAAATAAAGTAGAAAAGTTTGAGGCAATATCTGAAGAGTTTTTGTTACTGTTCTTCGAGTTCACTGTAGAATCCTTGATTGTAGGTAGTTCTTGCTTTTCATTGGGGCCCAGTATTCTTCTTAAACCTTGTACACTGTCAGAGACCTTTCTCTCTTGGGGTTTATGTATCTTCAGTGGATTCAGATGCTTGTGAGAAAGAGTTGGGAGCAGACAGGAGAAATCTCAGTCCAGGAGCAAACAGTCTTTCCAAGTTCAAACTCTCTGTGGCTAGTTCAAAAGACCCTGGAACAGCCAGTTATTCATGTGACCAGCTGGTCTAACCAGTCCTGGATTGTATCACCTTAGTAGTCTCTGGAATGCTCCCCTTACACACAATACCTAGTTATCAAGGTCCATTGTGGATTGAATGCGTCAGGGAATAGTCCTTTGTCCTTCCAAGCACTGTCTAAGTATGCAAATGACTTTTCCAGCCACTTCTGATCTGTTTAACAAGTCATTTCCTCACTCCAGCAACAGTTTAAAATCAATGTTCATGACAAAATTAATGCACCTCATTCTCAGCAGGTGGAGGCCTAGCATGACAATGCCAATATGTTATCCCCTATAGCATCAGCTTTTATTTTTCACAATAACGTTTGACATGGCACCTTATCAAATGACTTCTGGAAATCCATAGACAGTACATCCACCCGTTCCCTTTATCCACAGCACGTGTTGCTGCTTCAAAGAACTCCAATAACTTGGTTAAACATGATTTCTCTTTCACAAAACCATGTTGACTCTGCCCGAATACCTTGAACTTTTCTAAGTGTCCTGCTACAATGTCTGTAATAATAGCTTCTAACATCTTTCCTATAACATAAGAACATAAGAACTAGGAGCAGGAGTAGGCAAGTCAGCCCCTCGAGCCCGCTCCGCCATTCAATACGATCATGGCTGATCTCATCTCAGTCTCAACTCCACTTTCCTGCCCATTCTCCATAACCCTTCAGCCCATTACTAATTAAAAATCTGTCTATCTCCTCCTTAAATTTACTCAATGTCCCGGCATCCACCATACTCTGGGGTGGTGAATTCCACAGACTCACGACCCTCTGAGAGAAGTAATTTCTCCTCATCTCTGTTTTAAATCTGCTACCCCTTATCCTAAAACTATGACCTCTCGTTCTAGATTGCCCCACAAGAGGAAACATCCTCTTTACGTCTACTTTGTCAATCCCCTTAATCATCTTATATACCTCAATTAGATCTCCTCTCATTCTTCTAAACTCCAGAGAGTCAAGGCCTAAACTGCTCAATCTCTCTTCATAAGACAAACCCCTCATCTCTGGAATCAATCTCGTGAACCTCCTCTGAACTGCCTCCTATGCATCTACATCCCTCCTCAAGTCAGGGGACCAAAACTGTATGCAATATTCCAGGTGCAGTCTCACTAATGCCTTGTACAGTTGCAGCACCACTTCCCTACTTTTATACTATGTTCCTTTCGCAATAAATGCCAAAATTCCATTTGACTTCCTTATTACCTGCTGTACCTGCATACTAGTTTTCTGTGATTCATGCACGAGGACACCCAGATCCCTCTGCACTGAAGCACTCTGAAGTTTCTCTCCATTTAGATAATAATTTGCCTTTCTATTCTTCTGACCAAAATTGATAACCTCACACTTATCCACATTAAACTCCATCTGCCAGATTTTGGCCCATTCACCTAATCTATCCATATCCATTTGTAAATTTCTTATTTCTTTATTGCAACTTACTATCCCACCTATTTTAGTGTCATCTGCAAATTTGGCTATAGTACCTTCTATCCTTGCATCCAAGTCATTAATATAGATTGTAAATAGTTGAGGCCCGAGGACTGAACCCTGTGGCACCCCACTAGTTACATCTTGCCAACCAGAAAAGGACTCTATCCAAGCTAATAAATTGTCCCTAACCCCATGTGATCTTACCTTGTGTATTAACCTTTTGTGTGGCACCTTATCAAATGCCTTCTGGAAGTCCAGATATACTACATCTACAGGATCCCCATTATCCACTTTACTTGTTACATCCTCGAAGAACTCTAGCAAATTAGTCAAACACGATTTACTCTTCATAAAACCATACTGACTCTGATGACTTGTGTTTTGACTTTCTAAATGCCCTATTATTAGTTCCTTAATAATGAATTCTAACAATTTCCCAACAAAAGATGTTAAACTAACTGGTCTATAGTTTCCTACTTTCTGCCTCCCTCCCTTTTTGAATAAGGGCGTTATATTAGCTTTTTTCCAATCCACTGGAACCTTTCCCGCATCCAGGGAATTTTGGAATATTATAACCAATGGATCCACTTCCTTTAAGACCCTAGGATGTAGGCCATCAGGCCCTGGGGACTTGTCTGCCTTCAATCCCAATAGTTTGGTCAGTATTTTTCCCTAGTGATGATGATTGTTCTAAGTTCCTCCCTGTCTATAACCTCTGCATTACTTGTTGCTATTGGGATGGTACAAGTGTCCTCCACCGTGAAAACTGAGGCAAAATACTGATTTAGTGTCTCCGCCATTTCTGTGTTCCCCACAATTAAATCCCCAGTCTCATCCTCCAAGGGACCAACATTCACGTTAGCTACTCTCTTCCCTTTTATATACTTATGGAAGCTTTTGGTATCCATTTTTATATTTTGCACTAGTTTTCTTTCATAATTTATCTTTGCTCTTTTTATTACTTTTTTAGTGACCCTTTGTTGATCTTTAAAAGTTTCCCAATCCTCCAGCCTGCCACTGGCCTTTGCAATATGGTATGCCTTAGTTTGTTCTTTATGTTATCTTTAACTTCCTTGCTTAGCCATGGATGGTTTATCCCCCTCTTACAATCTTTCTTCCCCGCTGGAATATATTTTAGTTGGGAGGACTTGAATATCTCCTTAAACACCTGCCACTTCTCATCAACTGTCCTACCCTTTAGTCTTCCTGCCCAGTCCACTAGTGTTACATCTGTCCTCGTGCCTATGTAATTACCTTTGTTTAACTCCAGAACGCGAGTGAGGGACTCCAGTTTCTCGCCCTCAAACTGAATTTAATATTCTAGCATGCTATGATCACTCTTCCCTAGAGGATCCTTAACTATGAGATCATTAATTAATTCCACCTCATTACACAATACCAAATCTAGAATAGCTTGCTCTCTGGTTGGTTCCACAACATATTGCTCCATCTTCCTTTGTGCGAAGTATGACTCCAACCAGTAGAGTGTTTCCCCCAATTCCCATTAACTTAAGTTTTACTAGAGCTCCTTGATGCCACATTCAGTCAAATGCATTCTTGATGTCTCAGTTGATCTCTGGAATTTGGCTCTTTTGTTCATGTAATGAAGTCTGGAGCCGGGCAGTCCTGGTGAAACCCAAACTTAGCATCGGTAAGCATTTTTAGTGCCACTTGATAGCACTGTCGACAACACCTTCCATTACTTTAGGATTAGTCTGTTGGTATCGTAATTGGTTTGAATCGATTTGTTCTGCTTTTTGTGGACATGACTTATTAGGCAATTTTGCATTTTGTCGGGTTACATTTGGACTGGAGCAGCGTGGCTAGAGGCTTCAGCACTACAGTTGGGATGTTGTCAGGACCCACAGCCTTTACTGTAGCCTGTGCTGCTTTTTGATATGTGGAGTGAATCAAATTGGCTGAAGACTGTGATGGTGGGAAGCTCAGGAGGAGGCCAAGATAGATCATCCACCTGAAACATCTGGCTGAAGATGGGTGCAAATGCTTCAATCTTGTCTTTTGCACCCATGTGGTGGGCTCCACCATCATCCCCCTCCTGTTAGTTGTTGATTGTTCACCACCATTCATGACTGCATGTGACAGGACTACAGAGCTTTAATCTGATGTATTGGTTGTTGGATCTCTTAGCTCTGTCTATACCATGTTGCTTGGGCTGTTTAGCATGTATGTAATCCTGTATTATATTTTCACCAGGTTACACTTCATTTTTAGGTATGCCTAGTGCTGGCATGCTGATCTGCACTGCTCATTGAACCAGGGTTGATTCCCCCGGCTTGATGGTAATAGTAGAGTTTGGGATATGCCGGGCCATGAGATTACAGATTATGGTTGAATACAATTCTATGGCTGCTGATGGCCCACAGTGCCTCATGGATGCCCAGTTTTGAGCTGCTAGATCGGTTCTGAATCCATCCTATTTAGCATGGTGGTAGTGCCACACAACACGGTGGAGGGTATCCTCAATGTGAAGATGGGACTTTGTCTCCACAAGGACTGTGTAATGGTCATTCCTACCAATATTGTCATGGACAGATACATCAGTGACAGGTAGATTGGTGAGGACGAGGTCAAGTAGTTTTTTTCCTCATGTTGATTCTCTCATCTCCTGCTGCATCAGGTTCTGATTCATCAGCTGAGGGGGGGGGGGGGGGCAGTAGGTGGTAATCAGCAGGTGGTTTCCTTGACCTGATGCCATGAGAATTCATGGGGTCCAGAGTCAATGTTGAGTACTCTCAGGGCAACTCCATCCCGACTGTATGCCACTGTGCCTCCACCTCTAGTGGATCTGTCCTACCGACAGGACAGGGCCTGCCCAGAGATTGTGATGGTGGAGTCTGGGCATTATCTGTAAGGTATGATTCGGTGAGTCAGGCTGTTGCTTGACTAGTCTGTGGGACAGTTCTCCCAATTTTGGCACAAGCCCCCAGATGCTAGTGAGGAGGACTTTGGAGGGTTGACGGGGCTGGGTGTGCCTTTCTCATGCTCAATGTTGAGATCGACGCTG
Organism: Heterodontus francisci; assembly: GCF_036365525.1. Lineage (NCBI taxonomy): Eukaryota > Metazoa > Chordata > Chondrichthyes > Heterodontiformes > Heterodontidae > Heterodontus > Heterodontus francisci. Next base: position 24,439,337 of record NC_090386.1, on the reverse strand, counting down.
GGTGATCCATCTGGCTTTATTCTTATTAAACCTTTTCGTAGCAGTTTGATTCAACTGAGTGGCTCTCTAGGCCATTTCAGCGGGCAGTTAAGAGTGAAGCACATTTCTGTGGGTTTAAAGTCACGTATAGGCCCGACTGGCTAAAGGCAGCCGATTTCCTTTCCTAACGGGCATTAGTGAACCAAATGTGTTTTACAACATCCTGGCTGTTTCATGGTCACCATTATCAACTTGAGATTTTTATTCCAGATTTATTTATTTGTTTAATTAATTGCATTTAAATTCTCCGAGCTGCCATGTTGAGATTTGAAATAATCTCTCTGCATCATTGATCCAGGCCTCTGAATTACTGGCCCAGTTTAACCATCGTGATCATTTCTGCAAGATTCAGGTGCATTTTCTGAGGATGTCTGTGTCTTTGCCAGAGGTGAGTCAGGCACAGAGATTGCCAACTCAATTCCAGCCAAATCATGGGGGCCAACTACTCCAAGGAATTTCTAGGAAAATGATGTTTTCATAGAATCAGAGCATCTTACAACACAGAAGGCAGCCATTTGGCTCACTTTCTGTGTGTTGTCCCGTTGAAGGAGTTGTCCAATTAGTCACAATCTCCTACTCTCTACCCAAAGCCCTGCAAACTTTTCCTTTATAAGTATTCATCCAATTCCCTTTTGAAAGTTACTGTTGAATCTGCTTTCACTGCTCTTTCAGATGGTGCATTCCAGATCATTACAACTCATTGTGTGAAATAACCTCTCCTCATCAACCCTCTGAGTCTTTTGTCAGATATCATAAATCTGTGACCTTTGCATACTGACCTTCCTGTCAGTGGAAACAGTTTCTCCCTATGTAACTCAAGAAAACTCTTTGTAATTTTGGACACCTCTATTAAGATCTTCCCTTACCTGCTCGAAAGGGAACAATCCCAGCTTCCCAGGTTTCTTTACATAACTGAAGTCCCTTACCCTTATTATCATTCTAATGTTGTACTTAGGTTATTGCCTCTGTTTAAATAGTGCACAGAAGAATGTTATATCAGCATATTAGTTCACAGTTGGGGCAGTGGAGAAGGAGCATCACTCTGTATCTAATCTGTAGTGTACCTGCCCGAGGATGTGTTTGATGGGATATTGAAATAGCAACAACAAGGTGAATTTATACAGCATCTTTAATGCAGCAATATGTCCCAATATGCTTCACAGGAGAGTTATCAAACAACATTTGATCCCAAGTCACATAAGGAGATATTCGGGCAGGTGACTAAAAGCTTGGTCAAAAAGGTAGGTTTTAAGGAGCATCATAATGGAGGAGAGAAAGAGAGAGAGGCAGTGAGATTTAGCGAGGGAATTCAACAGCTTAGGACCCAGGCAACTGTAAAATTGGGGATGCGCAAGAGGCCAGAATTGGGGAATGCTGAGATTTCGAAGGGTTGTAGGGCTGGAGGAGATCTTTCTTCTTAGACAGTCCCTTGGGACTGAGGATGACTTGCTTCTACTCTGGTTTAGTGAGTTCTAACATGGCTGACGAGTCAGACCTGTGAACCGTGTTCATGTCTTTGACGAATTGGATAGGTGAGCTACTTGGGGTGCTGTGCGCTTCTTCCGCTACCTGGACTTGGCTTCCGTGTGCCCCCGTCGAAATCTCATGAGGTGCTCGGTACCTTTCCAAATGCACAAGAACACACGACTCCAAGAAATAAGAGCAGGCGCAGACGACATGGCCCATCGAGCCTGCTCCACTAATCAATACAATCATGGCTGATCTTAGGCTTCTACTCCACTTTCATGCCCACTCGTCATATCCCTTGATTCCTTGAGACCAAAAATCTATCTATCCCATCCTTAAATGTATTCAATGATGGAGCATCCACAACCCTCTGCGGTAGAGAATTCCAAAGATTCACAACCATTTGAGTGAAGTAATTTCTCCTCATCTCAGTCCTAAATGATTGGCCCCTTATCCTGAGACTGTGCCCCTGTGTTTTAGATTTTCCCATCAGCAGAAACAATCTCTCAGTATCTACCCTATCCAGCCCCCTCAGAATCTTGTATGCTTTAGTGAGATCGCCTCTCATTCTTCTAAACTGTAAAAAGTACAGACCCAATTTACTCAACCTCTCATCATAGGAAGACACCCTCATCCCAGGGACCAATTTAGTGAACCTTCACTGCATTGCCTCCAATGCAAGTATATCCTTTCTTAAATGTCGAGACCAAAACGGCACACAGTATTCCAGATGTGGTCTCACCAAAACCCTGTGCAATTGTAGCAAGGCTCCTTTATTCCTATACTTGAATCCCCTTATAATAAAGGCGAACATGCCATTTGCTTTCCTAATTTTTGTTTGCACTGGAGTGCTGTCTTGGGTTGCATTAGAGTGCTATAGTGGAAGTTTGGGAACTGAGGATAATTAAGGGTCAATTTTATCTTAAATCTAATCTGTCTTTTATTTAGCAGATTAACTTAACAGTTGCTGTTAGGGTTGGAGAAAGTGAGTTTTAGACCAGCTTTAAACAGGGTTCACTCAGGCTCTGCTTGCAGCTGCACCTTGTTAATTAGAGAAGTGGCTTAAACCAGTTTTCAGGGGCTAGAGTCAGTCAGTATAAAAGTGAGCCATCTTACAGTGCTGACTTTGTTTGCATCAGAGCGCTATAGCGGAAGTTTGGTAACTGAGGAGGTTCGGTGAGGAGGGAGTGAGGATCTCCTTTCATTTCCTTCCTGCCCTCAGTGAGGGGAGCCCAGAGCTTCCAAAGAGCACAGCTGACTGGGAGAAGACTCGGAGGGTGGAGTTCCGGACCGGTAAGTATAAAAAACTTACCTCTGGTAAAAAAAACTGAAAGTGACGTCACAGGAAAGCTGTGACCTGATTGGCTGGCAGGGAATTTTTACTGAATTTGAAAATAAATTGATTAAAACCCTAATTAACTAATTAATAAGAAGAGTAACTAAACCAGAGGGAGGAGATTACTGTATTTAGTTAGCATTTAATATTTATAGTAGGAATCTAGCACGAGGGACAATATAGTTAATTATAACAATTTGGTAAGGATTTAATTAGTATTTATTTATTTTAAATTAATTTATTAATTAGTGCTAGAAATGTCAGTAAGAGGGGTGAAGTGCTTCACCTGTGAGATGTGGGAAGTCCGTGACGCTTCCAGCGTTCTGGACGACTACATCTGCAGGAAGTGTACCCAGTTGCAGCTCCTCACAGACCGCATGGATCGGTTGGAGCGGCAACTGGATACACTTAGGAGCATGCAAGTGGCAGAAAGCATTAAAGATAGGAGTTTCAGAGAAGTGGTTACACCCAAGGTGCAGGCAGATAGATGGGTGACCGCTAGAAGGGGCAGGCAGTCAGTGCAGGAATCCCCTGTGGCTATCCCCCGCTCGAACAAGTATACCGTTTTGGATACTGTTGGGGGGGATGGCCTATCAGGGGAAAACAGCAACAGCCAGAGCAGTGGCACCACGGCTGGCACTGTTGTTCAGCAGGGAGGGACAAAGCGTAGAAGAGCAATAGTTATAGGGGACTCTATAGTCAGGGGCACAGATAGGCGCATCTGTGGACGTGAAAGAGACTCCAGGATGGTGCCAGGGTCAAGGATGTCTCTGAATGGACAGCGGGCATTCTGAAGGGGGAGGGTGAACAGCCAGAGGTTGTGGTACACATCGGTACCAACGACATAGGCAGGAAGAGTGACGAGGTCCTGCAGGGGGAGTTTAGGGAGTTAGGTAGAAAGTTAAAAGACAGGACCTCTAGGGTTGTAATCTCGGGATTACTCCCTGTGCCATGTGCCAGTGAGACTAGAAATAGGAAGATAGTGCAGCTAAACACGTGGCTGAACAGCTGGTGTAGAAGGGAGGGTTTCAGATATCTGGATCATTGGAATCTCTTCAGGGACAGATGGGACCTGTACAAGAAGGACAGGTTGCATCTAAACTGGAGGGGCACAAATATCCTGGCTGCGAGGTTTGCTAGCGTCACTTGGGAGGGTTTAAACTAGTGTGGCAGGGGGTGGGAACCAGAGCAGTAGGACAGCAAGTGAAATAAATGAGGGGGAACTAGTAAATAAGGCCAGTAAGACTAGGAGAAAGAGCAGGCAGGGAGATGTTTCAATGCAAGAAGTATAACAGGGAAGGCAGATGAACTTAGAGCTTGGATTAGTACTTGGAACTATGATGTTGTTGCTATTACAGAGACTTGGTTGAGGGAAGGACAGGATTGGCAGCTAAATGTTCCAGGATTTAGAAGCTTCAGGCGGGATAGAGGCGGATGTAAAAGGGGTGGGTGAGTTGCATTACTGGTTAAGGAGAATATCACAGCTGTACTGCGGGAGGACACCTCGGAGGGGTCATGCAGCGAGGCAATATGGGGTGGAGCTCAGGAATAGGAAGGATGCTTTCACGATGTTGGGGGTTTTCTACAGGCCTCCCAACAGCCAGCAGGAAGTAGAGGAGCAGATATGTAGGCAGATTTTGGAAAGATGTAAAGGTAACAGGGTTGTAGTGGTGGGTGATTTTAACTTCCCCTATATTGACTGGGACTCACTTAGTGCTAAGGGCTTGGATGGGGCAGAATTTGTAAGGAGCATCCAGGAGGGCTTCTTGAAACAATATGTAGATAGTCCAACTAGGGATGGGGCCGTACTGGACCCGGTATTGGGGAATGAGCCCAGCCAGGTGGTCAAAGTTTCAGTCGGGAAGCATTTCGGGAACAGTGACCATAATTCCATAAGTTTTAAGGTACTTTTGGATAAGGATAAGAGTAGTCCTCAGGTGTACGTGCTAAATTGGGGGAAGGCTAATTATAACAATATTAGGCAGGAACTGAACAATTTAGATTGGGGCCGGCTGTTTGAGGGTAAATCAACATCTGACATGTGGGAGTCTTTCAAACGTCAGCTGATTAGAATCCAGGACCAGCATGTTCCTGTGAGGAAGAAGGATAAGTTTGGCAAGTTTCAGGAACCTTGGATAACGCGGGATATTGTGAGCCTAGTCAAAAAAAAAGGAAGCATTCGTAAGGGCTGGAAGGCTAGGCACAGACGAATCCCTTGAGGAATATAAAGACAATAGGAAGGAACTTAAGCAAGGAGTCAGGAGGGCTAAAAGGGGTCATGAAAAGTCATTGGTAAACAGGATTAAGGAGAATCCCAAAGCTTTTTAAACATATATAAAGAGCAAGAGGGTAACTAGGGAAAGGGTTGGCCCACTCAAGGACAGAGAAGGGAATCTATGTGTGGAGCCAGAGGAAATGGGCGAGGTACTAAATGAGTACTTTGTATCAGTAGTCACCAAAGAGAAGGAGTTGGTGGATGATGAGCCTCGGGAAGGAAGTGTAGATAGTCTCAGTCATCTCATTATCAAAAAGGAGGAGGTGTTGGGTGTCTTGCAAAGCATTAAGGTAGATAAGTCCCCAGGGCCTGATGGGATCTCCCCCAGAATACTGAGGGATGCAAGGGAAGAAATTGCTGAGGCCTTGACAGAAATCTTTGCATCCTCATTGGCTACAGGTGAGGTCCTAGAGGACTGGAGAATAGCCAATGTTGTTCCTTTGTTTAAGAAGGATAGCAAGGATAATCCAGGAAATTATAGGCCGGTGAGCCTTACATCAGTGGTCGGGAAATTATTAGAGAGGATTCTTCGGGACAGGATTTACTCCCCTTTGGAAACAAACAAACTTATTAGCGAGAGGCAGCATGGTTTTGTGAAGGGGAGGTTGTGTCTCACTAATTTGATTGAGTTTTTTGAGGAGGTGACGAAGATGATTGATGAAGGAAGGGCAGTGGATGTTATCTATATGGACTTCAGTAAAGCCTTTGACAAGGTCCCTCGTGGCAGACTGGTACAAAAGGTGAAGTCACACAGGATCAGAGATGAGCTGGCAAGATGGATACAGAACTGGCTCTGTCATAGAAGACAGAGGGTAGCAGTGGAAGGGTGCTTTTCTGAATGGAGGGATGTGACTAGTGGTGTTCCGCAGGGATCAGTGCTGGGACCTTTGCTGTTTGTAGTATATATAAATGATTTGGAGGAAAATGTAGCTGGTCTGATTTGTAAGTTTGCGGACGACACAAAGGTTGGTGGAGTTGCGGATAGTGATGAGGATTCTTGGAGGATACAGCAGGATATAGATCGGTTGGAGACTTGGGCAGAGAAATAGCAGATGGAGTTTAATCCGGACAAATGTGAGGTAATGCATTTTGGAAGGTCTAATGCAGGTGGGAAGTATACAGTAAATGGCAGAACCCTTAGGAGTATTAACAGGCAGAGAGATCTGGGCGTACAGGTCCACAGGTCACTAAGTGGCAACGCAGGTGGATAAGGTAGTCAAGAAGGCATACGGCATGCTTGCCTTCATCGGTCGGGGCATAGAGTATAAAAATTGGCAAGTCATGCTGCAGCTGTACAGAACTTGAGTTAGGCCACACTTAGAATATTGCGTGCAATTCTGGTCGCCACACTACCAGAAGGACGTGGAGGCTTTGGAGAGGGTACAGAAGAGGTTTACCAGGATTTTGCCTGGTCTGGAGGGCATTAGCTGAGGAGAGGTTGGATAAACTCGGATTGTTTTCACTGGAACGACAGAGGTGGAGGGGCGACATGATAGAGGTTTACAAAGTTATGAGCTGCATGGACAGAGTGGATAGTCAGAAGCTTTTTCCCAGGGTGGAAGAGTCAGTTACTAGGGGACATAGGTTTAAGGTGAGAGGGGAAAAGTTTAGAGGGGATGTGCGAGGCAAGTTCTTTACACAGAGGGTGGTGAGTGCCTGGAACTTGCTGCCGGGGGAGGTGGTGGAAGCAGGTACGATAGCGACATTTGAGAGGCATCTTGACAAATACATGAATAGGATGGGAATAGAGGGATACGGTCCCCGGAAGTGCAGAAGGTTTTAGTTTCGGCAGGTATCAAAATCGGCGCAGGCTTGGAGGGCCGAATGGCCTGTTCCTGTGCTGTACTGTTCTTTGTTCTTTGTTTGTTCTTTGTAATTGCTTCCTGTACCCGCATGCTAACTTTCTGCATTCCTTGTACAAACACACCCAAGATTTTCTGAAAATCCACATTTGCAAGTTTCACACCTTTAAAAAATATTCTGCTTTTCTATTCTTACAACTAAAGTGAATAACTTCACACTTCCCTACATTATACTCCATCTGCCATCTTGTTGCCTGTCGATATTGCTGCAGCCTCTCTGTGTCCTCCCCTTTCCACCTACCTTTGTATCGTCAGCAAACTTACTGCGGGAAATAAAAGCTCATGGTGTAGGGGGTAACATATTGGCATGGCTAGAAAATTGGTTAGCTAACAGGAAACAGAGGGTCAACATAAATGGGTTATTTTCTGGTTGGCAAAATGTAATGAGTAGTGTGCTATAGGGATCAGTGCTGGGGCCTCAACTTTTTACAATTTATATAAATGACTTGGATGAAGGGACCAAAGGTTTGGTTGCTAAATTTGCTAATGACACAAAGGTAAGTAGGAAAATAAGTTGTGAAGAGGCCATAAAGAGGCTACAAAAGTAAGGGAGTGGGCAAATATCTGGCAGATGGAGAAGAATGTGGGAAAATGTGAAATTGTCCATTTTGGCAGGAAGAAATAAGAAGTATATTATCTAAATGGTGAGAGATTGCAGAGGGATCTGGGTGTCCTAGTTCATGAATCGCATCAGGTAAATATGCAGGTACAGTAAGTAATTAGGAAAGCTGATAGAATGTTGTCGTTTACTGTAAGGGGAATTGAATACAAGCTACAAGGTGATTGGTTGGTGAGTAACTGCTGTTTGGCAACAACTCTGAATAGCTGGGTAAGTAACTAAAAGTAAAGAGAAAGGTCTACAGTTTTAAAAAAATAAAGTAGGTAGTTTTTTTTAGGGAATCAAGGTCCCTAGTGTAAATAATCTAATTTATGGGTAATTTACGGGGATAAATTAAGGGGAATTCATGGCAGGGCAGCTCAGCAGCGTGGAGTGCTCCTCCTATGCAATGCGAGAAGTCAGGGACCCTTCCAGTGTCCAGGGCGAACACGTGTGCAGGAAATGTCTCCAGCTGCAGCTACTCGAAATACGCATTTTGGATCTGGAGCGGCAGCTGGAGACATTGTGGAGCATCTGCAAGGCTGAAATCATCATGGATAGGACGTACAGGGAGGTGGTCACACCGCAGGTAAAGACTGCTCAGGCAGAAAGGGAATGGGTGACTGCCAGGCAGAGCAGAAGAACTAGGCAGGTAGTGCAGGAGTCCCCTGGGTCCATCTCCCTATTTAACAGATTTTCCACTTTGGATACTGTTGGGGAGATAGCTTCTCAGGGGAATGCAACAAGAGCCAAGTCTGTGGCACCACGGGTGGCTCGGCTGCACAGGAGGGGAGGAAAAGGAGTGGGAGAGCGACAGTGATAGGGGATTCTGTCATAAGGGGTACAGATAGGTGTTTTTCTGGCCGCAAACGTGACTCCAGGATGATATGTTGCCTCCCTGGTGCTCAGGTCAAGGATGTCACGGAGTGGCTGCAGGACATTCTGAAGGGGGAGGGTGAACAGTCAGAGGTTGTGGTACACATTGGTACCAACGACATAGGTAGAAAGAGGGATGAGGTCCTGCAACAAGACTTTAGGGAGCTAGGTAGCAGATTAAAAAGTAGGACCTCAAAGGTTGTAATCTCTGGATTACTCCCAGTATCACCTGCTAGTGAGTATAGGAATAGGAGGATAGAGCAGATGAATGCATGGCTGAGGAGATGGTGCAGGAGGGAGAGCTTTAGTTTCCTGGATCACTGGGTCTGTTTCTGGCGAAGGTGGGACCAGCACAAGTTGGACGGGTTGCACCTGAACCGGAACGGGACCAACATCCTTGCTGGGATGTTTGCTAGTGCTGTTGTGGGAGGTTTAAACTAATTTGGCAGGGGGGTGGGATACAGAGTGGAGGTACAGTAGGGGGTGATGCACAGTCAAATATAGAAGAGAAACTGAGTCAGTCTGAAAGGCAGAGCAAATATCGACCTGTTAAGGCACAAGTGAAAAATGCAAGGCGGGATTGCATCTATTTTAATGCAAGGAGTCTTACTAGTAAGGTAGATGAATTGAGGGCGTTGATTAGCACATGGGAATATAATATTATTGCTATCACAGAGACATGGTTGAGGGAAGGACAGGACTGGCAGCTCAATATTCCAGGGTATAGAATCTTCAGGCGTGACAGGGGAGGGGATAAAAGAGGAGGTGGCATTGCACTGTTGATCAAGGAGTCAATTACTGCAGTAAGGAGGGATGATATCTTAGAAGGTTCCTCAAATGAGGCCATTTGGGTAGAACGTATAAACAAAAATGGGGCAATCACTTGGCTGGAAGTGTACTACAGGCCTCCAAACAGTCAGGGAGTGATAGAGGAGCAGATATGTCGGCAAATCTCAGAAGTGTAAAAATAATAGGGTAATAATAGTAGGGGATTTCAACTTCCCCAATATCAACTGGGATAGTCTTAGTGCAAAAGGCTTAAAGGGGGCAGAATTCTTAAAATGCATACAGGAGAGCTTTTTGAGCAAGTACGTAGAAAGTCCTACAAGAGAAGGGGCAGTACTGGACCTAATCTTCGGGAATGAAGCCGGACAAGTGGTAGAAGTGTCAGTGGGGGAGCATTTCGGGGATAATGACCATAACTCTGTAAGATTCAAGGTCGTTATGGAAAAGGACAAAGATGGACCAGAAATAAAGATACTGAATTGGGGGAAGGCCGATTTCAATATGATAAAACAGGAAGAAGGGTCACTGACCCGAAACGTTAACTCTGCTTCTCTTTCCACAGATGCTGCCAGACCTGCTGAGTGAATCCAGCATTTCTTGTTTTTGTTTCAGATTTCCAGCATCCGCAGTATTTTGCTTTTATGATAAAACAGGATCTGGCCAAAGTGGACTGGGAGCAGCTACTTGTAGGAAAGTCTACATCAGACCAGTGGGAGTCATTCAAAGAGCAGATAGTGAGAGTTCAAGGCCAACATGTATCCATTAAGGTGAAGGGTAGGATCAACAAGTCCAGGGAACCCTGGCTGTCAAGAGATATAGAGGATTGGATAAGGAAAAAAAGGAGGCTTATGGCAGATTCAGTGCGCTGAAAACAGCGGAGGCAATAGAGGAGTATAGAAAGTGTAGGGGGGGGGTACTTAAAAAACTAATTCGGAGAGCGAAGAGGGGACATGAAAAATCACTGGCGGGCACGATAAAGGAAAATCCTAAAATAAGTATAGTAAGGGTAAGACGATAACCAGGGAAAGATTAGAGCCCATTAGGGACCAAAAGTGGCATTCTGTGTGGAGCTGGAGGACATAGGTGAGGTTTTAAATGATTACTTTTCATCTGTGTTTACTATGGAGAAGGACGATGAAGGTGTAGAGATTGGGGGGTGGGGGGTGGGATGGTGGATTGCGATATTCTTGAACATATTAGCATTGAAAGAGAGGAAATATTAACTGTTTTAGCAGACTTAAAAGTGGATAAATCCCCAGGCTCAGATGAGATGTATCCCAGGCTGTTATGTGAGGCAAGGGAGGAGAAGGCAGGGGCTCTGACACAAATTTTCAAATCCTCTCTGATCACAGGAGAGGTACCAGAGGACTGGAGGACAGCGAATGTAATACCATTATTCAAGAAGGGTAACAGGGATAAACTAGGTAATTACAGGCTGGTGAGTCTAACATCAGCCATGATCTTGTTGAATGGCGGAGCAGGCTCGACGGGCCAAGTGGCTTGCTCCTGCTCCTAATTAAAAAAAATACATTACTCTTTGTCTCTTCCTCTATGTCCTTGATATAGATTGTAAATAGCTGAGGCCCCAGCACTGATCCTTGCGACACTCTACTATTCACAACTTGAAAGTGCCTCGTTTATGCCCACTCTTTGCTCCCTGTCTGTTAACCAATCCTCTGTCCATGCTAATATATTACCTCCATGAGCCCTGATCTTGCCTACTAACCTTTCATGTGGCACCTTATTGAATGCCTTTTGGAAATCCAGGTATACTACATCTACTGGTTCCCCTTTATCTACCCTACTAGTTACATCCTCAAAACTCTAATAAATTTGTCAAACAAGATTTTCTTTCGTAAAACAATGTTGACTTGTTCTAATCATACTGTGTTTTTCTAAGTGCACCTGCTCCACTTTGAGTGGTCAAGGGACAGGGACTCCCAAAAGTTAGTGGAAGTCCCTAAAGCGTAAGCTCAGAGTGGAACTGTTACTTCGGGATCCTGGTGTCAGGTATGCCAGTGACGTGACCCACCCAACGAAGCTGGTTGTGGGTGATTAGCATTTCGATGCTGGGAATGTTGGCTTGGGAGAGGATGCTGACATTAGACCACCTATCCTGCCAGTGAATGTGAAAGATTTTGCAGAGACAGCATTGGTGGTATTTCTCCAGTGCTTTGAGGTGCCTGCTATAGATTGTCCAAGTCTCTGAACCATATAGGAGGGCAAGGATCACTTTTGCCCAGTAAAACATGATCTTAATCCCAGGTTTGAGGTCCTGGTCCTCGAATACTCTGTTCCTTAGTCAGCTGAAGCTGGCACGTTGAAGATGGTGGTGGATTTCGTCATCTATGTCTGCCTTTGTTGAGAGGAGACTCCTGAGAGATGGAAAATGGTCCACGTTTTCCAGGGCCTTGTGGATCCTGATCGATGGAGGATAATGTTGTGGCAAAGGAGCGGGTTGGAAGAGGACCTTAGATTTCTGGATGTTTAGAAATAAGACCCATCCTTTCATATGCTTCAGTGAAGGCGTCAGTGATGACTTGGAGCTCAGACTCTGAGTGCATAGTCAAGTGCGTCTGCACTGAAGCTCAATGACAGAAGTTGGAGTGACTTTTTTTTTGGAGTGGAGGAAACAGAGTTTGAATAATTTCCCGTCCATCCTGTAGGTTATCTCCACTCCTGTGGACAGCAAAATTGTAGCAAGGACGATGGAGAAGCAGGTTAATGTGATGTTTGACGCCAGTCTTCACTGAGATCGGGTGTGTGCTGGTCCTGTTGGTAAGGATTACGTCTTGCGTATCATCATGTAGTAGACACAGGATGGTGACAAATTTCTGAGAGCAGCCAAACTTGAGGAAGACACTCCATAAGCTCTCACAATTGATAGAGTCAAAGGCATTCGTGAGGTCAAAAAGGCCATGTACAGCGGTTAGTGCTGCCCCTTACATTTTTCTTGGATTTGCCGCGCAGTGAAGATCATATCTGTAGGGCCTCTCAGTGGGAAAAATCCACATTGCGACTCTGGGGGGAGTTCTTTGGCCAGTGGGAGGAGATGGTTGAGGAGAATCGTTGCGATGATCTTCCCTGTGACAGACAGCGGGGAGCCTCACCTGTAACTATTGCTATTGGATTTGTCTCCTTTCTTGAAAATGGTCACAATCATGGTGTCCCTGAGATCCCTCGGCATATGCTACTGGTGGTGGTGGGGGACGGGGGTGGGCGATGTCTTCACCTGGGACAGCTGTAAGCTGCCCAGGCACACTTTGCTTCCGATGTTGAGGGAAAACAGAAAAGAGAAAGTCTCTTCACCTGGGCAGCTCCAGCTATGCCAGGCTAGGTCTTTGCGGTGGGGAGGGAGCTCCGATTCAATGGTGTTAAACACAGAAGCTTCCTGTTGAAACAAAACAGCCCCACACAAGGTCTTTAGGTCTCTTCTTTCTCCCTTCCCACAACAATCAATGAAAGGGTTTCAAAAAGCCAAACTCACAAGAGCTGTCATTTCTTTTGGCCTCCTGTTTTCCTCTTTTGCAATAAGGATAGATGGAAAAACCTTCCTTTCAATCTCAGTCTTCCTCCTTGCAGCAGTCACACAGTTTACAGCCTCCAGCCTCAGCACACTACACACAGTCAGCTGAACCTTGTTGTCTACTCAGCAAGTCCAACCAGGCAACAGCCAATCTCATGCTGTCCTTGTCATGGGACCGTTTGATGGGACAGTGTAGGGGGAGCTTTATTCTGTATCTAACCTGGTATTTTTTTTTGATGGGGACAGTGTAGAGGGAGCTTTACTTTGTATCTAACCTGTGCTGTACCTGCCCTGGGAGTGTTTGATGGGACAGAATAGAGGGAACGTTAATCTGTATCCCTCTATGGCCTCTACATCTCTCTGAGATCTCTACACTCCTCCAATTCTGGACCCTTGCATATCCCTAGTTTTTTAATCGCTCCACCATTGTCTGACATGCTTTCCAGTACCTCGGCCCTAAGTTCTGGAATTCCATCCCGAAGCAGCTCCACCTTTCTCTCCTCCTTGAGGATGCTCCTTAAAACCTACCCCTTTGACCAAACTTTTGTTCAACTGTTCTAATATCTCCTTATGTAGCTCAGTGTCAAAGTTTGGCTGATAACACTCCTGTGAAGCACCTTCGGACATTTCACTATTTTAAAGGTTCTGTATAAATGCAAATTGTTGTTGTTGTACAATTCTAGGACCTGTAATGCTGTTTTCAGACGCCATCAGTCTTGCTATGTATTTCTGTGGTTTTGGGTTTCATTGCAGATACTTGTGTTGCAACAGATAGGATAATCATTGTGAAGCTATTTACCCTGTCGGTCCTGAGTCTAAATGCCCCAATTTTAACCGAACCCACCTGGCAGGAGCAGAATGTATTTGGGCCAGATTCACCAGATTTTACCCCCTGCCATCTTCAATGGATGTTAAATGGCATTTGATCTGAGCCCACCATCACCTCACCAAATCAGTTCGGTTAAAATCAGTGTTTTCCAATGATTCTTCATGGCTGCCCTAGGCAAGTCATCCACCCCACAGAAATTACACTAGCCAACACCCTTGTAATGCACAGCAGTCCTCAATCCCAGAGCCCAGCATTTTCATTTGTGATATATTCAGTCCCTCATTCGCTCTGCCTGTAGTAAAACAGTACCATGGAGACAGTCACCTTGAGTCCAAAGGCTCATGTAATTCAGGACACAGGTCACTATCAGTGAAATGGTTAATCCCACCTGTCAGGACTGATTCTGGTAACTGGCTCCTGCATTGTGCTTGTACTGTATGTTTTGCACTGTGTTGGAGCGATTTGAATGACTTATGAGGGATGTGTAGTCAAAAGAGAATTGCCGATTCAGCAAGGTTTGCAAGTATGAACTAAACCAGTTCCAGCACATTTCTTCTGTTTACAGTGGAGGGAAATTGGGACAAGCCTGACAGTGAACTGAAGCAGAAACGCAAGACACTGTACAAACATGCTGACCTCGATATTAACCTCTCCTAAACTGGTGGGAGTGGGCCGGGGTGTAAATGTGAAATTTGGAGAATGTGTCCACATACGCTCTCACACTGAGTGTCCTGCCATGGAGAGGTGTGTTAGTCATTAACATATTTAAATCAGGCTCCCAATCATGCAGTTGGGAGCCCGGTTTTGAATGAATATTTGCTACCCGGGTTTCCAGGGGGTCAGGAAACTTGACGGTGAAACAGAGGTGAGATTGTTCCAGACTTTATTGGGGTTTTTGAAGGTTCAGTACTCATAGGTCCTTCCTCAGTTGCCTTGGGGCCCCGGCTTGGGGTGAACGTTATCTGGAGAGGTGTTCAGACAGAGAAGCTCTGGGTAGGTGGTACCATGGATGCTCTTGATTGAATTGAGGAATGGGAGGACAATGGGGTCAATCAACAGCAAGGGCTTACTGTGGAGAGAGATGCAGGTAGCCAGCAAAGAAGCAAGCAACAGAGGGGCCGAGCTCAGAGGAGGCCCTACCCACCTAACATTGTCTACAGACTGAGGGTCAGCTTCCTTCACCTGTTAGAGAGCAGCGCTTCCAAAGGCTGAGAGTGTCACATCAGATGATCACAGGCATCTGCAGACTCCTACAGGATGATCTGCTGATAGCTAAAAGGTTCAGCTAGTCACTCACACCCGACCAATCTTAGGATAACATCCCTCCCATGCCTCACACAAACAATCCTGTAACCAACCATTCACTGGTTCCACATCCACCGATTGGTGTCAGTCAATTCATGTCTCCACATTAAGTACTAAACAAATGAAATTCACAATGGGCACTAGCCATTCAAGAATGAGGAACATGGGAAGTGGTGTGAATTGGTAAATTTAATGTCATTAGTCAGATTAACATATATCAAAAATCTGTTGTGTTCACTCTTGGAGAACTATAAATTGTTTCTCTTCCTATTTTTGCCACTTCTACATGGTGCTATCCCAGTGCAACAGAGGTAGTGACAGGTTATTCTGCCCCTTGCTCTGTTGTTTGAGGTACTTATGGTCAATGACTCCTGAGTTTTGGAGCCCATGAGGGCCCGCCAATGACTGCTCCACCTACACAGGGACTGATTAGACCATGAGAGAGGAGGCAACATGTCAGGTATTGTCTGAGGGGCAGGGTGCAATGGGTGAGACGAGCAAACACTTTGAGAGGAGTTTGCACTCTAATTTATCCAATCACCACCCTTCCTTCCCTGGACCAGTGACACATCACTCCTGCCTCTCTGCAGGATCAAAGTTTGGAGAAGATCAGTGACACTTTGGAAGCATTCATCCGATTTATCTGCCAATCTGTAGAACAAGTTGGACATGCTGTTGTTCAGAGTTTACATGCTCTGATACTGTTGTCCCTGCCACCACTGTCTGCTCTTACTTACTTGTGAGCTCTGATTCACTTGGTGATATCCAACACAACTGTCTAAGAGGTGCTTATATCTGCACTGCTGCCTGCCACACATGAGTCCATCAGCATTCACCCGAGCAACAAAGAGCTTCTTTGAGAAATCCTTATCATTGAAAGGTCAGGGCTTGTTTTCTTCATGTGATGGCCCTGGAGGAAAGAAGAGATGGGTAAGATTTAGACATGTGCTACAGACAGGTGGGAAATGATAGGGATGGTTTCCACTTTTCACCTCTCAATTGACTGAAGACAGTGTCATAGAGTCATAGAGTTTTACAGCACCGAAACAGGCCCTTCGGCCCAACGCGCCTGCACCGACCATCAAGCACCCGTCCGAAATAATCCCATTTCCCCACACTTGGCCAGTAGCTTTGTATGATGTGGCGTTTCAAGTGCTCATCTAAATACTTCTTGAATGTCGTGAGTGTTCCTGCCTCTACCACCCCTTCAGGCAGTGTGTTCAAGTTTCCAACCACCCTCTGGGTGAAAAAATTCTTCCTCAACTCCCCTTTAAACCTCCTGCCCAATACCTTAAATCTATGCCCCTTAGTTATTGACCTCTTCGCTAAGGGAAAAAGTTTCTTCCTATCTATGCTATCAATGCCCCTCATAATTTTGTATACCTCAATCATGTCCCCCCTCAGCCTTCTCCGCTCAAAGGAAAACAACCCTAGCCTATCCAGTCTGTCTTCATAACTGAAATGCTCCGGCCCAGGCAACATCCTGGTGAATCTCCTCTGCAGCCTCTCCAGTGCAATCACATCTTTCCTATAGTGCGGTGCCCAGAACTGTACACAGTACTCCAGCTGTGGCCTAACCAGCATTTTATACAGCTCTATCATAACCTCCCTGCTCTTATACACTATGCCTCAATGAATAAAGGCAAATATCCCATATGCCTTCCTAACAACCTTATCTACCTGTGACGCTGCCTTCAGTGATCGATGGACAAGCACCCCAAGGTCCCTCTGACCCTCTGTACTTTCTAGGGTCCTCCCATCCATTGTATATTCCCTTGCCTTGTTAGACCTCCCAAAGTCCATCACCTCACATTCTCAGGATTAAACTCCATTTGCCACTGCTCCGCCCATCTTACCAGCCCATCTATATCGTCCTGCAGTCTAAGGCTTTCCTCCTCACTATTTACGACACCACCAATTTTCGTGTCATCTGCGAACTTACTGATCATACCTCCTATATTCACGTCTAAATCATTAATATACACTACAAACAGTAAGGGTCCCAGCACCGATCCCTGTGGTACACCACTGGTCACAGGCCTCCACTCACAAAAACAACCCTCTACCATTACCCTCTGCCTCCTGCCACTAAGCCAATTTTCAATCCAATTTGCCAAATTACCCTGGATCCCATGGGCTTTTACTTTCTTGACCAATCTCCCATGCGGAACCTTATCAAAAGCCTTACTGAAGTCCATGTAGACTACATCAACTGCTTTACCCTCATCTACACATCTAGTCACCTCCTCGAAAAATTCAATCAAATTTGTTAGACACAATCTCCCCCTGACAAAGCCATGCTGACTATCCCTGATTAATCCCTGCCTCTCCAAGTGGAGATTAATCCTGCCCCTCAGAATTTTTTCCAGTAATTTCCCGACCACTGATGTTAGATTCACTGGCCTATAATTACCTGGATTATCCCTGTTACCCTTCTTGAATAATAGTACCACATTCGCTGTCCTCCAATCCTCTGGTACCTCTCCTATAATAAAAGCAAAATACTGCGGATGCTGGAAATCTGAAACAAAAACAAGAAATGCTGGAATCACTCAGCAGGTCTGGCAGCATCTGTGGGAAGAGAAGCAGAGTTAACGTTTCGGGTCAGTGACCCTTCTTCGGAACTGACAAATATTAGAAAAGTCACAGATTAAAAGCAAGTGAGGTGGGGGTTGGGCAAGAGATAACAAAGGAGAAGGTGCAGATTGGACCAGGCCACATTGCTGACCAAAAGGTCACGGAGCAAAGGCAAACAATATGTTAATGGTGTGTTGAAAGACAAAGCGTTAGTACAGATTAGGTGTGAATATACTGAAAATTGAACAGCAGCAAGTGCAAACCTGAAAAAAAACCTGAAAAAAACAGTGGGTAAGCAAACTGAACAAACTAAGATGAAATGAAATAAATGCAAAAAAAGATTGTAAATAATGTAAAAAAGAATGTAAAAAAAGGAAGAAAAAATAACTAAAAATGAAAGTAAAATGGGGGGCTGTCATGCTCTGAAATTATTGAACTCAATGTTCAGTCCGGCAGGCTGTAGTGTGCCTAATCGGTAGATGAGATGCTGTTTCGCGAGCTTGCGTTGATGTTCACTGGAACACTGCAGCAATCCCAGGACAGAGATGTGAGCATGAGAGCAGGGGGGAGTGTTGAAATGGCAAGCAACCGGAAGCTCAGGGTCCTGCTTGCGGACTGAGCGGAGATGTTCCGCAAAGCGATCACACAGTCTGCGCTTGGTCTCCCCAATGTAGAGGAGACCACACTGTGAGCAGTGAATACAGTATACTACATTGAAAGAAGTACAGGTAAATCGCTGCTTCACCTGAAAGGAGTGTTTGGGGCCTGGGATAGTGAGGAGAGAGGAGGTAAATGGGCAGGTATTACACCTCCTGCGATTGCAGGGGAAGGTGCCCTGGGACGGGGACGAGGTGGTGGGGGTAATGGAGGAGTGGACCAGGGTGTTGCAGAGGGGACGATCCCTTCGGAATGCTGACAGGGGAAGGGAGGGGAAGATGCGACTGGTAGTGGCATCACGCTGGAGGTGGTGGAAATGGCGGAGGATGATCCTTTGGATATGGAGGCTGGTGGGATGAAAAGTGAGGACAAGGGGAACCCTGTCACGGTTCTGGGAGGGAGGGGAAGGGGTGAGGGTAGAGGTGCGGGGAATGGGTCGGACACGGTTGAGGGCCCTGTCAACCACAGTGGGGGGAAATCCTCGGTTGAGGAAAAAGGTCATATCAGAAGCACCGTCATGGAAGGTAGCATCATCAGAGCAGATGCGTCGGAGACGGAGAAACTGGGAGAATGGAATGGAGTCCTTACAGGAGGTAGGGTGTGACGAAGTGTAGTCGAGGTAGCTGTGGGAGTCAGTGGGCTTATAATGGATATTGGTAGACAACCTATCCCCAGAGATGGAGACAGAGAAGTCGAGGAAGGGAAGGGAAGTGTCAGAGATGGACCATGTAAAGGTGAGAGAAGGGTGGAAATTGGAAGCAAAGTTGATAAAGTTTTCTAGTTCGGGGCGGGAGCAGGAAACGGCACCGATACAGTCATCAATGTACCGGAAAAAGAGTTGGGGGAGGGGGCCTGAGTAGGACTGGAACAAAGAATGCTCGACATATCCCACAAAAAGACAGGCATAACTAGGACCCATGCGGGTACCCATAGCGACACCTTTTACTTGAAGGAAGTGCGTGGAGTTGAAGGAGAAGTTGTTCAATGTGAGAACAAGTTCAGCCAGGCAGAGGAGGGTGGTGGTGGATGGGGACTGGTTGGGCCTCTGTTCCAGGAAGAAGCGGAGAGCCCTCAAACCATCCTGGTGGGGGATGGAGGTGCAGAGCGATTGGACGTCCATAGTAAAGAGGAGGCGGTTGGGACCAGGAAACTGGAAATTGTCAAAATGACGTAGGGCGTCAGAAGAGTCACGGATGTAGGTGGGAAGAGACTGGACCAGCGGAGAAAAGATAGAGTCCAGATAGGAAGAAATAAGTTCAGTGGGGCAGGAGCAGGCTGACACAATGGGTCTGCCGGGACAGTCCCGTTTGTGGATTTTGGGAAGGAGGTAGAAGTGGGCTGTCCGGGGTTGTGGGACTATGAGGTTGGAAGCTGTAGAGGGAAGATCTCCAGAGGAGATGAGGTCAGTGACAGTCCTTTGGACGGTGGCTTGATGTTCGGTGGTGGGGTCATGGTCCAGAGGGAGGTAGGAAGAAGTGTCTGTGAGTTGGCGTTGAGCTTCTGCAAGGTAGAGGTCGGTACGCCATACAACAACAGCACCACCCTTGTCTGCAGGTTTGATGACCATGTCGGGGTTAGACCTGAGAGAACGGAGTGCCTCAAGTTCAGAGGGGGACAGGTTAGAGTGAGTGAGGGGGGCAGAGAAATTGAGACGACCAATGTCTCACCGACAGTTTTCAATGAAGAGATCAAGAGCGGGTAAGAGGCCAGGGGGAGGGGTCCAGGTAGAGGGAGAATGCTGGAGGCGGGTGAATGGGTCTGCTGGTCGGGGGGAGGACTCCTGGTCGAAGAAGTGAGCCCGGAGGCGGAGGCGATGGAAGAAGAGCTCAATGTCATGCCGAACGCGAAACTCATTGAGGTGGGGGCGTAAGGGGATAAAACTGAGACCTTTGCTGAGCACAGAACGCTCAGCATCAGAGAGGGGGAGGTCAGAGGGTAGAGTGAATACACGGCAAGGGGTCAGATCAGAAGGGGTGGGGTCAGAGGGAAGTGAAGCGGAAGGAGGATCTGGAGGGGCATTCGTCCCCATCAACTGCTCTGGTACCTCTCCTGTGGCCAGAGAGGATCTGAAAATTTGTGTTAGAGACCCTGCAATCTCCTCCCTCGCCTTACATAACAGCCTGGGATACATCTCATCTGGGCCTGGGGATTTATTCACTTTTAAGCCCTCTAAAACAGCTAATACATCCTCCTTTTCAATGCTAATATGATTTTATTAGAATTGTGTTTTAATGGTTAATAAACAGGAAAATGACAGTTTTTTTTCATAAATTTGAAGAAAAATAAATGTTTATTAAACAATACCCCAAAATATTCACAACATCACCCACTCTCACACACACACACACACACACATGCATACACACAAGAAAAGATAGAGATTAAAAGATAGCATGCATTAAGATCAGATGGTTTTAGACAGAGGTTATTGTGAAACCTAGTTTATTTCCCCAGGTGGAAGATGAGCGGAGTAGGCCTGTTTTTCCTTTTTCCCAGTTCACTAAAGTCAATCTTTGGAAAGTTTCAGCTGGACGGATGCTTTGCTGCAGACTTCTTTCGTTAAATTTCAGTCACAGTTCAAAGGCAAAAAATCCAGTCGATCCTCAGGGTAGTGTCCTAGGCCCAACCATCTTCAGCTGCTTCATCAATGACCTTCCTTCAATCATAAGGTCAGAAGTGGGGATGTTTGCTGATGATTGCACAATGTTCAGCACCATTTGCGATTCCGCAAATACTGAAGCAGTCCATGTAGAAATGCAGCAAGACCTGGACAATGTCCAGGCTTGGGCTGATAAGTGGCAAGTAACATTTGCGCCACACAAGTGCCAGGCAATGACCATCTCCAAGAAGAGAGAATCTAACCATCTCCCCTTGACATTCAATGGCATTACTATTGCTGAATCCCCACTATCAACATCCTCGGGGCTACCATTGACCAGAAACTGAACTGGAGTAGCCATATAAATACCATGGCTACAAAAGCAGGTCAGAGGGTAGGAATTCTGTGGCGAGTAACTCATCTCCTAACTCCCCAAAGCCTGTCCACCATCCACATGGCACAAGTCAGGAGTGTGATGGAATATTCTCCGCTTGCCTGGATGGGTGCAGCTCCAACAATACTCAAGAAGCTCGACATCATCCAGGACAAAGCAGCCCACTTGACTGTCACCCCATCCACAAACATTCACTCCCTCCACCACCAACACACAGTGGCAGCAGTGTGTACCATCTACAAGGTGCACTGCAGCAACGCACCAAGGCTCCTTAGACAGCATCATCCAAACCTGCAACGTCTACCAACTAGAAGGACAAGGGCAACAATTGCATGGGAACACCACCACCTGCCAATTCCCATCCAAGTCACACACCATCCTGACTTGGAACTATATAGCCGTTCCTTCACTGTTGCTGGGTTAAAATCTTGGAACTCCCTTCCTAACAGCACTGTGGGTGTACCTACCTCACATGGACTGCAACAGTTCAAGAAGGCAGCTCACCACTACCTTCTCATGGGCAATTAGGGATGGGCAATAAATGCTGGGTTAGCCAGTGATGCCCACATCCCATGAATGAATAAAAAAAATCCTGTTATAATTTCTCAGGTAGGAAGTTTCAAGGTCACCTTTCATCTTTGCGTCTAGATAGTTTAAATATGGTATTCTGGCAGGGTCCTTCTTCTTGATAGGATGGGTTTCTTTTTTTTCAGGCTTTTCTGCTTTCCATAGAAAATGTCTCTTATTAAAAGCTCTTTATCAGAGACTTGGCTTCTGTTAGGTGACCCAAATTTCTCTCCCATTGTGTTTTCACAAATGTTGTGTGATGGTGTGGCCATTTTTAGACAATAGGTTTGGACGTTGCTCATCTCTATGCCATCTTGATAAAGTGGTGTTTTTTCACACCCATTATCCTGAGTTTGAGTCTGGAGTCTCTATGTCTGCAAAGTCACTGCTAGCCCAGCTTGTCGAAGAGGGGTAGCCATGAACATTGAATGGAACATTTACATTTCTAATGCTTTCTTCAACACTTGACCAGACATGACGATTTGTTCAGGGGTCCATCAGTTACCATGTGTAGTTGCAGTACAGGAGAGGTCACTTGACCTCTTACTCCATCTTGTTTTGCAGCAAAAAAGATGTCCATTCTGAGTTCATCAGTTCATTTTATAGTTCATAATTTCTCCTAGCATGAGCGTGATACATGGAACTTTACAAATGTTGAAATGCACATAACTGATAAAGCACGGAAGTCAACTCAAGATAACTTTGTCTTGTAGGAGATGTGGGTCTGACAGATTAATGCTGTCACCCTGCTCAATGGACTGCCAGTCTTGCCATCTCTAAGGTTCGGGGAGGCTGATATGCTGCTAATCTCCAGAATCTCCTCTTCTGCTGGTTAAACTCCATGATCTTTGGGGGTCTGCTTCTGGCCTTCACCTTTTTTCTGGTATTCTGTGCTCTGACTGACTCTGATTTGTCAGACTGCTTGTCTGACATATTGGATGAGCAGAAATTTCCTCCAACTGAATGTTGGGAAGACTGAAGCCGTTGTCTTCAATCCCCACCACGAACTCTTCTTTAGTCACTGACTCCTTAATCGTCTCTGGCAACTGTCTGAGGCTGAACCAAACTGTTTGCATCCTTGGTGCCACATTTGACCCAAAATGAGCTACCAACCACATATCCAGGTAATCACTAAGACTGGCTACTTCCACCTCTGTAACATCACACAACTCTGCCTCTGTGTTAGCTTATCTGCTGCTCAAACCCTCATCCATGCCACATCTCTAGAGTTGACTATTCTAATGCTCTCCTGGCTGGTCTCCCATTCTCCACCTTCCATAATCTTAAATTCATCCAAAACCCTGCTGTTCGTATCCTAAATTGCACCAAGTTGCATTCACCCATCACCCTTATGCTAGCTGACCTACATTGGCTCCCAGTTAAGCAACACCTTGATTTTAAAATTCCCCTCCATCTTTTCAAATCCCTCCATGCCCTTGACCCTCTCTATACTTATAACCTCCTCCAGTCCTACAACTTTCTGAGATCTCAGCACTTCTCCAATTCTAGCCTCTTGCATATCTCCAATTTTAGTCGCTCCACCATTGGCAGCCGTGCCTTCAGCTGCCTAGGCCCGAAGCTCTGGAATTCCCTCCCTAAACCTCTCCACCTCTCTACCTCTCTTTCCTCCTTTAAGATACTCCTTAAAACTTACCACTTTGAACAGCTTTTATCTTCTGTCCTATTATCTCCTTATATGGCTCAGTGTCAAGTTTTATTTCATAACGCTCCTATGAAGCATCTTGGAACTTTTTATTATATTAAAGGTGCTATATAAATGCAAGTTGTTGGTGTTGTTGTTGCTGTGTTCACCTGGAAGGGTGGCACAAACATATAAGTGACTGTAAGGCATGTGTGCATCCGATAGGTGCAGTGCATTCGGGTGCGCTGAGTGTAATGAGTGCTGTGGATGGAGGACTCCAGACAAGAGAGAGTAAGAGTGGGTGAACAACAGGATTTCGGTAAATCTATGACGTTGCTCACCTTTCCTGACCTGGTTAGCTCATTGGAAAGTTTCCTGCAATGTGTCCAGTGACGTTCCTGCTACTCATTTCCTGAATCACCTTCACCTATGCATTCTTAGTCATTTCAGCAGAAAGAGGACCTACTCCCTAACCCATATGCAGCCAGCATAACATCCAGAGCTGACTCTATGAACCTGGGTGCAGCCCTTGCTCATTTTGCAGACATTTCCCTTAGTTTTCTCCTTCAAACACGTTACCATCGATAACCAGACATCCTCCTTCATTGCATCTGAACTGAGCTTTCAAATAGTCAAAGGGGACTCACATTATGTAGGTTTGCCTCACGTCAGCTCCAACCAGTGGCGATGCAAAACCCAGAAGAAAAATGTGGCAATTCTGTTGAAATTGGCTATTCCCACATGTCCAATGATGTCGAGCATTAATTGCCTGCTCTGATCCCATTGTCTGTGTTAAATTTGGGGCCACTGATGGCATCTAAACTGATACAGATACAAAGAGTCAGTGTTGTAAGGCCACAGGAAAGATATCAGTCATCCTGTTTAAGGCAGCATACAAGTTGGCATCCAAATTCTGCATGGCCGTGGTCATGGTTGCATGGACTCATCTGACAGTCATGCTTGTAGCTCCATGGAGACGGTCCCTCTCTCCATGACAGACATTCTTGTAAGTCCCTGAACCACTAATCCATTGGTGATCCAGTAGGATTCCTCTATCCTGTCTGCTAGTGGAGAAAATGTGTGTACTACACCTGTCTGTAACTGCATAGGTGCTGAAGAACCTCCAGCATTCTTCTCAACAATAGCACTTGTAGTTCAGTATTAGTGTCCAGTTGTGCAGAGCTTGGGCTCTGACAGTCCCTGTCACCAGTATCTGTTCATTCTCATTTGTGACGTGTGTATCACCTGATGAAAACTTAGCTAACTGTTTAAGTGGACCCACCGAGATGTGAGTATCTGCACTGGTACATGGATGTAGGTCCTATGCCTGCGCACCCTCAGAAGGAATGAGGTCCTCTGGTGAATCATCCTCATGGACATCCTGCGACACTTGCTGTATATGTGAAGGCCCTGGAAGACAAAAGACAGGGATAAGATAGAGTTGTGGCAAATTCACAATCTTGGCAAACACCCTATTCAGTCTTCCTATAGTTCAGTCATTCATGAAATAATGTCAGAATATGTGTATTAGAGATATTTGTAATTCTGGCACCAGCTCACAATGTTCCACTTACCTCCAGGGCCTCCTCCTCTGTGAGCCGGACTTTTCGTGGTGGTCCACCTCCAGATCTGTCCCTCTTCCTCACATTTTGTGCTCTCTTCTACAAGGAGCAATAAAACAGAGCTGGGACTGAGTGAAGGTGAGGTTTTCACCCGATGGATGCTGTGTATTCCGTGAGGGTGACTATGAGACACATGCAGCAGATTGTACAAGAATTGGGGTGAAGGGAACGGTGGAAACGGATAAATGGGGAAGTGATGAAGTGCATGGAAGATGAACGTTGGTGCTGCTGAAAGTTGAGTGGGTGTATGGAGTGATGTGATGGAGAACACTGAGCAAGACAGAGTGAAAGTAGGGTGTTGGGGGTTTAAAACACTGGATGTAGTTGAATCAGCTAATGGAGGCACTTTTCCTGACCTGGTTAGGTCATTAAATCATTTCCTACACTGCATTCATGACCTGGGCACCACGTTCCTGCTGCTCACATTCTCAGCTACCTCCAGCCACAGCTTCTTGGTGAGAGCAGGAGGTTACTTCCTCACATTGCTGGGGAAAAGTATGTCCCTCCTGCTCCCGATTGCACCCAGCATAACTCCAGCAAAGTGCCATTGAATCTGGGAGCTGCCGTTGTTCTATGTCCACCATCCATCCTGAACACCTTAAACTTCCAATTTCCATTTATGCACTGTTAAAAATACTTTTCATGACATTGGATACAGCTGAGATCGTGTCAGGCAGGATGCATCATGCCCGCTGCACAGCTTGACGACATGAAACCAGGAAGTCAAAATTAATTGATCCAGTTCAGTTGCAATCACAAATTTAACCCTCAGTTGACTTTCTGGGTTTCCCCCATGCAATTCCACCCACACTCCTCACCACCCCCTAGCACATAAGCCACTGTTACAGTCAAGTGAGGAGGGGTTGAAAGGCTTCCCTCTTTTCCCTCTCCTTGTTTGACCACAACAGGTTTAATTCTTTCTTAAAGTGGATGTACTGGCTAATTCAGTAGGTGTTTGATTATGAACTTGCTATAACCATAACAAGAACCAATTAGGCAGGTTTTCTTGAGTTTAACAAAGAAAGAGGTTAACTTTATTGTACCTAAACCGAACTAATGAAAATAATAAACTATACGCCAACTTTCACTCACACACACACACACACTAGAGGTTTACACACACAAATAGGTTACAGAGTGGGGAAAGATAGATTGGTGGAGTTAGAGTCCATAGAAAGTCTGTGACGTTTGAAGATTCGGCTGGCTTCTAGCTGAATTCAATGGTCCTGAGGCTTTTAGTTTGAAAAGGTAGACAACTGGTTCGGTAGGTCTCTTGAAGACAGCAATGCAGATGATTTCCTCCAACAGGGTTTCTGATTGCAGCTCGAGTATGCAAAGGCAGTCAATGAACAAGCAGGATTTGAAATTTTCAAGCTGGAATGGAGAGAGAGAGAGAGATTCCCACTTGGGTCTGCACGTGTCAGAGTCCAGATGTTTCTCTCTGCCGCAGAAAGACACCAGCTTAAAACCACAGATGGGGAGGGGCTTGTCACATGACAGTCACTCAGTGATTCAAACACAGCAGTTAGCAGTATTTCTTCTTCTTGCTAAAATGAAAAGTAGTTCCCTTAAACTTCCTGGGTCTTGGTTCTTGCTGGGGACTGAGCAGACATTTTGTCTCCCTCCTCACTAGCCTTGCATGTAGGATACAGTGTTGCAAACTAGGCGACCATCCTAAACTGCCAGAAAAATCATACTTTTAGCTGTTCTTTTTTAACCGCCTTTAAAAAAGCTATAAATTTAAATCTCCAGTCAGTGGATTAAAGAAAATGATCAACCAACAAAGCCAGTTGGTGTAATCCCTCATCACCGCGTGAAATGAAATATGACAACAGGAACATTTCGTTATGAGGCCACAAATTTAAAAAACAACTATACACCCATACTCATCAGTCTCATTGTCATAGCCATGCTCTGGTTCAGTTTTTTTATTATCTGGGATTGGGCATGAGCACAACTGGGGAACTCCAACTGCTTTGACTGGGTTCAATCAGCTTGTGCTCCAACATACACTGAATTTCTTCCTTTATTTCTACAATACCTTCCTTTTCCAGTTTCTCTATATCAGTGAACTCAACCCTGGATTCAAAGCTGTTAATAACTTTCTAGTGCTTTTTGTACAGGTTTTTCCTGTGCTCCACCAGACCAACAGCTTGCTTTGCAGAGCACTTTGCAAACCAATTGTCACCTCATAAAATGGTGACTTCATTTGTGTGAATTAGCTGTCCTGGCAGAAATGCAAGTGGGCCAAATGGCACCATAACATCATAAGACACTTTGTCAGGCAAAGTTTTAAGCCTGCCTTGAAATACTTTGTAGTCATTTTGTACTTTAACCCAGTGCTGGATTATTTTCATTTCAGCTTGAGACCAGCTATCAATTTAATCCTGTATCTCTTCCTGTTGTTCCAGCTCATCCAGACTGGCCCACAATTCCTCCTCAGTTAGGATACTTGACCTGCAGTCACCACCACCATCACCACCCTCCAAATCTGCCACAAAAACGTTGTTGGTCTGGGGATTTCCTTTGGTTTATGAGCTTTTCTATGTCTCCCTTCAGAATTTAAATCATTAATTTCTAGATCTTCATTCTGAATTTCCTCCTGAACCTGGGTCAGGTTCTTTGCACCAAGGCGACAAGTATTTTGTTTTATGGGAGGGGTCTCTCCTACATCCACATAGTGTAGGGTTAGGGTTGTGCACCATGGTTTGTTCCTGCAGATCCCTTTAAATGCTGTGAGCAGCCTTGTTAGGTCTCCTCTCTGTTCTGCGTTTAAATAGGAGAGTAAGGTGTCTAATTTGCCTAACATTTCAGTGTTAGCTAACTGGGCAGTAGAGGTTCAATTTGGGAATCTTCCAGTCCTCCCTCTAACTCGTCCTCACTGTCCCTTTCACCCTTCTTTTTCCTGACTGCCTGACTGACCTGTGCTTGTTTGTCTCCTTCCTGGCTGTGATACCATTTTAACATATTGATGTGGTACAGCCTTTGCTTTTTCCTATGATCTGGGGTGTCAATTATATAACTCACCTGGCTAATTCTCCTTACCACTCTGTATGGGCCACTAAACCTTGCTTTCAATGGTTCTCCTTGTATTAGTATGTACTAAAGAACATAGCTGCTAGACTGGGTCTGCGGCAGGTCGTGGGGGAACCAACACGAGGGAAAAACATACTTGACCTTGTCCTCACCAATCTGCCTGCCACAGATGCATCTGTGCATGACTGTATTGGTAGGAGTGACCACCACACAGTCCTTGTGGAGACGAAGTCCCGCCTTCACATTGAGGATATCATCCATCGTGTTGTATGGTACTACCACCATGCTAAATGGGATAGATTTCAAACAGATCTAGCAATACAAAACTGGGCATCCATGAGGCGCTGTGGGCCATCAGCAGCAGCAGAATTGTAATCAATCACAATCTGTAACCTCATGGCCCGGCATATCCTCCACTCTACCATTACCATCAAGCCAGGAGACCAACCCTGGTTCAATGAAGAGTGCAGGAGGGCATGCCAGGAGCAGCACCAGGCATACCTCAAAATGAGGTGTCAACCTGGTGAAGCTACAACACAGGACTATCTGCATGCCAAACTGCATAAGTAGCATGCAATAGACAGAGCTCAGCGATCCCATAACCAACGGATCAGATCTAAGCTCTGCAGTCCTGCCACATCCCGCCGTGAATGGTGGTGGACAATTAAACAACTAACTGGAGGAGGTGGCTCCATAAATATCTCCATCTTCAATGATGGTGGAGCCCAGCACATCAGTGCAAAAGGTAAGGCAGAAGCATTTGCAACAATCTTCAGCCAGAGGTGCCAAGTTGATGATCCATCTTGGCCCCCTCCTGAAGTCCCCATCATCACAAATGCCAGTCTTCAGCCAATTCAATTCACTCCGCGTGATATCAAGAAATGACTGAAGGCACTGGATACTGCAAAGGCTATGGGTCCTGACAATATTCCGGCAACAGTACTGAAGACCTGTGCTCCAGAACTTGCTGCTGTTCCAGTATAGCTACAACACTGGCATTAACCCGGCAATGTGTAAAACTGCTCAGGTCTGTCCTGTACGCAAAAAGCAGGACAAGTCCAACCCGGCCAATTACCGCCCCATCAGTCTACTCTCAATCATCAGTAAAGTGATGGAAGGTGTTGTGGAAGAAACTAGAGCAAAATAAATCAGAACTTCCCAGCTGAGTACTCGCAAACTACTTTATTAACTTGTGCACAAGGAGGACAAACACAGGAGAGCTCACATTGAGACTCAGTGCGATGTTCCAAAGAATTACAGTCAAACAGTGGTAATTATACTATTCTGCAACCAATAATCTTACAACAATATTTCAGTCATTAATTTGCATTCTAAAGCACCAATAATATTACAATTTAATTCTTGCTCTAAACGAATAAGATACAGTAATTTTCAATCCTTCGTTGACATATCTATCTCATCATTGGCCTTGCAGCTGGTACAGCGCAACAACAGAAAGAGACATCAGGCTTCAACAACACTCTTCTTATCTCATCAGCCAGACATGGCACATTCCGAAGGAACAGTTTTCGTGAGAAACATATTGACCAAGCAAACTCTCACCCCTAGTCCAAGGATGGCTCACCTCAGGTTCCACACTTCCCCCCTTTTATCCTGGAAGGACAACTGCCAAGTCTCACTCAAGTTCTATATTTGCTAGCCGTTGGGCTTCATCCTCAGTGGGGTCATGATCCAGAAGGAGAGGGAGGAGATGGGTTGTTGGATTGCCACTGGTACCCTGAAGGTTCCGTGACCGGAAGACAGAACGAACGAAACAAGGGAGGAACCGGACAACAATATATAGGATGAGGAGTAAGACAAGACCCAGGATAAGATATTTAAGGATAGTTTTAAAAAGGCTCCCAAACCACCCGCCGACATTGGGAAGCCACCCCCACCAGTCAAAGGGCTTTTCTTGAGCTACCGAGTCAAGAAGACGCACCCGGTCTTGAATGGCATGCACATCTGTCTCAATCCTCTGATCCTCATTGACGTAGAAACAACATGTCTCATTAATAGCGGCACAAACTCCCCCTTGTGCCGCCAATAAAAAATCAAGAGCCATTCGGTTTTGGAGCACTACCTTAGACAGAGATGTAACTTCCGACTGCAGACCCTGAATAGCATCCACAGTCTTATTCTCAATAAATTCCATGGTAGCGGAGATATTAACAATGGCCTTTTCCAGCTCGAACACCCCTAGACCCGGGATGTATGCTCGGGCAAATTGGAGGAACCAGGAACTACGGGTAACCAATGTGTTTGGGACCGATCGTTCACGACGCTCCGCAGGTCCTAGGTGGTTATGACGGGAGTGGATGGTAAGGTGCTTAACTCCAAAGGCCTCAGGAACAATATTGCCAATGGTGCAGATACCCGCCCAGTCGACGGGGAGGGTCTTGTACGCCCTATCCCCGCAAAGCCAGAACGAGCCATTGCGAACAAGGGTTGGGTACCAGTACGTAAAATTCTGGCAAAAGTTAAGCCACTTCCAGACAAGAGAAGAGTTCACCTGGGCATACCAGCGGATGCGACAGGACCGGCTGAGTCGCAACGCCCTCAGCGCCAGCAAGTCGGGGCACCCGGACTGGTTCTTGTAATTGCAAGGGCTAGACCCCCCAGCATAGTAGCCATTAGAGGTCCATGTGGAGGTGTAATTGTTTAAGGTGAGATTGTATGATCGCTGACAGTCACACCCCCTCTTATTAGAATATGTGAGATTGGCCTCAGAGCTAGGGGCTTGCGAGAGACATGTCAACTCATTACCCTTACACTCCCAAAAGGAGGCCATAGGGCCAGATTGATTGTGGAACCGGAACCGAGCTTCCCGGTAGTCGTAATCTGCAAGGTAGGCACAGGAACCCAAAGGCAACTCACCCACCCTGGTACTACCCCTGGTGTAGTTCCTTCTGACACATAACCAGGCCGGTCCCCTAATGGCCACCGGAGTGGGCTGTCGCCTCCAAGTGGGCGCACGGCTAATGAGAGCTCCCGTATTACCTTGGGACCATGTGGAAGCTGAGGGGAGAGCCAGAAAATGCATCTCTGAAGAGGAGGGGTTAATGGGGAAATGAGTACAAATCCAACTTTCAGTCCGATTGCCCTGTGAGGCAACGGCATGCATCCTTTGGACCGCAGAATTGTCAGTCCATGCCCTTACAAAGGTCACGCAGAATAAGGTCAAGATCACAGTCCACATTCTGACGATGTAGTCAAAATTCCTGCGCCCCCTCCTCCATCCACAGTTGGTGCTCGCTTTACGTGTGAAGCATGGATCCACAAAGGTCGCCCCTCGACTTTCACGGCCGTGTGCGTGGTCAGCAGTACTTGGTAAGGGCCTTCCCAACGAGGTTCCAGGCAGTGTTTCCTGTGAAAAGCCTTTATGAGGACCAAATCTCCTGGCTGGTACTGGTGGCACCCTTCAGTAGTGGTCCCCTTCTGTGCCGCAACAACCTGGGAATGCAAACCTTTGAGAGATTTAGTCAACGCTATGCAATAATCCAACATTCCCTCATCCATAGAGTGAATGTCCATTTGCTTAACAGTAAGAGGTGGAGAAACAGGGAGGCGCTTGGGACGTCCCATAACTATCTCATAAGGTGACAGGGAGGTAATACGGTTGGGATGAGAGCGCATGGTCATGAGGGCCAAAGGTAGAGCCTCAGGCCACTTCAGACCTGTTTCTTCACACAGCTTAGCGAGCTTGTTCTTCAGTATCCCATTCTGTCTCTCCACTGCCCCCGTTGACTGAGGATGGTAAGAGCAGGAGAGGTGGTGTGTACACTGTAATGCCTTCAATAATTCCCGTACCACCTTCCCCGTGAAATGGGGACCATTGTCACTAGACATGATTTCAGGAATTCCAAACCTGGGCACATATTCACGTAACAGTAACTTAGCTACAGTAACAGCATCATTTCTTCTGGTCGGGTATGCTTCTACCCATCTTGAAAACAAACACACAACAACAAGCACATAGTTGTATCCCATACATTTAGGCATTTGTATAAAGTCCATTTGCAAATACACAAAAGGGCCCCATGGCTGTGGGCCCGCTGCTGCAGTCACTGGAGGTACCTTTCCAGGATTATGGCAGAGCAGGCACTGAGCGGCCACCTGCTCTGCCATGGTGGAAAATCCTGGTGCAAACCAGGTCTGCTGCGCCATCCTGATCATCCCCCCTTTGCCCGCATGGGTAAACGCATGTAACATGCGGGCAAGCCAGGGCAGGAGTTCAACAGGGGCCACAGCACGCCCCTCCGGGGAACACCAGAGACCATCGGAACGTTGGGCGCATTGAGCGCGCCGCCATGCATCCTGTTCCGAGCGGGAAGCTTGTGATTGTAAACAAATAATATCAGACAGTTCAGTAAATGGGGTAGGGGTGGCAGCCTGATAACAAAGGGGAAACACGTACCCGGAAGGATTGGCCGCTGCCGCCCGTGCAGCACAATCTGCCCGATCATTACCTTGAGAAATTAAGTCATTACCGTTGGTATGAGCCGCACATTTAATAACAGCAAGAGAAGATGGTAGTTGAATAGCCGAAAGGAGGTTAACAATCAATTGTCCATGTCGAATCGGGATACCAGACGAAGTAAGGAAGCCACGGAGCTTCCACAACTGTCCAAAGTCATGGGCGACTCCAAAAGCATAGCGAGAGTCAGTGTCGATATCAACAGATTGTCCCGAAGCCAGGACGCATGCTCGTGTGAGGGCAAATAGTTCGGCAGCTTGTGTAGAGCAAGTAGCTGGTAGGCTAGCAGATTCAACGACAGAGTAGGGGTCACAGACGGCGTATCCCATTTGGGGTTGACCATTTAGAGCCCGCATAGAGGAGCCATCAATGAAGAGGACAAATTCGGGGTTCGATAACGGGTGATCCTGCAAATCCGGCCGAGGGAGGGTGGAAAAGTGGACAACTGTGTCGCAATCGTGAGGGTCATCGTCATCCCCCGTTGGCAGGAGAGTCGCAGGGTTAAGAGTGGTGCAGCGGACAATGGTCAGAGAGGGGTCGCCCAAGAGCGCGGTCTCATATCTAGTGACCCGAGCGGCTGTCAACTGCTGAGTGGCAGAGCGATTTAAAAGGGCCGCGACCATGTGGGGAACATTAAGTACAGTAGGATAGCCAAGTGTCAGGCCTTGTGCAGACGTGACGGCCAAATAGGCCGCCGCAATGGAGCGGATGCAAGAGGGATATCCACGGGCAACGGGATCTAGCCGAGTGCTATAGTAAGCAACTGGTCGCTGAAGTCCCCCATGAAGCTGGGTGAGAACAGCTTGGGAAAACCCAGCTCGCTCATGGACATAGAGCAGTCTTCAAGGAGGCAAAAGCGGCCTCCTTCCCGGGGTCCCAGATGAGATCTTCGGGGGCTGAGGGGAGGGCTAGGTCTTGAAGGGGTCGACTTATATCAGCGTAATTGGGAATCCATTGCCGGCAATAGCCAGTCATACCCAGGAAGTGGGTGAGTTCCCTCTTAGTGCGGGGCCTTGGGAGTGAGATAATACAATCGACACGCTTTTGGGAGAGGAGACGGGTCTGTCCGTCCAGCACATGCCCCAAATACTCAACTCTAAAACTGCAAAGTTGTAGTTTATCCTTAGAAGCCTTGTGACCTTTGTGAGCTAGGGCTTGCAAAAGGACACAAGAGTCCTGCAAGCAGGCCTCCGGGGATGGGGAACAGAGAAGGAGGTCGTCAACATAATGGAGGAGGGTAGAACCCCCAGGAAAGGAAACATCGGCCAAATCAGACTGGAGGGCGCGTGAAAAAATAGTTGAGCTCTCGGTATCGCCTTGGGGCAACCGAGTCCAAGTGTACTGCTGGCCCCTATAGGTAAAGGCGAAAAGAAACTGGGAATCTGGGTGAACAGGGATAGAGAAAAAGGCGCCACACAAATCCACCACTGTGTAGTGAGTGGATTGGGGAGGGATGCAGGTGAGAATAGTAGTCGGATTAGCGACCACCGGATAGGCGGGTATAACGCATGCGTTCACCGCCCGCAAATCCTGGACAAAGCGCCAGGTACCCTTTCCTGGCTTTTTAACAGGGAGAATGGGGGTGTTACAAGGGCTAGCAGTCCTAACCACAACTCCAAGGCGCAGAAGTTCTTCCAGGACAGGGCGCACACCTTCCTCTGCCTCCGGATTAAGAGGGTATTGAGTTTTCCGTGGCAACGGATTAGTTGGATCGAGCCGAACGCTAAAAGGCTCAGCCGACAGCACCTGACCTACATCATTGGGTCCCCTAGCCCAAAGGGTATCAGGAATTCCCTGCAATAAATCAGAAGCTGGCGCAGTAGTTGGATGGGGCGACAAGACTCTATGCTGGAAAAATGCAGGGTATTCGAGAGGACAGCGGAAATGGAGCTGCACCCCCTGCTCATGGATGGCTAACACTCCTTCCCCCGTTTCTGAGCTGGAGTGAGGGGTGTTCCATTGGAGGTGGGATACCATAAGGCCAAGATCCTTGGCCTGGGATCCCTTTGCCACATAGAGTGTAACATGAGGGGCGACATCCCGCGGGGCCTAAAAGAGAGACATAGCAGGGGGTGGAAGAGCGACAGATGCAGCGACCCCATCGGGGCCAGCACAAAGAGAGGAGATTGTGAGGACATAACACTCACCCAGCTGGGGAGATACCTTCTGGTCGTATGGGAGTTCTGGGCCGTCCACCGAGTAATGGGCTGTGCAGTGGAGGTGATCATGCCAATCCTGCAGGGGTTGAGAGTAGGCGCCCAGAGTTCCTTGGACCTGCTCGTTGGTCAATAAATGGAGAAACAGACCTTTAAGGCGAGGCGAGAGATCGACATTCCCGAAGTTCCACCACCACACGTGTGGGCAGACTGAATCCTCGGTCCGCCTGCAGCAAAGCATAAACTGTTGAGTAAGTAGATTCTGGAACCTCTAGACGAACACCTTCAGGGGAACAAACCAGTGTGCATCTGAGCTTGCAGAGCAAGTCCCGTCCGAGGAGGTTAACGGGTGCATCAGTGCCAAGAAGGAACCGATGTTCTCCTGTCCTACCCGAAAGGGAAAACGGTACCTCATCTGACAAGGGAAGTGATAATGGTTGTCCCGACACGCCAACGACACTGACGCTCTGCTGCGATGGACGGATATTAGGAACTTCACTGGCACGGATAGTAGAATAGGTAGCCCCAGTAGCAATCAAAAAATTCATCAAACGGCCGTTAACTACCAAAGGTACAATAGGCTCTTCAGCGGTAATGACGGGCAATTGGCGGGCGTGGCACCCCTATCGTTGTGGGCCCGATGGGCCAAAAGGGTTATGCATGGTATAAGGAGCTGGCTGGAATACCGGGGGTGGTGGAGGCGGAAATGGCGCTGTCTCGGGGTCTTGCACCTGCCTTTTCTGGGGGCAATTCCGGGACCAATATCCCCTTATGCCACACGTAAAGCAAGCACCTGAATAACCGCCCCATTAGACCTGCTCGTTTCCACCGCGTCCACCATTCCGACCCCATCGCGGCTGACGCCTACCGGGCCCCGATGAACCGGCATATAAGATCATGCCGGCGCCTTTATCTCCCGGCTTAGACTTCTGGTACTGAAGTTGACGCTCGCAATGCTGAAGCGCACTAACGACTTCAGTCAAATTCTGCTTGCCCTCCCACCCAACACAGATCAGGGTGAACATTTTTCTAAGGTCAGGCTGCAACCCCTGTACAAGAGCATTGACAAGTGCTGGCATACCAGCGTCAGTAGCAATACCGGAACATTTAAGGAAAACCGAGTGAAAGTGTTCAACATAATCCCGCACACCTTCATCAGGCTTTTGAGTAGTACTGTGGATCTTATGCCAGTCCACAGCATCAGGGAACGACTTACGTAAAGCCTCACAAAGACGCACCCAGAGTTGGTCCAGACCGTCCGTATCAATGTCCCCTGCAGGCCACTGAGCCTGCTCACGGATCGGCCTCCACCTGTGCGTGCCCAAACACGCGTCTAGAACAACATCCATATCATCTTTAGTAGGCCTGTGACATTTCCTAAGAAGTTCGAATTTCTGAATAAATCTTGCAACACCCTCCTTCGGGTCGGGGGTGGCCTCAACAATAGCCCGTAGTTCTGAGGGCGTCCAGGGATGATAAACATGCACGGGTTCTCCCTGAGGTCCAGGGAAGGCACGGAGGGGCAATTGCCTAACATAAACCCGAGACCTGGTGCCCTGGGAAGGCCCCGTGCTGCCTGAAGTACTGTCAGGGGAGGGTAAGTCCGATGAAGGGGCTGAGGGCAAAATGGGGTTTTCCGGGTGGTGGTAAGGCGGTGGAGGGTGAGGTTGCGCTGCGAGCTCTCCTACATGAGGGACCGGCTGAGGGGGATACAGTGGTGACCAATCCTCTTCCTCCTCCTCCTGATCAGCAGGAGGTTCAGACTTCTTGGGAACCGGCCCCTTTTGTGTTTGCACGACCAGGATCCTGGCCTTGGGTGCCTGTCTCACTTCCTCAGACCTTCGTGCACTTTCCTGACTCTTCTTCCGCGACTCATCTAAATGCTTCTGCATTTCCCTCTGCCACATAAGATATGCAGACCAAGCTATGCCCTTTTTGCCACTTTTCTCCATTTCCCCCAGAACGCATCTCAAACTCTCAATCCGGTCCTTATTAAAGGTACCGTCGGGCGGGATCATCTTCTCCCTACCCTGCGTCCACTTCACCCATCTTGGGACATATAGAATACTTTCCGGCCCATAATGTATGTACATATATGCATTAGGTGTTCCCTTAGGGGGGACCCCAGTCCCCTTCGTTAACAAATTTCCCATAATTACAACAAAAGCTAATTAGACTTTACCTTGCCAGCCGACTTCCGAATTACCTACCAATCTCGTCGACCTGGCTCTAACGGGGCCTCCAACCCCGAGGGGGACTTGAACCACCCTCCGAGGGGGCCTCTAACCACCCTCAAACTCCTCTGGATCCGGACGGGGACTCTAACCCCGAGGGGGACTCTAACCACCCTCTTGGGGGGACTCTAACCACCCTCAACCTCTGACGTCAAACCAGGGCCTTCACCCCTGCCAGATCATTAGCCAGGAGCAGGTCGACCCCTTCCACAGGTAAACAAGGAACAATTCCTATGGTTACTGGTCCTGAAACAAGGTCGCTGTAAAGGTATGGGCATACACTTTCCTCCGATACCATTTACTAGCACTCTAGCATTCAATGCACTCACTGGGGGGAAGGGTCATGTCTTTTTCCAGCAGAAGGGATTGGGTGCCCCTGTATCCCTCAGTATGACTATGGGCTTACTCTCCTCACTCGACAGGCATGATGTCACTTTTTCTTGGGATACAATATCCTGGTAAATCTCAGGGATTTTGTTAAATGTTCCTGCACTCTCAGCAGTAGGTTTACTGGGTTTTATTGCCACAGTTAAAGCCACAGCCTGGTCTGCTGTGATTTCCATCAGGTCCCCTTTTCCTGCACTGATCTGGTGTACTCTGACTAAACCTGTGGGTTTTCCCTGTAACTTCCAGCAGTCAGCTCGAAGGTGACCTGCCTTGTTACAATGGAAATATACAGGCTTTGGGCGTCACTCTTGTTCTCAGCACCGTCCTTTTTGGCCTGAGGAGGACCCCCTGTGTTTCCAGCTCTCTCTTCTCGCTCATGGTTGTTCATCCTCCTATCACTCTCCCACCTTCTATCTTTTTCAGGTTTTTGGAGGTGATTGGGAAGGGTTTCCCTTGGGGAAAGGACTTGTGAATAAGTGTATGATCATCAACCAGGATTGCTGCCTGTCTGTCTCTTGGAACCTTTTGTTCCTCCATATGGTTTCGTATGGAAAGGGGAAGTGAGTTTTTGAACTCCTTGAGAAGGATTCCCCCTCTGAGATTTTCGTAGGTGGGGTCTATCTTAAGTGCCGTATCCACTGGTCAAAAGCAAGTTGTTTAACTCTTTCAAACTTGAGGTAAGTTTGTACAGGCTGCTTTTGGAAGGTTCAGAATTTCTGGCCTCTGGTTCCAGCTCATATGCGCTCAGGATAGCATTTTTAGTCAATTCATAATCTGATGAACGCACATCAGGCAACAGTGAATAAACCTCATAGGCTTTTCCTGTTAGTTTGCTCTGCACTAACAGTGTCCAGCTGTCTACTGGCCACTTCAACTGTTTTGCAAGCTTTTCAAAACAGATGAAAAATGCTTCTACATCCCCTGCATTGAACTTTGATATAAATTGGGAGAACTTTAAAAGCTCAATAGCCAGTCATGAGCTCACTAGTGGTGCCTTCACTGGTTGTAGTGGGTCTTCTCCTATTCAGTTTGAGCTGCCTTAACTCCCTTTGGAAAGCTCTTTCTTTTTCCCTTTCCTCCCTTTCTTTTTTCTTTTTCTGGAATTCTCTCTCCTCTTTCTCTCTCTGGAAAGCTCTTCCTTTTTCGCTTTCCTAAATCTCTCTCTGCTCTTTCTCCTTCTGGAATTCTAATTCTAGTCTCCTCTGCCCTAGCTGTATCTTAGCTAATGTTACTTTGTCTGTTTCAGATTCTATGTCTGTCTCCGGTTTTTCAGTGTCAATTTTAAAATGGTAGGCCACAAGTTTCAGGATTTCAGGCTTCCTAGCTTTTGGATGGAGAGTAATCTCTAACTGCCCAGCTACATTTTCAACTCTTCAACAGATAGGGCTTTTAACCTGGTCCAAGTTACTTCACTCTGTTTTAGGAAGGTAGTGGCCTTGAATGTGGACATCTTAGTACTCTATCACTGAAAAACACAAGAAAGCCTGTATTGAAGTTTTTACATTATTGCTAGGTATCAATTTGGCTTCCTACTTCCAATTTCCCATTTGTCGTTGGGTTTGATCCCAGACATGTGCTCCTAAATTTATGTTACAGTCAAGTGAGGAGGGGTTGAAGGGCTTCTCTCTTTTCCTGCTCCTTGTTTGACCACAGCAGGTTTAAATCATTCTTAAAATGGATGTACTGGCCAATTCAGTAGGTGTTTGATTACTTACTTGCAATGAGAGAGGGACTCTCACTTGGGTCTGCACGTGTCAGAATCCTGATGCTTCTCTCTGCTGCAGAAGGACACCAGCTCAAAACCACAGATGGGGAGGGGCTTGTCACATGACGGTCGCTCAGTGATTCAAAACATAGCATTTAGCAGCATTTCTTCTTCTTACTAAAATGAACAAGTAGTTCCCTTAAACTTCCTGGGTCTTGGTTCTTGCTGGCGACTGAGCAGACATTTTGTCTCCCCCTTCACAAGCCTTGCATGTAGGATACAGTGTTGCAAGCTAGGCTGCTAGCAAAGTCATCCTTTTAGCTCTTCTTTTTTAAATATATATACATTCAGATCTCCAGTCAGTGGATTAAAGAAAATTATCATTCAACAAAGCCAGTTGGCGTGACCCCACCTTCTTATTAATATCAAGCCAACACACTTTAGTGAGGTTGGTTGAAAATAAATATCGGCCAGGACACTGGGAAGAACTCCCATTCTCTTTGTCAAATAGTGTCATGGGATTTTTTGCGTTAACTGAAGAGGACTTCAGTTCAACATCTCATCCAAAAGACAGCATTAGAGCATCAGCCTAGAATATGTGCTCAGGTGTTTGATTGAGGCTTGTAGCCACAACCTTCTAACTCAGAGGCAAAACTTCTAGCCACTAAACCATAGCTAATGGAAAGCTAAGCCAAATTGGCTGATTTCCCCTCCTAGGGCAGAGCAGATTATATTCCCTGGCATTCAGTTAGAGGCCCGGTCGATTATAACACTCAGGCCCAATTAGAATGGCACAGGTCAGCTGCTCTGCAGAGGGAAAGCAGCAGCTGGCTATTGGACAAAGAGGTGAGGGGTGGGTTAGGTGTGTGG
Source organism: Heterodontus francisci (assembly GCF_036365525.1). Lineage (NCBI taxonomy): Eukaryota > Metazoa > Chordata > Chondrichthyes > Heterodontiformes > Heterodontidae > Heterodontus > Heterodontus francisci. The sequence continues at coordinate 24,399,515 of NC_090386.1, read as the reverse complement.
AGTGACTATTAAGCGATCTCGAACAGGAGTGTTCCGAGGATCTTGTAGGTGGGATGGGGGAAGGCAGCAGAGGCCTCACTGACTGCCCCACAGCTTTAGTGGGTGGGGCAGGCATAGCGGGCACCCATGTATGTCATAGGACCCCCCCCCCACCTCGATTTGCATTTGTTATTGGGGGCCCCACAAGCCACAACTGTAATTGGCTACTGTGGTTTAGTGGTTATGTTACTGGAACAATGATACAGAGGACATGAGTTCAAATCCCATGACAGTTTTGGAATTTGAATTCAATTTAAAAAGTCTGGAATTCTAACCTGCAAGCCTCTTTCCACCTAGAAGGACAAGGCAACAGGTGTAATTGGAACATACTTGGTAAAAGTGACCATGAAGCTGTCAGATAAGTTGGGGAAAACCCAACTGGCTGCTAATGTCTTTTAGGGAAGGAAACCTGCTGTCCCTATCCGGTCTGGCCTGTATGTGACTCCAGTCTTCACAACTAATGAGGTTGACTCCTAGCTTTTCCTCTGAAGTCGCCTACTGAGCCACTAAAGGACAGCTAGGGATGGGTAACAAATGCCAACCTAGCCAGTAACACCCACATCTTGAGATTCTATTAAAAAAGCAATGGTGTTAAAGTTGGGAATCGGCAGGAAATGAAGCTACTCCATTTTACCTGCTCACTCCACTACTTAACCCTTGATTGGGGAGAGTTAAAGCCCCTGCACAATGGTTTTGGCGAAGATGTTAACTCCTTCACCCTTGCCACAGGTTCTGTCTGACCTGCTGAGACTCACCAGCCCTTTCTGTCTTCCTTTCAAAATAAGAAGCCGACAACACAAAAGGAAATGCGCTACTGAAAAACAACTCCAGGAAAGGCCAGGGGCTGCTTCTTCAAGGCACATTAATGGGTTAAAAAGGACTTTTTATTGCAACAAATTTCAAAGTACCCTATGCAGAAAGGTCATGTATTCAGTCTTTGCATCATTCTGTACTGTATATAGATCCTGACTTCCAGAGGTGCTCATCTATGGGAACATTGATAGTTTCAGATCACTGAGCTGGCTTCATGTTGTCTGAACAACTGAACTTGACACATACAAGGAATGAATGCGAACAGATATCCCAGAATTGGGAGTTTGAATACATTCTTTTCCCCAAATGACAACCAGAGGGATTTCAATCACAGCTTGGTATAGGTACAGCACTGAGCTTGTAAATGGGAGGTTTGCATCATTTACTGCTCCATCTTGTTCAGATTTGGCAAAGATTTTGAAATCGCAGTCTAGTGAACCATTCAGATAGCTCGCCATAGCCCTGGAAAGCTTCAGAAACTGCCAATGCTGATCTGTCTGTTCCTCCCACACCTAACAGTAGGAGGTGACGCAGGCTGGGCTATGACTTTGGTTGCCAGCTCTGGTTGGATGTATTTGGGAGGTTTCATCATATGAGCTCCCAACTCTAACCACCCCTCCCCCATACTCTCACCATTGGCCACCCCACATGTCCATCTTTATGAGGCACTGCCCTTACACATCCATTGGAAAGACAAATGATTCTTTGTAACCCAATTGGACGATTGGAGTAAGCATCACTCACAAATAATCTACTCACTGATGCTCAATTTGAGTTCTGCCAGGACCATTCAGCTCCAGAACTCATTACAGCCTTGGTCCAAACATGGACTAAAAAATCTGAATTCCAGAGGTGAGGTGAGAATGACTGCCCTTGACATCACGGCAGCATTTGACCAAGAGTGGCATCAAGGAGCCCTAGCAAAATTGGAGTCAATGGGAATCAGGGGGAAAACTCTCCGCAGGTTGGAGTCATACCTAGTGCAAAGGAAGATGATTGTGATTGTTGGAGGTCAATCGTCTCAGACCCAGGACATTGCTGCAGGAGTTCCTCAGGGTAGTGTCCTAGGATCAACTATCTTCAGCTGCTTCATCAATGACCTTCCCTCATCACAAGGTCAGAAGAAGGGATGTCCGCTGAAGATTACATAATGTTCATTCCCATTTGCAAATCCTCAGCTAATGAAGCAGTGTATGCCCACATACAACCAGACCTGGGTAACATTCAGGCTTGGGCTGATAAGGGTCAAGTGACATTCGCACCACACATGTGCCAAGGAAATGACTATCGCCAATAACAGAGAATCTAACCATCTCCCCTTGATGTTCAACAGCATTACTATCACTGAATTCCCCCACCATCAACATCCTAGAGGTCACCATTGATTAGAAATTTAACTGGACCAGCCATATAAGTACAGTGGCTACAAACGCAGGTCAGAGGCTGGGAATTCGGCAACGGGTAACTCACCTCCTGACTCCCCAGATCCTTTCTACCATCTAAAGGTACAGGTCAGGGGTGTGATGGAATACTCTCCACTTGCCAACAATACTCAAGCTCAACACCATTCCGTACAACACAGCCCACTTGAGTGGCATCCCATCCACAACCTTAAACAGTCACTCCCTCCACCACCAGTGCCCCGTGACTGCAGTGTGTACAATCTACAAGATGCACTACAACAACTCGCCAAGGCACTTTCGATAAGCACCTTCCAAACTTGCGACCTCTACCACCTAGAAGGACAAGGGCTGCAGATGTATGGGAACACCACCATCTGCAAATTCCCCTCCAAACCACCCACAGCCCTGACTTGGAACTATATTACCATTCCTTCACTGTCGATGGGTCAAAATCCTGAAACTCCCTCCCTAACAGTACTGTGGGTGCACCTAACATGGACTGCAGCAGTTGAAGAAGGCAGCTCACCACGACATTCTCAAGGGCAATTAGGGATGGACAATAAATGCCAGCCTCATCAGCAACACTCACATCCCATGAACAAATAAAATAAAATTCTTGACTATCAGTCAAATGGACTTTATTCCCATCTCTAATATTCTCTTTTGATCCCCTGATGATTTTTCTCTTGAGTTTTGCTCCCAACAGTGCTGTGGGAAATTATTTTCTAATTCCTGGAGAGGGACAGCTGTGTTCTTCCCTCGGGTAGGTTCTAACTCAAATCTCACACACGAGGTTCTTCAGCCAATCACTAGGGAAGAGTAGTTGAGATGGTTCCCTGTTGTCTTCTTCAAAGTTTTTATCTTCAGAGTACCACCTTGTAGATGGGCTAAAGAACTTCACTTATTTTTTATGATGGAGGGAGGTGCCACAGGACTCATTGGACACAAGTATCCCCGCTGGTCATCAACCCAATATTCAGAGTCAATACTCCAGGCACCGCCCGCCAGGGCTGTCTGCATTGGAACCCATGCCTTCTGACTCAGAGGCAGGTATCCAATCCCTGAGCCAGGGATCACTCTGTTATTTAAAGCATTACAGTTTTTGGTTGGGCTGTTTGTTTTTTCAAAGTGGCCGTGTTAGATGCTGGCAATGTTTGCCTTGCAATAAACATGCTAAATAAAGCTGTACAATCTGTCATATTTTCCACGTGAATCTCCAAATCTTTTCATAATCTTCTAATAAGGTTAAGACATTTGTAGCAAACCAGTAGAATTAGTGATTGAATAATTTGTCAAGAACTGTAACAGTGACAAGTGATGGCATTCACTTTGCCTGTCACTGAAGCACTTGTAAAACTGGCCCACAAATCCATGCTGCACTGCACATGTGCGTGAAAGGTATGTCAGAATTGTGGTTTATAAGTCCAGAAATCAGAAAACATTTAAAAGGCTGTATAAAGCTGGTTTCAAAGCATTGTGTTTGGCTACAATACAATTGAAAAATCTGCCTTTTAGATCCTAACTCCCAAAGTCACATTGCTACCTGACTGAATTTAGTGCACTTGTTTTTCTACTGTTGTGGGCAACATTGCCAAGGTGAAAGTGACCCAAAACCGAAAAGAAACAGGAGATAAATAAACAAACCTCAGGCAATGCTTCTTTAGATTCAACTCTAAAATTTAGGATGAGGCAGCGTGAAAAGGCTTGTCGATTTTTGTCCAGTTGAAGACTTTTCTGGCTTCTGTTAGGGGACTCCGTTGGCTGCGTTAGATTTTATCGACAGGGCAGTGTGATGAAATATGAAAATCTGCAAATAAAAAGCTGCTGATGCTCCAATTTCTGCAATCTGCACAACTGCCAGCTCACCTCCATGTAATGACTCATTGGTGTTTCCAACTCTGCCACACCCTTCCTCCTCAAAGTGTAGAAACTTGCTTCATTCGCACATTCTTTCTGGAGGGTGGTCAGTCAGAGCTTGGAAACCCTGCTTGTGGGAGTGGAAACTCCATAAACAGAGTGTATTGTGAGGGTGGGGGAAGAGAGACATGCCATGAACTGGGTGCACCAGAGTGGTGGGGAGGTGGAGTGGATTGACCTCTCCAAGAGCAGATGGTTGAGAACTATGTGAAGGGAAGTGGTAAGTTAATCTGGGCAAAGTTGTCTGCGGTGCTGAAGGGGATACAGGGATGACAATGAATTTAGGAGCAAAAAGAGAAGATGGAGGGATGGGAGCCTTTTTTTGCACAAGAGTAATCGTGCTGTAGAATAAGTTACTAGAGATGGGCATGTAAGTGGACAGCCCAAGTGAGTCTGAGAGGGAATGAGACATGTTTTTGGAGAGAGAAGGTATTTGACGGATCTGTGAGGTGGTTTCACGATGTTGTGCTCCATCTATGTTCCTTTAGGAATAGGTGTAGCTATTTAGCCCCTCGAGTCTGTTCCGCCATTCAGTGAGATCAATGCTGATCTGTAATCTAATTCTATATTTGCCTTTTGCCCCATATCCTGTAACTCCTTTGGCAAACAAAATCTATCAATCTTAGACATAAAATTAACAACTGACGCAACATCAACTACTGTTTGCGGAACAGCGTTCAAAACTTCTAGCACCCTTTGCGTGTAGTGGTGTTTCCTAACTTCGGTCCTGATCTAACCTTTACAAGTACAGCTTCCTACTGGGATCATGGAATGGCTTCTAAGGTGCAAAGTCAGCTGATCTATGTAAAAGGGACAGCATATTGGGCAGAAAGACTTCCTTTAGTTAAAATAATTCTTGTATCTTTATGTGTAACTGCAGATTTATACATTCAGGTCTATATATATAAATATATCCAATACTGTACTGACTCTAAACCTCCTGCCCCTTACCTTAAATCTATGCCCCCTGGTTATTGACACCTCCGCTAAGGGAAAAAGTTTCTTCCTAGCTACCCTATCTATGCCCCTCATAATTTTGGGACCTGATTGAGGTATACAAAATTATGAGGGGCATAGATAGGGTAGATAGGAAGAAACTTTTTCCCTTCGTGGAGGTGCCAATAACCAGGGGGCAAAAATTTAAGGTAAGGGGCAAGAGGCTTAGAGGGGATTTGGGGAAAAATTATTTCACCCAGAGGGTGGTTAGAATCTGGAACACACTGCCTGAAGAGGTGGTAGAGGCAGGAACTCTCACAACATTTAAGCAGTATTTAGATGAGTACTTGAAACACCATAGCATACAAGGCTACGGGCCAAAATGGGATTAGAGTACATAGGTGCTTGATGGCTGGCATGGACACGATGGGCCGAAGGGCCTGTTTCTGTGCTGTATAACTCTTATGACTCTATATTAGATGTAAGCAAGTTACTTAACTTGAATGTAGAACCAGAAGATACAAGTATAGAATTAGCAAGCTGGAGGCTAGAGATTAGAAGATGTTGCCCCCACCTAGCACCTACACAACAACTGTCAGTGTTTCATGTCAACAGTGTTTGGGGATCTGGTGGGTGTCAGTGGGGGTGGGGCCTGTCCTCTTAGTCCAAGGCATTAGTCTAATGCACCAGAGCAGACTGGCCCCTTTGCTTTCAATGCCACTCCATGTAAGAATGGAAGGGATGTGGCTGCTGAAATTCATTGACAAGAGACCATGTGAGAACAGGCATTCCTGTCTATCCTACACAGAGGCTGGAATGCTGTCTATCAGTACAAGGAGTGATGTCGCAGGCAAAGTGGTTCTAATCCAGGGAAATAGTAGCAGGGCTCAAGGTTATGGAAGAGGAAAGGGAAGAGAAGAAGGAAGTAAAGAAAGGGGGAATGAATGGTAATGAAGAGAGAATGGAAAGAGACATAGGTGAAATGAATGACAGTGGTGGGGGTGGGAGGGGGGGGGGGGTGCGGGGATTAAGGCAACTAAGAAAGTGGGGAAAAGTTCTGAAGTGGGGGTTGCAGATATAATGTAAATTACTCTACACAACAGGGCAGTTCCTGTGGTGTTTGGCCCCACAGCCTTATATTCCACTATTTATACAGAAATATATATTAGTCTGATTTGACACTGTGCTGGTGGGGGAACTCAGCAGCTAGCAATGCATATTGAGAAATCTTGGGTGCATGACCCTGATCTGCCTGGCTGCCAGACCAGGCTCCCTCTTGAGCACAAGCTCAGAAAATGATTCCCTCTAATCTGGTGTATATAAGAACATTGAATGAGCATTGGCCAATCAACGCATTGACACAGACTGTGTAATACTTGTTCTACAATGGATTCACCAACCCACCTTTTCTTTTAAAGTCAGCCTTGCTCAGTGTCCTGCCAAAAATGAAGCATATTAATTTTTTCATATGAACATTGATTTTAAACTTGCTGGGAAGCAGAAAAGGCCTGATACATGGGCTGCCAGAAACTTATCTGAAAAATATTTGCATACTACCATACAGTGCTTGCGGAGACAAAAGGATAAATCCCTGACATATTCAACCCACAATCGATTTTGATCATCAGACATTAAAAGTGTAAGGAAGAACATTCCAGAGACGGCTAAGGTGATACAATCCACAAAAGCCAGGACTGGTTAAACCAGCTGGTCACATGACTACCTGGCTGGTGCAGGGTGTTTTGAACTAGCCACAGAGTTTTTGAACTCAGGAGAGACTGTTTGCTCCTGGAGTGAGAAGACCTCTCCTGTCTGCTCCCATCTCTTTGTTACAAGCCTCTGGACCCACTGAGGACACATATGAACTTCAAGAGAAAAAGTCTCCTACACTGAACAAGGTTTAAGAAGAATACTGGGCCCCAACAAAAAGCAAGACCTACCTACAATCAAGGGCTTTACAGCGAGCTCGGAGAACAGTAACCAAAACCATCTTCAGATATTGCCTCAAACTTTTCCACTTTATTTCTTCTGCTCTTTTCTGTCTCTATCTACATATGTGTATTGCGTATGCATGCTAGCATGGGCATATCCGTAGGCGTTAACTGAATTAGAGTTCAAGTTTATGAAAGTTCAACCTTTTTTCCTTAAACCTAAGAAAACCTGTTTGGCTTGTTTCTTTGCCTTATAATTGGAAGTTAGTGAACAAGGATTCACTAAGGGGGAGCTAAAAAAACAGAGTTTAAAATTAAACCCTGTTACGGTAAGACCAGGTGAAGGCTGAGAGGGAACGCTAGATTCCTTTCTCGCCTCTCAGTAACACTCAGTGACAGTCATCGTGGGTTCAAGCCCCACTCCAGAGACTTGGAGCACAAAAATCCAGCCTGACACTTCAGTACAATACTGTGGGAATGCTGCACTGTTGGAGGTGTCCTTTTTTTAGGATGAAATATTAAACCAGGACCTCGGCTGCTCTCTCAGGTGGACATAGATGATCCCATGGCACAAAGAGGAAGAGCAGTGAAGTTGAACTGACTGACATTTATCCCTCAACTAATATCATCAAAAACAGATTACATAGAATTACATTACATAGAATTTAAATCACAGAAACAGGCCATTCATACAAATGGTATTTGCTGCTGTTTCTGCTCTGCATGAGCCTCCTGCACCACGCACCACCCCCCCCCCCCCAACTTCATCTCACCCTATCAGCATATCCTCCTATTCCATTCTCCCTCATGTACTTATCCAGCTTCTCCTTAAATGCATTTGGCTCAATTACTCCCTGCGGTAGCAAGTTCCATATTCTTATCGCTCTCTTGAGTATAGAAGTTTATCCTGAATTCCCTATTGGAGTTATTAGTGACTTTTTTATCTTTGTGTTTTCTAATTTTAGACTGCCCCACCAATGGAAATGATCTCATTGCTATTTGTGAGACATCGTCGTGCGTAAATTACCTGCTGCATTTACCTGTAAAAAAAGTGACAACTTCAAAAGCAATTCATTGGCTCCGATTGCTTTGGAAAATCCTGAGGACAATTCAGGGCAGAACATTTACCCTTTAAGATTGAACGTCAGGGCAAACTGATCGTTCATTGAGCTTCTTATTAGTTACTGTCAAAAATCTGAGTCTCAAAATCTACTCATTGTGCATTGCTCTTCACAACATGTGATGGTAATCCTTGGTGACTGCTGTGCCTGGGATTAAACTCGCTTTGTCCAGAGATGAAATAAACATTGGTGTCCCGTGAGTGGACCTATTTGATCCTCTGTGCATTGGGCCGAAAGTAATGCTTGAGCGTCTACACCATGGAGTTTTACACACAGGTGTACGGGCCATCTGACACTACTTTAGGAACAGCTGTTACCTAATGGTTTATACACTGGACTGCAGCAGCTTTTTATGATCTCCTGTTGTTATTACAACGGACTGACAGGACTAACTTTGTCCACACAAAAGGCTGCCAGTCAGAAACATTTTCACACGGAATATCTCTGTCATGAGATGTTTCTTACAGTCATTGAGGAAAATACAAAGGCTTTTTTATTGAAAAGTGAGACCTTAGATTACTTACTTCTGTTATAATAAAATGTTTCAGAGTTTATTGGGAAGGTTCTGAAAGGCACAAAGGTAGCAGGCTGTCCTGCTTCTGGAGGTCTCCTTGTACTCATGCGAAATAAGATTGGACAGAGTCAATCCTGTTCTTAATGGACAACAGCGCACAGCATCACAAAGTCTCACTATTTTAGCACAAAGATCACCAGCACTTGGAGACTCGCTCCCATTTGATCAGCAGTGATTGGAGACTCACTCCTCCCAGATCACCAATGATTGTAGACTCGCGCCTCCCAGATCACCAGCGATTGGAGACTCGCTCCTCCCTGATCACCAGCGATTGGAGACTCGCTCCTCCCAGATCACCAGTGATTGGAGACTCACTCCTCCCTGATCACCAGCGATTGGAGACTCGCTCCTCCCTGATCACCAGCGATTGGAGACTCGCTCCTCCCAGATCACCAGTGATTGGAGACTCACTCCTCCCTGATCACCAGCGATTGGAGACTCGCTCCTCCCTGATCACCAATGATTGGAGACTCACTCCTCCCAGATCACCAGCGATTGGAGACTCGCTCCTCCCAGATCACCAATGATTGGAGACTCACTCCTCCCAGATCACCAATGATTGGAGACTCACTCCTCCCAGATCACCAGCGATTGGAGACTCACTCCTCCCAGATCACCAGTGATTGGAGACTCGCTCCTCCCAGATCACCAGTGATTGGAGACTCGCTCCTCCCTGATCACCAATGATTGGAGACTCACTCCTCCCAGATCACCAGCGATTGGAGACTCGCTCCTCCCAGATCACCAATGATTGGAGACTCACTCCTCCCAGATCACCAATGATTGGAGACTCACTCCTCCCAGATCACCAGCGATTGGAGACTCACTCCTCCCAGATCACCAGTGATTGGAGACTCGCTCCTCCCAGATCACCAGTGATTGGAGACTCGCTCCTCCCAGATCACCAGTGATTGGAGACTCGCTCCTCCCAGATCACCAGTGATTGGAGACTCGCTCCTCCCAGATCACCAGTGATTGGAGACTCGCTCCCCTCCCAGATCACCAGTGGTTGGACACTCACTCTTCCCAGATCACCAGTGATTGGAGACTCGCTCCCCTCCCAGATCACCAGCGATTGGACACTCGCTCTTCCCAGATCACCAGTGATTGGAGACTTGCTCCTCCCAGATCACCAGCGATTGGAGACTCGCTCCTCCCAGATCACCAGTGATTGGAGACTCGCTCCTCCCAGACCACCAGTGATTGGAGACTCGCTCCTCCCAGATCACCAATGATTGGAGACTCGCTCCTCCCAGATCACCAGTGATTGGAGACTCGCTCCTCCCAGATCACCAGTGATTGGAGACTCGCTCCTCCCAGACCACCAGTGATTGGAGACTCGCTCCTCCCAGACCACCAGTGATTGGAGACTCGCTCCTCCCAGATCACCAGTGATTGGAGACTCGCTCCTCCCAGATCACCAATGATTGGAGACTCGCTCCTCCCAGGTCACCAGTGATTGTAGACTCGCACCTCGCTGAGCACCAGCGATTGGAGACTCACTCCTCCCAGATCACCAACTATTGAAGACTTGCTCTTCGCAGATCACCAGCGATTGGAGAGTTGCTCTTCCCAGATCACCAGCGATTGGAGAGTTGCTCTTCCCTGATCACCAGTGATTGGAGACTCGCTCCTCCCAGATCACCAGTGTTTGGAGGCTTGCTCTTCCCAGATCACCAGTGATTGGAGACTCGCTCCTCCCAGACCACCAGTGATTGGAGACTCGCTCCTCCCAGATCACCAGTGATTGGAGACTCGCTCCTCCCAGATCACCAGTGATTGGAGACTCGCTCCTCCCAGATCACCAATGATTGGAGACTCGCTCCTCCCAGGTCACCAGCGATTGGAGAGTTGCTCTTCCCTGATCACCAGAGATTGGAGAGTCGCTCTTCCCTGATCACCAGTGATTGGACACTCGCTCCTCCCAGATCACCAGCGATTGGAGACTCGCTCCTCCCAGATCTCCAGCCATTGGAGACTCGCTCCTCCCAGATCACCAGTGTTTGGAGGCTTGCTCTTCCCTGATCACCAGTGATTGGTGACTTTCTCTTCACAGACCAACAGTGATTGGAGACTCGCACCTCGCTGATCACCAGTGATTGGAGACACGGTCCTCCCAGATCACCAGTGATTGGTGACTTTCTCTTCACAGACCAACAGTGATTGGAGACTCACACCTCGCTGATCACCAGTGATTGGAGACACGATCCTCCCAGATTAGCAGTGATTGGTGACTTTCTCTTCACAGACCAACAGTGATTGGTGAGCTTCTCCACTAAGGTCTCTGGGACAAAATAAAAACAAACATAAATGTCAGGTAATAATCTGTTAACAGGCAGTTAATAGGCTCCACCCATGTTCCATGATGGAGGGTGGAGAGACATATAGGGAATGACACACCCTTTCACTTATTTTAAAAAGTCAAAGTGCACACCACCCTGAAGTGACCCAAATTTGGGAATAAATCTGAGATTATTTTGGATTTAAATCTGAACTATCCCTCACATTGAAGACTGTAGCTTCTTTTGCAACAAGGAGATTGTAATCTGGCTAACCAGAAGCCAATGCCCAGCTCATGTAACACAGACCCTAATGTACTATTCTAACCAACAAGTACAATATACAGATTATGACAAGGCTTGATTGCTGCCAGTGAATGGATTATTTTATTAGGAAACCAGCCCAGATGGCAGCCTCTGTGTCTGTAATTGCAGGTAATAAAGCCTGAGGGTACAAAGGACTGGTTTACTCTGCTACTTATTACAGTTGGGAGAAGGAAAACAATCAAAGAACATAAAACAAAATAGTAATATACTCTACAGGCACATAAATAAAGACAGGAAGATTGGGATGGGACTAGGGCCAATAAAGGGTGATCAGAATAAAATCACAGACAGCTATACTGACATGGTAAAAATATTAAATAATTATTTTGGTTCAGTATTTATCAGGGAGACAAATCAATAAGACATGATGTCAGAGGACGATTGGAAATTATATAACTGAATCTAAAATAAGAAAATAAATATTAAATAAACTAATCAACTCAAAGAGAATAAAACTCCTGGTTCAGATGGATTTTCTCCGGCTATGGTGCCAGAACCAATGGCCCTCTGGGCCTGGCTGTGGGAGTCCGTCCTGAAGCGGACATCCTCACTGGCCCTCCGGGGCAGGGCATTGGTGACCTCCCAGATGCACTGCTGACTGTGTGACCCCACTAAGGTCTCGAGTGGGCCCCTAAAAGGCTGAAGAGGTTTCAAGCTTGAGAACTGCTGCCACTATGAGGAACAAAGGCATGGGATATCCACCGGAGCCCATGGGCTGCAGGTCATCCTTCAGCAGGGCACCGAGACGTGTCACCACCCTCTTTATATGCGCAATCTTCTCTGACACTGGTGCTCTGACATCCGATGGCATATCATGTGCGGCCTGTAGATGCACGGCAAACGTAATGGCCGAGCTCCCCTTGGGGGCTGCTGCTCACGACCAGGGGCCTCTATGTGGATCGCACCTGCCTGTTGATATTGCCTCTGGTGCATACGGAACCTCACGTGCAGAGGATCACACAATGTAGGATGAGCCATACTTATTTCCATGTGATAAATAAAGTTGAACCCTGCATGTATTCGAAGGTTCCTAACAGGGCATGGATTGGTGTTGACGGGTACATCAGCTGCTTTCCTGGATCAACTATGTGGCATGCCATGGCATTTCCCATCTTGGCCAACACTCAGAGTGGAACAGCATGACCATATCAAGATCCTACCAGCGGAATCGATTGCCCCCACCATCCATATAACCTTAATGCTCCTGGCCTTTCTGGCACCCTCCCTACACACAGGTGCCTAGTGTGCCATTGCCACTCACAAACACAGAGCGTACACTGTTAACGGAGGGATGGTACACGGTACCTCCCTTCATGCCAGCACAGTTTTCCCTCCAGTAATCCCAGACCCCCTTCCTTTCAGAATGCAGAGTGAGACCTCTGCATATACCCCCCCTTCCCTTTAAGAATTCAGAGTTAGACCCCTTCCAGAATGTAGAGTTAGACCCCTGTGCATCCCCCCCCCCCTTCCAGAATGCTGAGTTAGACCCCTGTGTATCCCCCCTCCCTTCCAGAATGCTGAGTTAGACCCCTGTGTATCCCCCCTCCCTTCCAGAATGCAGAGTTAGACCCCTGTGTATCTCCCCTCCCTTCCAGAATGCAGAGTTAGACCCCTGTGTATTCCCCCTCACTTCCAGAATGCAGAGTTAGACCCCTGTGTATCCCCCTCCCTTCCAGAATGCAGAGTTAGACCCCTGTGTATCCCCCCTCCCTTCCAGAATGCAGAGTTAGACCCCTGTGTATCCCCCTCCCTTCCAGAATGCTGAGTTAGACCCCTGTGTATCCCCCCTCCCTTCCAGAATGCTGAGTTAGACCCCTGTGTATCCCCCCTCCCTTCCAGAATGCAGAGATAGACCCCTGTGTATCCTCCCTCCCTTCCAGAATGCTGAGTTAGACCCCTGTGTATCCCCCTCCCTTCCAGAATGCAGAGTTAGACCCCTGTGTATACCCCCTCCCTTCCAGAATGCTGAGTTAGACCCCTGTGTATCCCCCTCCCTTCCAGAATGCAGAGTTAGACCCCTGTGTATCCCCCCTCCCTTCCAGAATGCTGAGTTAGACACCTGTGTATCCCCCCTCCCTTCCAGAATGCAGAGATAGACCCCTGTGTATCCCCCTCCCTTCCAGAATGCTGAGTTAGACCCCTGTGTATCCCCCCTCCCTTCCAGAATGCAGAGATAGACCCCTGTGTATCCCCCTCCCTTCCAGAATGCTGAGTTAGACCCCTGTGTATCCCCCTCCCTTCCAGAATGCTGAGTTAGACCCCTGTGTATCCCCCCTCCCTTCCAGAATGCAGAGATAGACCCCTGTGTATCCCCCCTCCCTTCCAGAATGCTGAGTTAGACCCCTGTGTATCCCCCCTCTCTTCCAGAATGCTGAGTTAGACCCCTGTGTATCCCCCCTCCCTTCCAGAATGCTGAGTTAGACCCCTGTGTATCCCCCTCCCTTCCAGAATGCAGAGATAGACCCCTGTGTATCCTCCCTCCCTTCCAGAATGCTGAGTTAGACCCCTGTGTATCCCCCCTCCCTTCCAGAATGCTGAGTTAGACCCCTGTGTATCCCCCCTCCCTTCCAGAATGCAGAGATAGACCCCTGTGTATCCCCCCTCCCTTCCAGAATGCAGAGTTAGACCCCTGTGTAACCCCCTCCCTTCCAGAATGCAGAGATAGACCCCTGTGTATCCCCCTCCCTTCCAGAATGCTGAGTTAGACCCCTGTGTATCCCCCTCCCTTCCAGAATGCTGAGTTAGACCCCTGTGTATCCCCCTCCCTTCTCCCTTCCGTAATGCAGAGTGAGGACCTGCCGACTTTTCGGATCGTGAACGGGACAGCACGTGACGGCCTCCCATTCAATGCAAAATCCAGCAGTGTCGGTGGAGAGGCAGCAGGCTGCATAATCAGCATAGGTAAGTAAGCATTACCGTATGCTAATTGTGGTGCCACCGCTGTGCGGCCGGGGGGGACGCACTAAGGTCCCGCTGCTGCCGGTAAAATACGGTGGGCTCGTCTCGAAATCACGGGTCGAGGCGGGCCTCTCCCTGCAGCATTTTACCAGCCCCTGCACCGCGACCCGCAGCATCGAGGGGCTGGTAAAATTCAGCCCCATGTGTGGCTAATTTTGTACATCCTGGCTTATCCCTACAAACTTTTTGAAATGTTGTGAAAACCCTGGTTAGGACTTCACGCTGTTTTGCCTCTAAGTGTAAAAGCCTATTGTTTAATTTTCCTAGCCATTCTGTATTCACTAATTGGATAGTTGGAGGTTCAATCTGAGAATTTCCCAGGCCTGCTTCTGCCTCATTCTCACTATCCTTTTCCTTCTCCACAGTCCTGATTACCTGACACACCTGTACTGGCTTGTCCTCCTCCCAGCAGTAATATTGTTTGAGCATATTAATGTGACACAACCGGTTCTTCATCCGGCAATCAGGGGTGTCAATCAAGTAATCTACCTTTGATCACTCTATATGGGCCACTGAACTGTGCTTTTAATGGTTCTCCCTGTGACGATAAAAACTCTAATACTTCATCCCCTGGAGTTATGGTAGATTGTGGTTTTCCGACCAATTGACATGTATGGCATGTCCTACAAAATTGTCTCACATTCTTTATAAGGCCTGGCCAGCAATAATGTTGGCTTATGTGTGATTTGGTCTTCCGAATTCCCCTATGTCCTGTAAAAGGAATGCCGTGTGTTAACCTTAATAATCCTTGTCGATATTTAGGTGGTACAGATATCTGTTCAACAACTGTCCAGTCTTCATCTGCAGGCCTATGAGGCGGTCTCCATTTCCTCCTCAAAACCCCGTATGCCATATAACAGCCTTCTGGAACTCCTTTCACCTCAGCTTCTGACGGAACTGTCTGTGTTATTCAGTATATCTCTGGATCAGCTTGCTGTGTTGCAATGACAGACAATCTATTAAACAACTCATCTGGATTATCTAAATCCCCAAATAAGGCTTCAGATACCTGGCTATCTATTTGTGGTGCCCCTTTTACCTCCGACAATGGATCCTGTTTAGTCATTGCTCGGGTGACTGCACACGCAGGAAATATTCCGGGAACTTGTTCCTGTAATTGCTCCATTTCCTTAATTTCACTTGATTCCTCTGTAACTATAGGAGAAACTGATATTTTTGATTCAGCCAAATCATTTCCTAGGAGTAGATCAATTCCCTTTTACTGATAAACTGTGGACAACACCTACAGTTACTATCCCAGATATTAAGTCACTCTCTACCCACACTTTATACAAAGGTACGGGTATATACTCCCAGCCAATTCCATTAACTAAAACTTTAGCGTTCAAGGCACTCTCTGGTGGAAACCTCATATCTTTCCCCAGCAAGAGTGTTTGGGTTGCTCCTGTGTCCCTGAGCATAATGATAGGTTTTCCTGCCTCACTTACAGTATACCGAGTTACTCTCCCCTTTGACAAAAATTCATTTTTAACTCTCAGGTATTTTATTCTTAACCGCCGCACTCCTTTAGTTTTAGTATCTAATTTCACATTCATAGCTGTCGTTAAAGCTCTAGCTATACTCTCAGTCAGAGTCTTTTCCTTTGCACTAACTTTGCGTACCCCAACATGTCCTATGGGTTTACCTTGCAATTTCCAGCATTCTGAACGAAGATGACCCATTTTGTTGCAATGATAACACTTTGGCTTGCAAACCTCACTTCTACCCTCAGCACCTTCCTTTGTGACTTGAGGAAGTGATCCTGGGGCATTCCCAGCTGTTCCTTCTTGTCCCTGGCTACTTGCCTTCCTTTCACTCTTCCACTTTCTATCCTTCTTGGGTTTATGGGGGTGACGGACAAAATAGGTTGGCTTATTCACAAGCTCAAAATCATTAGCAATCTCTGCTGCTTGCCTAGATTTCAGAACTTTCAGGTTATCTTTATGAGTTCTCCATACTGAAGGAATGGAGTTTTTAAATTATGCTAAGAGAATCAATTCTCAAAGGTTCTCATATGTGGTTTCTATCTTTAATGCCTGCATCCAATGGTCAAAAGTAATTTGCTTCACCCTCTCAAATTCTAAATATGTCCGCCCAGCCAATCTCCATAAGTTCCTAAACTTCTGACGGTAAGCTTCAGGGACTAACTCATACGCAGCGAGAATAGCCTTTTTTGCCATCTCATAATCTGCAGAAGCCTCTTCAAGAAGCATGGCATAAACTTCATGAGCTCTGCCTACCAGCCTGCCCTGCATAAGCAATGTCCAGCTTTCTTTCAGCCATTTCATTTGTTTGGCTATGTTTTCAAAAGATATGAAAAATGCCTCTACATCCCTTTCCTTGAATTTAGGAAGAGCCTGTATAAATTTAAACAACTTTTCACTGGGTCCTGATCTGAATTCAGATTCTTCCTGACCCGAATTTTCCTTGGATTCAAGACTACCCTTTTGTCTTAGTTCCAACTCTTTTAACTTCAATTCCCTCTCTTTCTCCCTGTCTTCCACTTCAAGTTTCTTATTGCTATTGCTTTTTCTTTTTCCCTTTCCTCTTTTTCCAATTCAAGTATTCTTAATTCTTTTTCTGCCTCAAGTTTTTTCGTTTCTAAATGAATCCTAGCCAATACCACTGCATCACTCTCGGACCTACTACCTTCTGCTTTCTTGGCTCTTGTATTCCCTTTCTTGTTCCTCATATTCCCTTTCATCAGTATTATCATCATCATCATCTTCTAGTAATTCCAGATGTTCAGCTATTATGTTAATTATCTCTGACTTTTTGGCAACTGATTTCAATTCGAACCCCAATTTCGCTGCCAATTCTTTTAATTCGTTCTTAGTTAAAGTTATCAAGTCACTCAGGGAAAAATTCTGCTTTGCCAAAAACTCTGCTACAACCACAAATGCCATTACAATGGTATAGATTGTACCTTATTATACAAGAGACCTGGTTCTTTTATTTCTTTGTAATTGGTTTGATTTAGATCCCAAATGCGTGCCATCAAATTAAATATGATTCAATCTCGAGCGAGCCCCCAATTAAGATATGATTCCAATCCTGAACGAGAAACCCAACTAATATGTTACGACTGACCGCTCAAGTCAAAGCCCCCAATCAAAACATACGATTCTGATTGTGGTGGGAGAAACATACCGTTGATTCAATCCCGGCCCTCCACAGATCGCCTAACATGTCATTTTAAAATTTGCAAATTAAAGACCCAGCCAAATTGTACCATTTGAATGAAGCTAACCAAACCAGGTGTCTTTAGATCAGCAAATTAACTGTTTAATTAGAAAAACTAAATTCTTAGACACTACTAAGATATAAACAACATTTAAAATAGAAAATATTAGCAGATTTACACTCCTGCCAAATGTGAAACAATCCAAGGTTGCTTGAAGTACTCACAGCCATCTAATGGGGAGAAAAAAAGGTTCTTCAACAGTAGAACAGTCCGTAGTCTAGTTCAGCAGTTGAATTGACGCTCTTCTTTTCCAGCGATGAATTTCAACAATTACAGTTCAGTAGTTAAAGGAATTGGTTATTTTCTTTTTCAGAAATTAATCAGGCATCAGAATTCTGAGAGTATAATAAATAAGGTTTAAATAAGCCAAGAGAGAGCTCTTATTTCCTTCAGTATATACTGGTCCAGTTGTCTGTCTGTGTATCTGAGAGTTACAACAGTCTGTTTCCACTATAAGCCAGTTCAAAATTAAATTGTAACATTGTATCTCTCGATCTTTGGTCCTGAGTGGCTGTATCCCGGGGTAACGAGAATGCATTCTTTGACTCAGTCTCTGGAGCTTGTTGCCTTAAAGCAGTACTGCTCCTTTTCCAGCCTTAAAGGCACACCGCATTCTTCCCGGAAAAAAAAACTACAGGATCACAACAACATAATTAAAGGGCCAAATGGCAGCCATTTTCCTGGGCTGCTGGCATTTTGCCAGCCATGGAGCGACTCCATGTTGCATGGGGAGGCTAACAGCTGAATGTAGGCGGCGTCTCAGCAGCTTCTTGGGTGGGGACTTTGGTTTCCGGAGACTCCGTAACCCAAGGAAGGGGTCCCCAATGGCATTGGATGCCCTGTAGCTCTGTCACCACCGCTGGAGGGGTTACCCCTCCGATCACTGGGGCTTACCTGCTTGGCCTGGCATGGCAACAATTATCTCACCTCCTCTTCAATGGAGCGTCAAACCTGAGGCATCATCTCGTTCTCCTTGCAGCCTCAGCAGCGGCCACCTCTCTTAGTGGCGCTGCCGAGGCTGCAGATTGCTGGCCCTCTAATTGGGCCGGCAGTGTGAAAAGGCAGCATGATATCCTGAGTTGGATGACAGGCCCAGTGGCAGCTCTTAGTTGGCCACCGCCGAGAAGATTGCTGCCGCGGTTCCGTTGGCCGTCCGCATGGGCTCAGGACCCGCATTTGATCCTGAAGGCTGGACTTACTCATAATGGGAAAGTCTCAGCCAGTGTTTCCATGTGGGGAAGAGCAAAACTAGAGGTCACCAATATAAGATAGTCACCAAGAAATCAAATAGGAAATTCAGTATCACGGCTGAGATGAACAGCTCTTGGCAATTGCAGGAACATTCCTTACAAAACTTGTCCATGCGTATTGCCTTGGGAACTAGAGCTCTGTCATTGAATAAAGAAATATATAATCGTTTGGTCGGACAGAACTTGAGTATTGCTGAAAATAGAGACATTTCGTCGAAGCTTTTCGTCTTGCACTCATCAGGGCAATTCGAAATAATAGCAATGTGAGGGACGCAACAAATTTATACTGTATGAGAAGAGAGTGCTGATTGGTTGGCAAGTGGAATCTGATTGGTAGAAGTGTTGCCCTGGAGAATGTACCAGTTTATGTTTTTTTTTATTCATTCGTGGGATGTGGGCGTCGTTGGCCAAGCCAGCATTTATTGCCCATCCCTAACTGCCCTTGAGAAGGTAGTGGTGAGCTGCCTTCTTGAACTGCTGTAGTCCATGTGGGGTAGGTACATCCACAGTGCTGTTAGGAAGGGAGTTCCAGGATTTTGACCCAGCGACTGTGAAGGAACGGCGATATAGTTCCAAGTCAGGATGGTGTGTGGCTTGGAGGGGAACTTGCAAATGGTGGTGTTTCCATGTATCTGCTGCCCTTGTCTTTCTAGGTGGTAGAGGTCGCGGGTTTGGAAGTTGCTGTCTAAGGAGCTTTGGTGCATTGCTGCAATGCATCTTGTAGATGGTACACACTGCTGCCACTGTGCGTTGGTGGTGGAGGGAGTGAACATTTGTGGATGGGGTGCCAATCAAGCGAGCTGCTTTGTCCTGGATGGTGTCGAGCTTCTTGTGTGTTGTTGGAGCTGCACCCATCCAGGTAAGTGGAGAGTATTCCATCACACTCCTGACTTGTGCCTTGTAGATGGTGGACAGGCTTTGGGGTGTCAGGAGGTGGGTTACTCACAGCAGGATTCCTAGCCTCTGACCTGCTCTTGTAGCCACAGTATTTATGCTGCTACTCCAGTTCAGTTTCTGGTCAATGGTAACCCCCAGGATGTTGATAGGGGGGGATTTGGTGATCATAATGCCATTGAATGTCAAGGGGAGGCGGTTAGATTCTGTTTTGTTGGAGATGGTCATTGTGTGGCACTTGTTTGGCGTGAATGTTACTTGCCACTTATCAGCCTATGCCTGGATATTGTCCAGGTCTTGCTGCATTTGCACATACTGGAAGCTATATATATTAATATACAGGGACCTGTTCTTTGCCGACAGAAAGAACATGTACACGCATTGCACCTGTTTCAGCTGAACAAAATAAGTTACAGCCATTCGCTGGTACATTCCTCAGGACAATGCCTTAACCAATCAGAGTCAAGCTGCCTGGTTTAAATTTCATACAAAGCTTGGCAGTTAACTGTCAGTCACTATAAACTTGTGCATTCTCCATAGCAATCCTTCTATCAATTCGAGTCCACTTGCCAAGCAATCAGCACTCTCTTCTCATACAGTATAAATTTGCTGTTTTCCCTTACATTGCTATTCTTTCGAATTGTCCTGATGAGTGCAAGACAAAAAGCTTCGACAAAAGAGAAATATTTGTGACAAGTTCCATCATTATGAAGTGGTCTCAAGATGGTTCATTGCAAGGTCATCATCAATCAGTAGGTGCTCCTAAATGCAATCAATCTGTAGTCAGAGTTAGATGCAGAGTAAGGTGATCGCTTCTCGGCCTTTTGGCTAAGATCAAGTGTAGTATCTGTTCTTATCAGTGCTTATTTGATTGAGAAGAGACCATGATCATTGCCTTTTGATCCTGGGGAAGCTTTGAGTAAAATGGCTATAACCAATTTTCGAGCTTCGGGCCAGGGAGTGCGCAACACCGTTCGGGTGGTCGTGAAGGACAAGGAAGGAGATGCACCGGTCGATCGCACCTTCTTCATCAAGAAAATTCTCTTCGATTGCTGCGGATTTCAAGCGACGGACGTCTTCTGCCTGCAGGATTTCCCCAGCAGTGGATACTTCGACGTGACGTTCCGGAACGTGGCGGGATGCATCAAGTTCCTGAAGGCGTTCAAGGAGAAAGGGGACCGGGCGCCACTGTCGATCCTCACAGCGGAGCCGCTCTTCACGCTTCCGTCACAACGGGACCGGGTGGTGACGATTCACCTCTACAACCCCCATGTTCCGGTGGTGGATGTACTCACATTTCTCGCCAGGTACGTCGAGGTGGCTGGCAGCAGCACTGATGTCAAGGACCCCTTTGGGATCTGGACCAGCAAGCGGCAGGTCAAGGTGACCTTGAAGGTAGATCCCAGTGGAGCCATCATCCACCCTCCCTCCAGCTTCGCTATCGGGGGAAGTCGAGGCTTCTTGTTCTACGCTGGGCAGCCCAGAGTTTCCCGCACCTGTGGCAAATCTGGTCACATGGCAGCCAACTGCAGCACGGTTGTTTGCAAGAACTGCAAGGAGGAAGGCCATCAGACCAAGGACTGTAAGCAGACTAAGTGTTGCAACTTGTGCGGTGCGGCAGGCCATCTCTACAAGACCTGCCCCAAACGTTGCCTCAACTACGCTCAGGCGGCAAGGTCCAAGGAAAGGCCGGGAGAAGGTTCAACGAAGGCGTCCACTGTTCGAAAGGAGACCAGCAACCTTCTCCGCAGTGAGGAACTTCAACCTGAGAAGGAAGGGGAGGCAGCGGAAACCAACGACCCAGCACCTACCCAGCGCCCGGAAACCCCTCCTCCACAGACAGAATCAATGGAGGAGGAGGCAGCAGATGGACAAACAGGTCAGTGGCAAGTGGTCCAGAGGAAAACCACAAAGAAAAAGCATCCCAAAACCACCACCCAAACCAGTGGCAAGAGAAGGCTCTCTTCTGAATCAGACTGCAACAAATCCTCTTCACTGGACGGGGAAATGCTGGAACGACAGCCCCTTCAAAAGAGGCGGCAGAACTCCGAGATGGATGATAAAGCATCCCAGCCCCCGGGCACTGGAAGCTGTGATGGGGCCGGCGTGCCCCAACCCCAATGCCCCACACGTAACGACGTGGCCAACGCATCTCAGCTCCGGGACACCGGGAGCAAAGACACATCTGGCGCACCTGAGCTCCGGGAGACCGGGAGCTGTGATGTTTTCGAGGAGGAACAGATGGAAGCAGCTGAGGACAACCCAATCCTCTCTGCCTACAAGACCCCCCCGATGTCACCCAAGCGGCACAAACCCTGCATGAAAAATCAGGAGGGGTTTCTGAGCCCAACCAACGTGAAACTGCTTGCGCATACGATGGGTATGCAGGAACATCCCGAAGGGGAAGGACTGGGACTAGCGAGGACAAATGGTATGGGAAGCAACAACTAATTTTTGGTAAAAAATGGGTGTAAGAATTGCTTCCATTAATGTGCGTAGCATTAAATCTACTACGCGATGTGTTTCAACCTTGGATTACCTTGCCAAGGTCAAAGCTGACCTACTGTTTCTGCAGGAGTGTGGAATACCACACCTCAGCACCTACAGGCAGTGGTCGCGATGGTGGTCCCACGGGCCATCGATCTGGTCGGGGGGTAATGACTGCCGTTCCTCCGGCCTGGGTATTCTGCTGCGGGGAGGTAACTTCACCATCTCCGAAGTTAAGGAGGTGGTGGGCGGCCGCCTCCTCGCAGCAGACGTGATGTACAACAACGCTCCGCTCCGGTTGATCAACGTGTACGCCCCGGTACAACGCAGCGAGCGGCTGACCGTCTTCCAGCAGCTCCCACTGCTGCTGGCGACGTCCAGGCCGGTCATCCTAGGCGGTGACTTCAACTGCATCATCGATGCGGCTGGACGATCCGGCAGTGACGACAGCAAACTGGACGCTACGCCCAGATTCCTAGTAGAAACAGTTAAGGATGCCAAACTGCACGACGTCTTCAGCAAACCTGCAGACGGAGCGCAGCGCAGATACACATGGTCAAGATCGGACGGGTCTGCCCGTTCCAGGATTGACTTCCTGTTTGTGTCCCGTGCTGTCACGGTCGGATCCACCGACGTCAAGCCGGTGTTCTTCTCCGACCACTGCCTCTTACTGGCCGACTGTCACTTACAGGACGACCAGCGGGTTGGCAGAGGGACGTGGAAGCTCAATGCGACACTGCTGACCCCAGAGAACGTTGAGAACTCAAAAGGGATTACAATGGTTGGAGGACCGTGAAACCCCTCTTTGAGTCTCCAGTTCACTGGTGAGAAGCGATTAAGGAGAACATCAAGAGGTTCTTCATCCACAAAGGTGTTCAGAAGGCGAGAGAGAGACAGAGGGAACTGTCCCGACTCCAGAAAATTATGCAAAATCTACTCCGGTTGCAGTCAATGGGGGTCGAGGTCAAGGAGGACCTCCAAGAGGTGAAGAGCCAGCAGGCCTCGCTCTTTGCCAAGGAGGCCTCCAAGATCATCTTCAGGTCCAGAGTCCGCTCCATCGAGCAGGATGAGACGTGCTCGCGTTACTTCTTCCAAAAGGTACACAGAGAGAGCTCTGTTATCAGCAGCCTGAAGGAAGAAGATGGCTCGGTAACGTCTTCGCAGTCCGACATACTAAGGATCAGCAAATCCTTTTATGCTGGGCTGTATGACGCGAAGCCCACAGACAGCAGAGCCTCCCAGTCCTTCCTGTCATCTATCACAGAGGTCTTAGATGACAGCAGGAGGGAGAGACTGGACAAGCCGCTAATTCTGGACGAGCTGACAAAGGCCGTCGAGTCTTTCGAGACGAGTAAAACTCCCGGGAGCGACGGCTTACCGGTCGAGTTGTACTCGGCCCTGTGGGACTGGGTCGGCCCGGACCTGCTGGAAGTATACGAGAGTATGCTCCTGGCCGGCAGCATGTCAGAATCCATGAGAAAAGGCATCATCACCCTCATTTACAAGCAGAAGGGGGAGAGGGCAGAAATCAGAAATTGGCGGCCCATCTCACTGCTTAATGTTGATTACAAGATTCTGTCCAAAGTCATAGCCAGTCGAGTCAAGTCTGCTCTGGAGTTGGTGATTCACCCCGATCAGACCTGTACTGTACCCGGCAGGAAGATCTCTGATAGTCTCGCACTACTCAGGGATACGATCGCCTATGTACGGGACAGGAGGGTGGACACCTGCCTCATCAGCCTGGACCAGGAGAAGGCTATTGACAGGATATCGCACACCTACATGATGGACGTGCTTTCCAAAATGGGGTTTGGGGAGGGAATCTGCAATTGGATCCAACTGCTCTACACAAACATCAGTAGCGCAGTCTCAATCAATGGGTGGGAATCGGAAAGTTTCCCGAACAAATCTGGATTCAGACAGGGCTGCCCTCTGTCCCCGGTCTTGTTTGTTTGCTGTATTGAACCCTTTGCTGAGTCTATTAGGAAGGATGCGAGCATAAGAGGGGTGACAATCCCAGGCAGCGGAGGCACTCAGGTCAAAACCTCCCTGTACATGGATGACGTCGCCGTTTTCTGCTCGGATCCGCTGTCCGTGCGCAGACTGATGAGCATCTGCGACCAGTTCGAACTGGCCTCGGGAGCCAAAGTTAACCACGGCAAGAGCGAGGCCATGTTCTTTGGCAACTGGGCTGACCGATCCTTTGTCCCCTTCACCGTCAGGTCAGATTACCTGAAGGTGCTGGGGATATGGTTCGGAAGGGCCGGGGCGTGCACCAAAACATGGGAGGAGCGAGTAGCCAAGGTACGACAAAAGTTGGGCATGTGGGGGCAGCGATCTCTCTCCATTGTGGGTAAGAACCTGGTCATCAGGTGCGAGGCGCTCACGTTGTTGCTCTACGTGGCGCAGGTCTGGCCCATACCCCACTCCTGCGCCGTGGCAGTCACCCGAGCCATTTTCCGCTTCGTCTGGGGATCTAAAATGGACCGGGTCCGGAGGGACACGATGTTCAAATCTCTGGACAAGGGCGGGAAAAATGTACCCAACGTGGCCCTCATCCTGATGACCACCTTCGTGTGCGGCTGCATCAAGCTGTGTGTAGATCCCCAGTACGCAAACTCCAAGTGTCACTACGTGCTGAGGTTCTATCTGTCCCCGGTGTTGCGAAGGATGGGCCTGGTCACATTGCCGCGGAACGCTCCGTGCAGTTGGGCGGTGCCGTACCACCTATCCTTCGTGGAGCAGTTTCTGCGGGAAAACACCTTTGACCACCGGTCCATCAGGCAGTGGTCTGCACGGAATGTCCTCAAGGCCCTACGGGAAAAGGAAACGGTGGATCCTGTTGGATGGTTCCCCGAGCAGACCGTCAAAGTCATTTGGCGGAATGCCTCATCACCAGAACTTTCAAACAAGCACCAAGACGTAGCTTGGCTGGTGGTGAGAAGGGCCCTCCCTGTCAGATCCTTCATGCACACCCGAAGTCTCGCCCCCTCCGCACAGTGCCCCCGCGTTGGCTGTGGTGGGGAAGAGACAGTCGCACACCTCCTCCTGGAATGTGCCTTTGCAAAGCAGGTGTGGAAAGAGATGCAGTGGTTTTTGTCAAGGTTCATCCCAAGCAGCTCTGTAACACAGGAGTCTGTGCTCTACGGGCTGTTCCCAGGGACGCACACCGAGGCAAACATCAACTGCTGCTGGAGGACTATCAATTCGGTGAAAGACGCCCTTTGGTCTGCCCGAAACTTGCTGGTCTTCCAGCGCAAAGAGTTGTCCACCGCCGAATGTTGCAGACTGGCACATTCCAAGGTCCAGGACTACGTGCTGAGAGACGCACTAAAGCTTGGGGCAGCCGCAGCAAAGGCTCAATGGGGAAAGACCACAGTGTAAGGTCCCCCCACCAAGCTGGGCTGAGGGGCTGGATCCATGGGAAACCCCTCGAACTGTATCGTTAATATTCTCAAGTGCTGTAAATGTAAAACTGTAATTGACATGACAATTGTGAAACGGAAGGGTTGTGAAGAAACTCATGACAGTATTGAAGGAAACTGATCTCCCTTGCAATGTTTGTATTTTTTGGTGCTGTTTGGAAACTGTTTGGCAATGTAATTTTTACAGATTTTTATGAATAAAGTATATTTTGGAAAAAAAAAAGATGCAGAGTAAGGTTCCCTCAACACTGTCCCATCAAACACTCCCAGGCCAGATACAGCATGGGTTAGATGCAGAGTAAAGTTCCCTCTACACTGTCCCATCAAACACTCCCAGGCCAGATACAGCATGGGTTAGATGCAGAGTAAAGTTCCCTCTGCACTGTCCCATCAAACACTCCCAGGCCAGATACAGCGTGGGTTAGATGCAGAGTAAAGTTCCCTCTACACTGTCCCATCAAACACTCCCAGGACAGGTACAGCACGGGTCAGATACACAATAAAGCTCCCTCTACATTGTCACAACGATATGTTTTTACCTTGCCTTAGAAGAATCCTTTCTACTGAATGAAGGAATGTTTCTATCTCCCTCACCATCAATCCTTAAGACCTGTCTATGTGAGACTGGCAATGTGTGAACAATGAGGAGCAGATTTGTGTTGTGGCCCCATTGCCACTGGACACTAGGTGCAGACAGCCCAATATATTCATGTAAAATCCTCACAGCCAAAAGATTCCCAATATAGTACGGGTTAGATGAGAGTAAAGCTCCCTCGACGCTATCCCATCACGGGTTTGACTGGAATGGAAACCAGGCTGTAGAACTGAACAGGAGATTGGTCATTTGATAGTCGGTCAATCCTCCATCACAAGATTTCTGCAACTATTTAAATACATCATCCACTTTGCTGCTTGGGGCCAGAGCGGGAGGGAGATCAAAACTGGGAGCTGCCAGGGAAAGATTGGTGCTCAGCAGTGAAAATGGGTCTGGGAGGGCAGATCAGGGTTTAGGGAGGAGATTGGGGGTCGTGGCGGGGGAGATCGAGGCTTGGGAGGGGTGGGCGATTGTGGTTGCGGAGGGAGATTGAACATGGGTGGGAGATTAGGGTTCAGAGGGGGAGAAAGGGCTTTTGGGGGGAAATTGTAGAGATCGGAGTTCAGGAGGAGAAGTCTGTGCTTACGAGAATGGTATTTCGGGGCTGAGGGAGGGAGATTGAGCTTTGGGGGAGGGAGATGGGGATTTGGGGAGGGAGATTGGGGTTTGAGTGACGGAGATTGGGGTTTGCAGGAGGGAGATTGGGGCTCAAGGGGAGATTGGGGTTCGGGGGATGGAGTTTGGGGTTCGGAGGAGGGTGATTAGGAGGGCGAGTTTGGTTTGGGGGAAGGCGATTGGGGTTCGGGAGAGGGCGATCGGAGTTTGGGAGAAAGAGATTGGGTTTCAGGGGAGGGAGATTGAGGTTTGGGGAAGGGGGATTGTATTTTGAGGGAGGGAGATTGGGGTTCAGGAGTGGGGGGGAATTGTATTTCGAGGAAGGGAGATTGGGGTTCGGGAGAGGGGATTGTATTCATCAGGAGCAGTTCATCAGGAACAGACTCACATTTTATAATCATGACCTTTTGGTCTTCAGCTAATCACCTTTAGCCAACATCTCAAACACACTGGGCTGAATTTTATCAGCGTGCTGCGCTGTGAAGTCAGCGGCCTTCCAACACGCAATTGCCACCAGAGAACCACGGGGGCTCATTTAAATGGAGGGGGCGGAGCGGCCGCCCCCGATAACATAGAGTGGGCGGCGGCCGTGTCCCCGGCAACGGTGTCCGGCACCACCACACAGGCGCTTAGGCCATTTTTAAAGGGCTTCAAGCCCTTAAGGATATATTAACATATTTAAAGGTGCCGGTGTGAGTAACAAGTTTAATAAACTTTTAATTTAACATTGAATCCCCTGTCCCCCCTCACTGAGTCCTAAACACATAAATTGACCTATCCCCCCAAAAATAGACTTTATGAAATTCTGAACTTCCTCCCCAAACCTCTGAATCTTTGACCCTCAGCCCCTTCCCACCATCCGCACAACCAATAGGAATAGATTCCTCGCTCCCCCCTCCCGTCTTGATAATTTTATTCCTCCCCGCTCCCCACCAGTGTCGCGCCTCAGAACTCCAACGGAGTTCTGAAGGCGTGCGAGTTGCAGCCAAATGGCTGTAAAATTGGCGTGGGGACAGCCGGCGGCGGCAGGTAGGTTAATTTGCATTTTAATTTAACTCATTTCAATATTGTAATGAAGGCCCTGCTGCCAAGCAGCAGGGGGGCCCCACCGAGGCCTTGCCGCCACCACTAATATCTGCCTGGGCCCTCTCAGGGTTGTGGGTTGAGGCAGGCTGCTCCTGCTAGCATTTTACAGGCCTCCTCACCTCGATCCACAGCATCGAGGGGCTGATAAAATTCAGCCCAGTGTCTCAAACCTTCCCCACACTGAGCCAGGATTGCAACCATCTCTTCCATATCATCATATCATCCCCCAGCTTCCAACATTTTTGCTGAGTCAATGTCTTTTTGCTTTTTATTATTCAGGAATGTCCCCTCCATTTATTTTTTAGCAGGCTTGTTGATGGGCACGAAATAAAAATACATTAAGAAACTGCACAAAGTGAAAAGTCAAAGAATGGCATTCCACTGAGTGATGGCTGTGAGGTATCTCTGCCCTGGTTTCCAGGAGACCTGGGTTGCCTCTGCAGCACTCAGACCAGCACAGGCAACCCTCCAGAGTTATTTTCTGACATTACTTCAATCTCTGATGCTGCCTTCGTAGTCAATGAGGCTGATATACATAGAATTACATAGTTTTTCCAGCACTGAAAAAAATCATTTAATCCAACTGGTCGATGCCATTGTTTATACTCCACATCAGCCCCCTTCCACTCGTGTAAGCATCAAAATTCTCTTTAATTCACTGTCTGTATTAGATGCTGATTGACAATGTTGATTCAAGCAAATTTTTCCCTCTGGTGAAGACAGTGAAATATCAGGGGACACATGGGGATGAAATATCAGGGAATGCAAGGAGATAAAGTATCAGGGGAAACAGGCCAAAATGTAGAAAGTTAAGCATAGGAAAGGAAGCTACCTTTAAAAAGAAGGAAAAACTTGGGGAAGAATTTTCCACTCTGAAAGGAACCATCTTTCCTGAAATTTCATTGATTTTTTTGAAGTAAACCCTTTTATTATTGAGACAAAGCCTCTTGAATAGTGTCACAGAATAATAAAAATTTACAGCATGTACGGAGGCCATTTGGCGCATCATGTCCACACTGGCCAATACGTAGCCATCCAGCCTAATCCCACTTTCCAGCTCTTGGTCCAAAGCCTTGTAGGTTATGGCACTTCAAGTGCATATCTAAGTACTTTTTAAATATTATGAGCATTGTGCCTCTATCACCCTTTCAGGCAGTGAGTTCCATATCCCTACCACACTCCGGGTGAAAATGTTTCCCCTCAAATCTCCTCTCAACCTCCTACCTCTTACCCTAAATCTATGCCCCCTGGTTATAGACCCCTCAACCAAGGGGAATAGGGCCTTCCTATCAACTCTATCTAGATACAACATAATTTTTATACACTTCAATTTGGTCTCCCCTCAGCCTCCTCTGTTCCAAGGAAAACAACACTAGCCTACCCAATCTTTCCTCATAACTAAAATTCTCCACTCCATGCAGCATCCTTGTAAATCTCCTCTGTACCCTCAGAACTGCATGCAGTACTCCAGCTGTGGTCTATCGTTTTATACAGTTCTAGCATAACCTCCCACCTCTTATATTCTAAGCCTTGGCTAATAATGATAAATATCCTGTATGCCTTCTTGACCACCTTATCTACATGTTCAATCACCTTCAGACATCTTTCGTCATGCACGCCAAGGTCCCTCTGTTCCTCTACACTTCTCAGTATCCAACCATTTATTGTGCATTTCCTTGCCTTGTTAGCCTACCACAAATGCATTACCTCACACTTCTCCAGATTGAACTCCATTTGCCACTGTTCTGCCCACCTGACTAGTCCATTGCCATCTTCTCGCAGTCTACAGCTTTTTTCTTCATTATCAGCCACATGACAAATATTTGGGCGGCACAGTGGCGCAGTGGTTAGCACTGCAGCCTCACATCTCCAGCGACCTGGGTTCAATTCTGGGTACTGCCTGTGTGGAGTTTGCAAGTTCTCCCTGTGTCTGTGTGGGTTTCCTCCGGGTGCTCCGGTTTCCTCCCACAGTCACAAGACTTGCAGGTTGATAGGTAAATTGGCCATTATAAATTGTCCCTAGTATAGGTAGGTGGTAGGGAAATATAGGGACAGGTGAGGATGTGGTAGGAATATGGGATTAGTGTAGGATTAGTATAAATGGGTGGTTAATGGTCGGCACAGACTCGGTGGGCCGAAGGGCCTGTTTCAGTGCTGTATATCTAAATCTAAATTTGCATCATCTGCCAACTTCTTAATCATAGCCCCTACATTCAAGTCCAAATCATTGATATATACCACAAAAAGCAAGGGACCGAGGAATGAACACTGATGAACCCCACTGGAAATAGCCTTCCAGTCACAAAAACACCCATCGACCATTACCCTTTGTTTCCTGCCTCTGAGCCAGTTATGGATCCAACTTGCCACTTTGCCTTGGATTCTATGAGCTATTAGTTTTGTGAGCAGTCTGTCATGTGGGACCTTATCAAAAGTCTTGCTAAACATAGAACATAGGAGCAGGAGTAGGCCATTCAGCCCATCGAACCTGCTCCACCATTCAATACGATCCTGGCTGATCATCCACCTCAATGCCTTTTTCCCACACTATCCCCGTATTTCTTTAAGTCATTGGTATTTAGAAATCTGTCAATCTCTGTTTTAAACATACTCAATGACTGAACTTCCACAGCCCTCTGGGGTAAAGAATTCCAAAGATTCACAACCCTCTGAGGAAAGAAATTTCTCCTCATCTCGGTCCTAAGTGGCTTCCCTCTTATCTTAAAATTGCGTCCCCTGGTTCTAGACTCCCCAACCAGGGGAAACAGCTTACTTGCATCTACCCTGTCTATCCCTTTAAGTATTTTATAGGTTTCAATGAGATCACCTCTCATTCTTCAAAACTCTAGAGAATACAATCCCAGTTTCCCCAATTTCTCTTCATAGGACAGATCCGCCATCCCAAGAACAAGTCTGGTGACCCTTCGTTGCACTCCGTCTATGGCAATAATATCCTTCCTAAGGTAAGGGGAACAAAACTGCACACAATACTCCAGGTGCAGTCTAACCAAGGTTCTATACAATTGAAGCAAGACTTCACTACTCCTGTATTCAAATCCTCTTGCGATAAAGGCTAACATGCCATTAACATTCCTAATTGCTTGATGCACCTGCATGTTAGCTTTCAGCGACTTATTGAGGAGGACACCCAAGTCTCTTTGTACATCTACACTTTCTAATCTCCCCCAGAAGGATGTCCTGCAGCCGCTCCGTGACATCCTTGACCCTGGCATGAGGGAGGTAACACACCATCCTGGAGTCACATTTACTGCCGCAGAAACACCTGTCTGATCCCCTGACTATCGAATCCCCTATTACTATTGCTCTTCCACTCTTCATGCTCCCCTCCTGTGCAGTTGAGTCACCCATGGTGCCACGAACTTTGCTCTCACTGCACTCCCCTGAGGAACCATCACCCTCACCAGTATCCAAAATGGAAAACCAATTAACAAGCAAGATAGACTCAGAGGACTCCTGCACTGCCTGCCTGGTTCTCTTAGACTGCCATATAGACTACATCAAATGCATTATCCTCATCAACCCTCTCTGTTACCTCCTCAAAAAATTCAATCATATTAATCAGATACAACCTTCCCTTAACAAATCCTTGCTGACTGTCTTTGATTAACCTGTGTCTTTCCAAATGAAGATTTATCCTGTCCCTCAGAAATTTTTCCAATAATTCTCCACGACTGAGGTTAGGCTGACAGGCCTGTATTTACCAAGTCTATCCATTTCTCCCTTTTTAAACAATGATACAATGTTAGCTGTCTCCAGTCCTTTGCCACCACACCTGTAGCCAGTGAGGATTTGAAAATGATAGTCAGAGCCTCCATTATTTCTTCTCTTGTTTCCCTTAACAGCCTAGGATACATTTCATCTGTGCCTGAGAATTTATCCATTTTTAAAGATATTAAACCCCTTAATGCTTCCTCTCTCATTATGTTAATTTCATCTAATATTTCACACTCCTCCTCCCTGATTGCAATGTCTGTATTGTCCCTTTCTTTTGTGAAAACCATTGCAAAGTATTCATTAAGAGCCATGCCAATGTCTTCCAGCTCCACACACAGCTCACCCTTATGGTCCTTAATAAGACTTACTCTTTCCTGAGTTATCCTCTGTATTTATGAAAATTCTTTGAGTTTTCCTTGATTTTACTTGCCAATATTTTTTCATGCCCTCTCTCTGCTTTTCTAATTTCCTTTTTAGTTTCACCCCCACATTTTTTATACTCCTCTAAGTTTTCTGCAGTGTTGAACCCTTTGTATCTGACATAAGCTTCCCTTTTTTTCTTTATCCTCTCCTTTAATTCCTTTGACATCCAGGGAGCTTGGGATTTGTTATTCTCACCCTTTTTCTTCAAGGGAACATACTTGCTCTGAACCCTCACTATCTCTTTCCTGAATGCCTGCAATTAGTTGTTTCCAGTTCACTTTAGCTAAATCACATCTCAGCTGAGTAAAATTAGCTTTTCCCCAACTGAGACTTTTTATTAGAGTCAGTTATGGCATGGAAAGAGGCTATTTGTCCCAGCAAGTCCATGTCCTTGACTAACTTATCGAAGCCTGTCATAATCTTATAGACCTCTATCAGATCTCCTCTCAATCTCCATTGCTTCAACAACAGCTTTCCGAACCCAACCTTGTAACTAAAATCCCCCATCCCTGTAATCATTCTGGTAAATCTCCTCTGCACCATCTCAAGGACCCTCACATCCTTCCTAAAGTGTGGTGACCAGAACTGGTTGCAGTATTACAGTTGGGGCCTAACCAGAGCTTTATAAAGGTTCAGCATAACCTCCCTGCTTTTGTATTCAATGCCTCTATTTAGAAAGCCCAAGATTCCATATGCTTTACTAACCACTCTCTTAATATGTCCTGTCACCTTCAAAGATCGATGCGCATGCACCCGCAGGTCCCTCTGCTCCTGCACACTCTTTAGAACTGTGTCATTAAGTCTCTATTGCCTCATTCTATCCCTTCTGCCAAAATGCATCACCTCACACTTATCTGTATTAAATTCCATCTGCCACTTGTCTACTCATTCTGCTAGCCTATCTATGTCCTATTACAGGCAGTTCGTATCATCCTCACTATTTGCCACTTCTCCAAGTTTGGTATCATCGGCAAATTTTGAAATTCTACTCTGTATTCCAAGATCCAAGTCATTTGTATATAGCAAAAAAAGCAGTGGCCCCGGCACTGACCCTTGAGGAACACTATTGTAGACCATCTTCCAGTGTAAAAAACAACCAATTACCACAACTCATTGTTTTCTGTCCTTGAGCCAATTTTTTTATCCAATTGGACACTGACCCTCCTAATCCATGAGCCTCAATTTTGTTAACCAGTCTTTTATGTGGTATTTTATCCCTAGTCTATCTTTTTCCTTTCCATAACTACCCTAAATCTAATTATGATCACTTCCACTAAAATGCTCCTTAACTGATACTCCTTCCACCTGCCCAGCTTCATTCCCTAAAACTAAGTCCAGAACCTCCCCGTCTCTTGTTGGCCTTGCTACAAACTGGCTAAAAAAAGTTCTCCTCAATGCATTTAAGAATTTTGCTCCCTCTGTGCCTTTCACACTAATTCCATTGCAGTTAATATTAGGGTAGTTGAAATCCTCCATTATTAATGCCTTATTGTTTTTGCACTACTCAGAGATTTTCCTACATATTTGCTCTTCTATCTCCCTCTGACTGTTTGGGGGTCTATAGTACACTCCCAGTAGTGTGATTGCTCCTTTTTTATTCTTCAGTTCAACTCCCATGGCCTCATTTGATGATCTTTCTACCAGATCACCCTCCTCACAGCTATAATTGTTTCTTTAATCAATTTCTTTTATTCATTCATGGAAAGTGGGATTCACAGGTTAGGCCAGCATTTATTGCCCATCCCTAATTGCCCTTGAGAAGGTGGTGGTGAGCTGCCTTCTTGAACTGCTGTAGTCCATGTGGGTAGGTGCACCCACAGTGCTGTTAGGAAGGCAGTTCCAAGATTTTGACCCAGTGACAGTGAAGGAACGGCGATATAGTTCCAAGTCAGGATGGTGTGTGGCTTGGAGGGGAACTTGCAGGTGGTGGTGTTTCCATGTATTTGCTGCCCTTGTCCTTCTAGGTAGTAGAGGTCACGGGTTTGGAAGGTGATGGTGAAGGAGCCTTGGTACATTGCTGCAGTCCATCTTGTAGATGGTACACACTGCTGCCACTGTGTGTCAGTGGTGGAGGAAGTGAATATTTGTAGATGGGGTGCCAATCAAGTGGGATGCTTTGTCCTGAATGGTGTTGAGCTTCTTGAGTGTTGTAGGAACTGCACTCATCCAGGCAAGTGGGGGATTCAGCAATCGTAATGCCATTGAATGTCAAGGGGAGATGGTGAGATTCTCTCTTGCTGGAGATGGTCATTGCCTGGCACTTGTGTGGTGCGTATGTTTTTTGCCACTTATCAGCCCAAGCCCAAGGTCTTGCTGCATTTCTACATGGACTGCTTCAGTATCTGAGGAGTTGTAAATGATGCTGAACATTGTACAGTCACCAACGAACATCCCCACTTCTGACATTATGATTGAAGGAAGGTCATCGATGAAGCGGCTGAAGATTGTTGCAAATGCTTCTGCCTTACCTTTCGCACTGATGTGCTGGGCTTCCCCATCATTGAGAATGGGGATATTTGTGAAGCCACCGCCTCCAGTTAGTTGTTTAATTGTCCACCACCATTCACGACTGCATGTGGCAGGACTGCAGAGCTTAGATCTGATCCGTTGGTTATGGGTTGTAGCTTCACCAGGTTGACACTTCATTTTGAGGTATGCCTGGTGCTGCTCCTGGCGTGCCCTGCTGCACTCTTCATTGAACCAGGGTTGGTCTCCTGGCTTGATGGTAATGGCAGATTGGGGGATATGCTGGGCCTGAGGTTACAGATTGTGGTTGAGTACAATTCTGCTGCTGCTGATGGCCCACAGTGCCCCATGGTTGCCCAGTTTTGCATTGCTAGATCAGTTCAAAATCAATCCCATTTAGCATGGTGGTAGTGCCACACAACACGATGGAGGATATCCTCAATGTGAAGTTGGGACTTTGTCTCCACAAGGACTGTGCGGTGATCACTCCTACCAATACTGTCATGGACAGATGCATCTGTGGCAGGCGGATTATTGAGGATGAGGTCAAGCATATTTTTCCCTCTTGTTGGTTCCCTCACCGCATGCAGCATACCCAGTCTCGCAGCTATGTCATTTAGGACTTGGTCAGTTTGGTCAGTAGTGGTGCTACCGAGCCACTCTTGGTGATGGACGTTGAATTCCCCCACCCAGAGTATATTCTGCACCCTTGCCACGCTCAGTGCTTTTTCCAAGTGCTGTTCAACATGGAGGAGTACTGATTCATCAGCTGAGGGAGGGCGGTAGGTGGTAATCAGCAGGAGGCTCCATTGCCCATGTTTGACCTGATGGCATGAGACTTCTTGGGGTCCGGAGTCGATGTTGAGGACTCCCAGGGCAACTTCTTCCCGACTGTATACTGTGCTGCCTCCTCTGCTGGGACTGTCCTGCCGGTGGGCAGGACATACCTGAAGATGGTGATGGTCGTGTCTGAGACATTATAAGGTATGATTTGGTGAGTATGACTATGTCAGGCTGTTGCTTCACTTGTCTGCGGGACAGCTCTCCCAACTTTGGCACAAGCCCCTAGATGCTAGTAAGGAGGACTTTGCAGGGTTGACAGGACTGGTTTTGCCATTGTCATTTCTGGTCCCTAGGTCATGCCAGGTGGTCTGTCCAGTTTCATTCCTTATTGACTGCGTAGCTGTTAGATACAACTGAGTGGCTTGCTAGGCCATTTCAGAGGGCATTTAAGAATCAACCACACATTTAAGAGTTAACCACATTGCTGTGGGTCTGGAGTCACATGTAGGCCAGACCAGGAAGCACAGTAGATTTCCTTCCTTAAAGGGCATTAGAGAACCAGATGGGTTTTTACAACAATTGACAATGGTTTCATGGACATCATTAGACTAGCTTTTTAATTCCATATTTTTATCAGTTGAATTCAAATTCCACCTTCTGCCATGGTGGGATTCGAATCCATGTCCCCAGAGCAGTACCCTGGGTCTCTGATTTACTCGTCCAGTGACAAAAGCACGACACCACTGTCTCCCCCGACCCTCCATATTGCGACCCTCCCCTCTGTTTTTATCCCCTTCTCTATCTCATCTGAACACCCCATAACCAGGAATATTGAGCTACCATTCCTATCCTTCTTTCAGCCATGTCTCTGTAATAGCTATAATATCATACTTCCACCTTTCAATCTGTGCCCTCAGTTCATCTGACTTGTTCCCTAGACTTCTTGCATTGAAGTATATGCCATTTAGCATTGCCAAACTTCCTTGTTAGCTATTTTCTAGCCTTTGTTTCCTCTGCCTTTCAAACACACTTACTAATTTTTTGCCTTCCATTTCCAACTTTTCTTCCCTCTCTTCTGAATTTACTCTCAAGTTCCCATCGCCCCGCCAAGCTTGTTTAAACCCTCCACAACAGGACTAGCAAAACTGCCTGTGAGAGCATTGGTCCTGGTTTTGTTGAGTGTCTTCCTCCCTGCTGGGCTACTACAGTGATGCCAATAAGAGAGAATGTCCCATTCATCCAGGAGTGCTCCAGTAGACAAACAAGGCACCAATGCAAGTCTGCCTGAGCTGTGGGGCCCTGGGTACAATGCCACAGGCAGGGTAATGAAGTGTGGAATGAGCGCCCAGTGAGTGCCAATGGGTGGAAATTATGAATGGATTCAATGGGCCCAGAGAGTTGCTTCAATTGAGGGAAGGGATAGACTGATGCAAGGACTGATTCAGCAATGGGTTGTGGGGATGCGACCACTCATTCCAGGATGCTGCAGCATTGAATTGGGCAAGCAGACTCCAGAGCCTGATTTACAATGTGCTGAAATCATCAGACTCAATTTTAACCCTATCACTGGGAAGTTAAAAATGAACAGATTCCTTACCTGATCAGATCTTAACCATTTACGCTCATTTGTGATGTTAACCTGCAAGGCTTTTTTGGTGGATGAGGCAGCCGCCTAATGCAGGCAGGGGCCTGATGGGGAGAAATTGCTTTCTCGACAGACAAATAGCAGGTGAGGCCTCTGGGTGTGTCTAAAGCTTCCCGTCGCTGACCAGGAAGAGGCAGGAGGCTCCACAAGGAAAGTCACGGCCTCCTGTATCCTCGCCGTCTCCTCCTCAACCCAAGCACCTACCTCTCCCCTCCTGAAAGACCCTCCTAAAACTTCCTCTCCAAAGTCCACCCAATCTTGGCATGTCGTCAGCTGCTCTGATCCCTCTTCACATGTCATAGAGTCATAGAGTTATACAGCGCAGAAACAGGCCCTTTGGCCCATCGTGTCTGTGCCGGCCATCAAGCACATAACTATTCTAGTCCCATTTTCCAGCACTTGGCTCATAGCCTTGTATGCTATGGCGTTTCAAGTGCTCATCTAAATACTTCTTAAATGTTGTTCTGGGACGGATCTGAACTGGCGCCATATACATGAGACTTGTATGTTCTCCTGCAGCATCTGCCAGATGGGAATATGGTTACCAACCCTCCAGGATTGCCCTGAAGTCTCCAGAAATTAAAGATTTATCTCCTGGAGACTGATGTGAGTAAACTCGGGAGAAAAATGACAGGTGCATTAAACAAAGGTATTTTTTTTGTAATACTTTATAATTAGTTGTAAAAATATTGCAGAGGGGAGAGAAAAGGACTGTTTGACTAACAGTGAAATACCATTCAATTGGATAATGAAGAGTACATTCTCTTTCCAATAGACCTGGCAAGGCGGAGTCTCGAGAGAATGGACATGTTGGGCACCCAATGTTGGGGAGGGGCAGGGGATCATGTGATCAAACCTCCTGGTATATGTCTAATCAGAGTTGGCAATTCTAGTTGGGATATAACCATTCCCGAGCAGTTTTCCAATGGAAACCAGCTCCGGGTTAAAACCCGTCCCCATCATGATTGGATTTTCCTGCTTTTGGAGGCCTCCCAGCGAGTAACCGAGGCTCCCCTCCGGCTCAGTTAAAACAATTTCATGGATGTTGGACCCATGCCAAAGTCAGCGAGGTCTTCACTCTTCGATCCATTAGTACTGCCTGCCCATCTACAACAGGTTCTCTGGGCTTTGTTGATGTGTTCTGGCAAATTCCACCTGAAACATTTGTTTATTATTTAATCGAAATTATTTTTGCTTCTTTAAAGCTTCTTCTTGTATTACTTCCTGTTGTTGTTCGTGTTGTGTTTTTGTATTAAAATATTTCCCCCCAAACCTTTTCCCACCACAGTCTTGCTGACAGCTGCTGCCTTGCTTGCAGGCAGCATAGGATCTGCTCTGAGCATTCCCATGGCAGTGTGAAGATCAGGAAGAGGGACAAGGAATTCCTGCAGATGGAAGAAAGACAGGTGCAACTGCACCTCGACATCTGGCCCAGGAGCAGTTTATTCAGACCTAAGCCAGCTTACCTGGATAGGTCTAAAGAGATCTGTCTTCACTATCGGCACTTCACAAGGGAGGGAGTTATCGCAGCTCCTCGAGTCCGAGCTCTGGGTAACTCCCACCACAGTGCCAGCTCTGTCCTTGGTGTGACGGTGACCATGACACTGTGCCATCAAATCCTTTCAAGCTACCACTGGGGACACTTGCTAAATCAGTGCCTTCTATGCACCAAAGTCTCCTTTGCCAGGAGAAACATTTTCATCACTGTCTTTATTAGTACTTTATATTTGCCGGAGAATCCCTTCGTTATTACTGATAATGCAAGTACTGTATGGTCTTTGATCAAAAAAACCCTCCTTGTTCCCCATCTAGTGTCCAGATGAAAACATTACATCCCACCTTTTCTTAAAGATTGACAGCATTTTTTGTTAAACAATAATGACTTTATAAAAACTAACTTCAAACTTTTAAACAGCACAGTCCTTCGGGTGTGATGCATTTGCACAGTGTGCTCATGTGAACTTTAACCTTTTTGTATGTCTATTGGTAAAATGGTAAGATGAAAAGCAGAGTGTCTGAGGTTTTTTTGATTGTGTAATACTTCCTTGGTTAATGAACGGTAGGAGATGTTTATTACTTCAACATACACATGGGAAGTTCATTTATCTGGATTATGTGAGTGCGTGGGAACATTGTAACAGAACTGGCCATTCAGCTGCTCGAGCCAGCTCTGCTAATAAATTAGGCACCCAAAATTGAGTAGTCTCTTTGGCGACCAGCCTGTTTGGTGCAATAGGTGTCTCCAGTTCATCTCAAAACTGCTCTTGAATTTGCATTTTGATTTTATTGCACTTAGTGCACAGAGAAGATGACCACCACCACCTCCCTCCCTGTGTCTGGACAGAGCAGCTCTGAGTTTGGTGTATTTGAACTGGACACAATCTTCGATTGAAGACTTGGTCTGTAAGGCTGCTACAAGGTGACAAATGCACTCAGGACAAAAGAGTTTAACGGAAGTGTGTTTGCACACACTCCAAGCTAAAAGAAGAAAGAAAATTCCAGGACAGTCTGTGCACTCCTCAACTGAGAAAGCGTCCTGATTGAATGGTAGAGCAAAGGAAAGCACAGCACCTGAAATCACTTAGCAAGTCCTGTACATAAAGTGTAACTGTAGTAATGGAAGTCTGGCTGAGGAGCCGCTTTCACCAGTTTTAAAAAAGCATTTCTCTCCAAACAGGGGAAGCAGGTGTGTTTATACAGTTGTTCCACTCGATTGACTACCTGTTAAGTACTATTCCTATTCACTGCCTGCAAATTGCATCGAAAGTCCATGTTGTCTCCCCCTCTGGTGTGCACATCCCTCTGTCTGGCCCTCTGTGTGTGTTCCTGTTGCTGTCTCTGTCTGCCTCTTTCTCTCATATGTGAGTCTGCCTTTCACTCCCTCTCTCTGTATATGTGTGTGTGTGTCTCTCTGTGTGTCACTGTCCATCTTGCTCTGTGCGTATGCCTCTCCCTCTCTTTCTCTCTCCCTCCCTCTGTGTGCGTATGTCACTTTCTTTCTGTATGTGTGTGTGTGTGTGTCTCTCTCTGTCACTGTTCTTTGCAATCTGTGTGTGCGTATGTGTCTCTCCCTCTCGTTCTCTCTTTCCTCAATTGTGTCTCTCTGTCTCTCTTTCTGACCTATATGTGTATGCTTCCTGTGTCATTGTCCATCTTCCCTCTGTATGTGTGTGTGTGTCGCTCTCTGCCCCTCTATGTGTGTGTCTCTGTCTGTCACTCTCACCCCTGTGTGTGAGTATGTGCATGTGTGTAACATTCTCCCTGTCACTCCTATCCCTCTGTATGTGTTTCTGTCACTGTCTCTCTGCCACACTCTCTCTCTCTCTGTGTCTCACTCTGTCAATCTCATTCTCTGCTTTTTTCAGTGTGTCCATCTGTCCTGACCTCATTGTCTCTAAGGGCTGAATTTTACCACTGGCTTTGGGACTCCGACATCAGGGTGAAAAGATGGTTCCGAGCCCACATTTGCTAGCAATGGGAACGATTTGCCGATTTTACCACAGGCGACCACACTTCTTGGCCACCATGGTCCAATGAAGGAGGGCAGGCAGGCTCTCCATGCAGCTGGCCCAATCAGAGGGCCGGCACCTCTGCAGCCTCAGCAGTGCCAATGGGAGAGACGGGAGCTGTTGAGGCATGTTGGACACCTCAGGGCACCTTCAGGTAAGTACATTAAAAATGAAAATTCTGGGGTCCAAGGCGGAGGGAATCAGTGGGGCCATGGGAGCTGCCTTTCCTACCTGCTGCCCCCACTTTTGGCCATGGAGCGTCAGGCTCCGATGGCCCCCTTTGGGTTGCCGCAGGGAAGTCTCCTATATGAAGCAGGGTGGCCTCCCCACACAGCAGGGAGCTGTCCCGCTGTCGGAAAAATGCTGGCAGTCCTGTAAAATGGCTCTTAATAGGGCATTTAATTATGCAAATTGGCTGCCCACCTTCGTGGGGAGGGCAGCTGATCCGCCTTGCAGCCTACTGCTGGGAAACCTCCCTGGTGGCGGGACAGCGTTGAGAACTCGTCCTCACGTGGCTCCCTGTGATTTTACTTGCCTCCCCCACCTCTGCTCCTGCCACCCAGGGGCCAGTAAAATTCTGCCTTAAATCTGTCTCTTCCCTGCACCACCGCCACACCCCCCCCCCACCCACCCACCTCTCTCTGTCTCTGTCTCTATCGCTGTCACTCTGTCAGCCCAGTACCTTCGTTACCCAGACCTTACTTTGCCCACTCAGTAATTGTGGTGAAATATAATCGGAATTTCCTGCTTTCCACTCCTCTCCACACTTTTGCTAAAATTAGCCTTGCTGGAAAATGTTCAAATTGACTGAGATTCCTGCCAAGTGGATGTTTTTGGACGAGAATGCTTGATGCCTACTGGGCAAAGGCATAGAAACTGGCTGGAATTAGCTGCTTCCTTCTCCTCTCCCAACATCCATGGTCAGAGCGGGGAAATTCCATTAATTGTTCAAAGTGGAGCGAGGGAGGGCCTCTAGCTGTGAAACTTGCTTCCCTGATGCATTGGCTTCACATAGTTGAGGCGGCTAATTCCTGGACTGGGCCTCCCCCATCAGTGTCACCCACAGTATCAGGTTTGATTTACTGCAGGAACCCATCAGGCAGTGTTTACCATATCAGGAAGGTCCCATGAGACCCTAAAGCCTGAAATAAGGCCGACTGGGGCAGAATGAAAATATTCCCTGTTGGGATTCATTGGGGGAAACTGAAGTCAATGGGAATAAAGTTGGGCTGCATGTCCGTAAAATCATAGCAATTTATGGCACAGTCCAACCCCGTCAGTTTCCCATTGGGTGGAATAGGGGAAAGTTATCACCCATTGAGTTACAGGAGCTGCAACTTCTTCAGGGCCCAAGAACTGTGAATGTTGATCAGCCTCCAAAACCTTCCACTATCTCCCTCCCCGAGGGTAGAGTGCAAAGATATGAGATCATAGCAACCTTATTTAATAAACAGACAGGATGTCCCACCACAGGAGCAGAGGACATGGAAGTGGCCAGTGGGAGGTAGAAGGGAGTGGAGAGGAGCAGAGGCCATCACAGGCAGTGCAGCTTGGAAAAGGAGGATTAATGTTGCTTCTCAACCAGCAAAAGAATGACTGTTCCCCACCTAGATAAACCTGCACGCCCCCTTTACTCACCACAGTTAAAGGTTCCCGTGCCTGTTGGCCAATGAATCCCAAATGTCAACTGAGGAATAGGAACATTTGGCTGGAGGATCGAGTCTGTAAACTGAAGCTGAAAGAATGTTGTGCATTTCTACAATGCCATTCATGGCCCCACGATTTGCCAAAGCACTTTACAGTCAATGGAATACTGTTTGAAGTGTTGTTATGTGACAGTGACCTGCTGATCTGTTTTAGTGATGTTGATTGGGGAGGGGTCCCAGTGCAATCCACCTTCATTCTGATGATTTACCACCCAATATCGAGGCAGAGTTCCCCCTCCCCTGTGGAATGGTTGAGATATTTTGGCAACTTTATATCAGCGTTTATTTGTCCTTTGGGTACTTTTCATTAAACACAGAAATAAACATTGATTGACTACAGTTAGAAAGTGGCTAGATGGGGAAACACTTTCACTCCCTTGGCACTAACCCAACAGAGCGCATTGCCTGCCCATTGCAACATGTGCCCGATTACTGAGTGATCTACCCTGACAGGTTGCTGCTCAGGGGCTGAAGGTGAAAATTGCCCCCATGCAAATTCATTCACATAGGAGGCCGGAATTACAAAGACAAGAACAGGCAGAGTTTTGATAGATGGGAACAGGCTGGATTAGACCTGCATCAGACAAAGGCTTTGCTTGGATCAAATATATCCTCACAAAGTTCCTGTCAGGCCAATTTATTGCTTTGAACCAATCTTTTAAGTTCTTATTTTAAGTCACTCACTGCTTCTGATTCATGTTGGAACACAAAGTTTACTCAACCTAATTCTGAAATTCTCAGAAATACATTGAAGGTACAACATGGAAACAGGCCATTCAGCCCAACCAGTCTGTGTCTGTGCTTATCCTCGACAGGAACAAATAATCCAAATCGCAGTTTCCCTCCCTGTTCCTTTATCCCTTCAAACCTTTTACCATTATTCACTTAACCAATCTTATTGTTCCCCCATGGTGGCTGTGCCTTCAGCTGCCTAGGACTTAAGCCCTGGAATTCCCTCCCAAACCTGTCAGCCTCTCTACATCTCTTACTTCTTTTCATAGAATAATAGCATCATAGAAAGTTTAAGGCACAGAAAGAGGCCACTTGGCCCATTGTGTCTGTGCTGGCCGGAAAACGATCCACCTATTCTAATCCCACCTTCCAGCATTTGGTCTGTAGCCCTGCAGCTTACATCTTTTTTTTTGGGCCTCCTTATCTCGAGAGACAATGGGTAAGCGCCTGGAGATGGTCAGTGGTTTGTGAAGCAGCGCCTGGAGTGGCTATAAAGGCCAATTCTGGAGTGACAGGCTCTTCCACAGGTGCTGCAGAGAAATTTGTTTGTCGGGGCTGTTGCACAGTTGGCTCTCCCCTTGCGCCTCTGTCTTTTTTCCTGCCAACTACTAAGTCTCTTCGACTCGCCACAATTTAGCCCTGTCTTTATGACTGCCCGCCAGCTCTGGCGAATGCTGGCAACTGACTCCCACGACTTGTGATCAATGTCACACGATTTCATGTCGCGTTTGCAGACGTCTTTATAGCGGAGACATGGACGGCCGGTGGGTCTGATACCAGTGGCGAGCTCGCTGTACAATGTGTCTTTGGGGATCCTGCCATCTTCCATGCGGCTCACATGGCCAAGCCATCTCAAGCGCCGCTGACTCAGTAGTGTGTATAAGCTGGGGGTGTTGGCCGCCTCAAGGACTTCTGTGTTGGAGATATAGTCCTGCCACCTGATGCCAAGTATTCTCTGAAGGCAGCGAAGATGGAATGAATTGAGACGTCGCTCTTGGCTGGCATACGTTGTCCAGGCCTCGCTGCCGTAGATCAAGGTACTGAGGACACAGGCCTGATACACTCGGACTTTTGTGTTCCGTGTCAGTGCGCCATTTTCCCACACTCTCTTGGCCAGTCTGGACATAGCAGAGGAAGCCTTACCCATGCGCTTGTTGATTTCTGCATCTAGAGACAGGTTACTGGTGATAGTTGAGCCTAGGTAGGTGAACTCTTGAACCACTTCCAGAGCATGGTCGCCAATATTGATGGATGGAGCATTTCTGACGTCCTGCCCCATGATGTTCGTTTTCTTGAGGCTGATGGTTAGGCCAAATTCATTGCAGGCAGACGCAAACCTGTCGATGAGACTCTGCAGGCACTCTTCAGTGTGAGCTTACATCACTTGAGGTGTATACCCAGACTCCTTTTGAATGAGTTGAGGGTCTCTGCCTCAACTACCCTTTCAGACAGTGAGTTCCAGACTATCACCACCCTCTGGAAGAAAGGGTATTTCCTCATTTCCCCTCTAATTTTTCTACCAATCACTTTAAATCTATGCCCCCTTGTCACTGACATCTCTGCTAAGGTGAATCGATCCTTCACCTCCACTCTATCCAGGCCCCTCAAAATTTTGTACATTTCAATCAGAACTTCTCTGTTCCAAGGAGAACAACCCCAGCCTATCCAATCTTTCCTCATAGCTGCATTTTTCCAGTCTTGGCAACATCCTCGTAAATCTCCTCTGTACCCTCTCTGGTGCAATTACATCCTTTCTGTAATGAGGTGACCAAAACTGCACACAGTCCTCAAGTTGTGGCCTAACTAATGAGTTATACAATTTCAGCATAACCTCCCTGCTCTTGTATTCTATACCTCGGCTAAGGTGCTCTTTAAAATCTACCTCTTTGATCAAGTTTTTGTTCACCAGTCCTAATGTCTCCTTATCTGGTTCATTGTT
The DNA here is from genome assembly GCF_036365525.1 of Heterodontus francisci. Classification (NCBI taxonomy): domain Eukaryota; kingdom Metazoa; phylum Chordata; class Chondrichthyes; order Heterodontiformes; family Heterodontidae; genus Heterodontus; species Heterodontus francisci. Next base: position 24,354,683 of record NC_090386.1, on the reverse strand, counting down.
AAATTTTGTTTGGGATGTTTTATTAAGTGAAAGGTGTTATAACATTGCAAATTATTGTTGTCATAGATTCTGTCTCATGCACTAACCCTGGAAGTGAATCCCAGAGTCTCATAACTCTGTGTGAAGAGGTTTCTCCTGCCCTTTGTTTTAAATCTCTTACTTTTAATCTTCTGTCTTCGGCTCCTCAATTTGTCTCCCAATAATTGGAAATGCTCTGCTTCTGTCTATCCTGCCCCATCCTTTCATAATATTAGGCATTTCTATTATATCACCCTATAATCTAAATTATTCCAACAAAAGAAGACCCAATTTTTGAAGTTTTTCTTGTATTTCCTAATGCCACACAGCATTCTAGTGAATCTGCATTGCACCCACTCTAAAGCCTCAATATCCTTCCTATAGCATGGAGACCACACACAGTGCTCCAACTGAGGTCTTAATGAGATTTTATACAACTGCATCATTACCTCTTAGCTTTTAATTCTATACTTCTTTTGACAAAACCTAGAATTCGATTAGCTATTTTTAGATCTTTATCAACCCGAGGTGCAGCCTATAATTTTATGTACTGTGAATATGTAACCCCAAATCTCTCTGCTCTTCCACAGCGTCAAGCTTACTTCCATTTAGAGTATAATGGGAAGGATTTTAACCTGACTCATTGGGCTGAATTTAACATGCCTCCCGACGTCGGGGGTCATGGCGGGGGGAGCCGGAAAATGCCTCCAGGAGAGGGCAGCCATGCACCCCGATACTGCCCGCGGCAGCAAGGCCTGGTGGAGGCCCCTCCCCCCGCCGCCACTCAGTGACAGGACCCCCATTATCATATTTAAATAAATTAAAATGAATGAATTAATCATACTTGCGTCATCGCCTTCTGCCCCTCTGCGATCTTCCTACCGCTGGTTGGCACTCGTGTGCCTTCCGATTCCCATCAGGGGAAACGAGGTGGAACACTGGTGGGGAGGGGGAAGGAGGTAAGTTTCTCAGTGCGGGAGGGGAATGGGGTCAAAGTAACATCATTGGGGTAGGGGATAGTGGAAAGGGTTTTAGGTTAAAGTTTATGCACTTTGTAGAGGCGAAGGTCAGGTGGACAAGGTAAGTGTTTTGTGGGGGGAGAGGGCAAGTAATCAGTTTAATTGTAATTGGGAGGTGGGAGAGGGGCAAAATAAATGTATTTAATTTTTTTATTCACTTTTGCTTTCAATATTTAGATTTAAGGGTCAGGCTCAAAGCCCTTTAAAAATGGTATCAGTGCCTGCGCACAGGCAGCTGCTGTTATTGCTGGGGACGGACAGCCCGCTCCCTCCATGTGATAGGAGGGGGCGGCCCACCCCGGCTATTTAAATGAGCCACAGCACTTCGGATTGTGGCGGCTCCGTGACTTGTGGCCTGTACGGGTGGGTCGCCATTGTTTTCGCCCGCCGCCAATTTCGGCAGCGGGAATATAAAATTCAGCCCATTGAGTGGGAAACAGGCAGGTGTGTCAGCTAATGTCAATGGAGAGTAAAATTGTGTGTGGGTAAGACAGGTCACTGACTTGAGCCCACCCAGTTCCTGCCAGCTAACCCAGGTTAAAGTTCCCCTCCATCTGTTTTCAGTGATATTGGTTGAGCACAATGGTTGAAAGATCAGCACAAGATATTTAAATGAGCACATACATGCGCACACCTTACTTATTTTGCCTCACTTCCAGTCTCACATTGCTTTATCGCATAGTTAGAGGGACATTTCTTTGAAACAAATTCCTTGCAGCTGATTGGCTCAAGCACAAAAGTCTGCTTTTATATAGCGCTGTAACATAGTGTTTCGCAATGGCGTAATCAGACAAAAATGGACTACAATAACATATGTAACTGCCTGGCCATTGACCAAGCCCGAGAAGGGGATAGTGATGAAAAGCTTGGTGATTGAGGTGGCTTTAGCCCAGAGATGCTGAGGCAAATTGACTGTGAGTTGAACATTCTTAGTGTACTGCATTTATTCACTCGACCACTGGGACAGCTTTATTATTTAAATGTTAAAAATGGAGAAATATTTTTTCTCTGGTGGGCGTGGATTGGTTTGTCAAATGGTTTTCACAAGGGAGGGGAGCAGCATGCTGAGTTCTGTCTGAGACATAAGATGATAAACACATTCTGTTCCAGCATCTGCAGCAAAGATCTTGGAGTGATGCCCTTTTGGCACATGGCCAGTTCTCAATAAAGCTGTTTTCTTTTTTTTTTACAAACACCATTTTTCTCCACAGGGAGAGAAACAAAACGATTTGACATGCATACACGTGCGATTTCACCATTCCCCCCTATCCCAAAATAAAGAAAAGAAAAGGAATGCATTGCATACAGAACAGTTCCCTTTAATTAAGTACCCCTCAATGTGCTGGATTACGAGGGATAATTGACATCAATGAAGTTATCTCCAGGAAAACTAGGTACAGTTTGAGCTTGCTTGTCTCTGCTGCTGGTGGACTGTATGAAATATCTAGCAGAGCAGAGGTTTCTCTTTCATTGGATCTAAAGGAGAAGGTGCTGGGGCTACACGGTGGGGGTAGGTTTTTACTATGATTACCAAGCTGGTGGTGGGCTGTAGGTGCTACACAGATCCACCCCAGTACAGCTTGTCAGCTCTGGGCTGACATGTAATTACTGACTTGGCTGGAGAGGGACGGGGATGGGGGAGTGAGGGGGGGGCGTTGTGGCGGGGGAGGTTCTGGAGTGAGGGCTTGGAGGAGGCAGGGTCCACTCTGGGGTGGCAGTGGCACACATTATTCTTGTGAAATGTGGATGAGCACTCCCTGCCTCTCCTGGCCCCACAAAAATAATCGTAAAAAGTGTCTGGTAAAACTGCTGGGAGGGAGCAGGGTGCACACGCCCCAGTTAGCTGCCAAAATCGCAGTCGGGGTCCTATGTGCATCACTTGACCCTCGTTTTCATCTTTAAAAGGCTTATCGCCTGAAACAGGCGGGCTGTCAGGCCACCCAACAGTAGGCCTTTTCAAGATGGCGTTGGCTGGATCGGGAGCGAGAATGGCATGACCCAACTGATGTCTGTCAGTTTTTATGCTCCACATGAACCTCCTCCCACCCCATTAAATCTAACCCTCAAACAATATCCTTCCATTTAGATATAGATATATCCAACTTCCCCTTCACGACATTTATGTTACCTATCTCAACTATTCCTCATGGTAGCAAGTGTTAAAGGAGCACCACAATTGGGCCTCAGTTCCCCTGAGGTAGAGACAGCATTCTGGGTGAGGGCAGGGTTAGGCTTGGCTCTGTGTATTCTACTAAAAGTCTCAGTCTCTGCTCACAAATAGAGTAGCCGCTTGAGCCTGCAAAATTGTACCTCAGCAAATATCAGCACCATCAGGAGAGGAAAAAGAAGTGAAAAAACATTTCATTTATCGCATTGCAAGTGCTTACTTTCCTTCAGATCTAACCAGGAGTCAGACTCATTCCCGCAGTTAGAGGCTCTGATACCCACAATTCCCTGGGGTTCCATTTCCAGTTCCAATTCTATCAGCACTTACGAAAACAAATGTAATTTGAAATTAGGACACTGATTATGACAGATGGTGAGAAGCCAGCTGTAGTTTCACCTGATATCGAATGGTTTACATGCATTCACTGTCCCGGATTTCTGTGTTCTTGCGTAAGGTAGAAACCATTGTGTGCGACTTGTGCTCATCACTGACCAGCTGTTTTTAGTTTTAAGGTAGCAACCAAGGTTTAATATTATAGGAAGATCCCAGCACTTTGACATTGTTCAAGAATGTGGCTCACACCATCAATTAGTAATACCGAGGAATGGGCTCCCAGGTGACATATAACAGCTCAGAAAATGTATTATATACAAGCTGTGATTGTCTGATTGTTAGCACAAGGAGTTTGAGCTCAGCCTGAGCTTCCTGTCACTTCTAATCAAGGATTACAAATGCAAAACATCAATCATCTCGTTTCATTTTGTGAATGATGACTGCCTTGTTCTGCATTTCTATCATTTCTGGTTTAATTCAGGTTACTGGCAATTTTTGTGTTTTTCTTTTTACTCTACGTAGTTATTGTTACTCTCTGTTACACTGCTGCTTATCTGTAATTAGGTATAACTTCAATCCTAATACATGATGCACCACAGAGGGTAGGCTCTTCACAGAACATCTGCTACCCAGGCCAAATAACAAGCCAAGGATGTTTCCTGGAGTGACCTGCTCAACTAAAACCTGCCTTGTTCAAAAATCCCTGTCTGGGTCTCTTCATTTTGCCTTGCTTCTCCAATTGCCTCCTGAAGAATGGATGGAGATTCATGGGAACTGACAAGGGCATGGGTGGGTATTAATTGTAACTGAGGAGGGGGTGGGATGGGTATTTCTTGTAATTGAAGCCTAAGTTGGGTAAGCAATGGATAACAACAATGACACATATTACAACATAATATTCTCTCTATCTTTCTGGGCTGGATTTTAAGAGCCCGCTGCCGATCTCGGCGGTGAGCTCAAAAAATGGCAGCCCGCCTGTGCAGGCTGCACACCAAAGAGCCACCACGATCTTCAACATGGCAGCTCATTTAAATAGCCAGGGCAGCCTCCATCCCCCCCACCCCCCCAGTCTTGGGGAGAGGGTGGGCTTTCTGTCTCTGGCAATGGCGTCAGCTGCCTGTGCGCAGTTGCTGGCCCTATTTTTAAAGACAGCTCGGCCGCCCAGTTTAAATTTTTAAAGACAGACCGCCTAAAATTAAATAAATAAATTTCTAATGCTCCTTCCCCCCCCCCCCCCAATAAGTTACATTAACTATTTGCCCTATCCCCCCTCCAAAGCACTTACCTTTAACATCTGACCTTTACTCTCCAAACAGCAAAACGTTTACAGTTCAGCCCTTTCCACCATCCCCTACACCCATTACATGTATTTGATCCCATCCCCCCCACCCCCACATTGACAAACCTACCTCCTCCCCCCTCCCCACCAGTGTTGTGCCTCGTTTCCCTGGATAGAGATCTGAAGGCCCAGGAGTGCTGGCCGCTGGGCCGAAGATCGCAGCGGGCCCTCAAGATCTCAGGTAAGTATATTTAAATTTATTAATTTTTATTAATTTGCATATTTAAATTGTGGTCCTGTCACCCAGCAGCAGGGGGCCGCCTTGGAGCCTCGCTGTCGCCGAGAGGATCGGGCCGGGCCCTGACAGTGTCGAGGTCCGTGGCAGGCCTCATCTGGAGCCAGCTTCAGGACCCCCTGCCATGGAACCTGACGTCTGGGGGAGAACAAGATCCAGCCCTCTGTCTCTCTACTGCTCCCTATCTAACATCTACATGCAGACATATGACTGGAATTTCTGACCGGGGAACGAACATAAAGGGAAAAACATGTGCCATTTTGTTTGGTTACATCAGTGACTGTGCTTCAACAATGCTTCATTGGCTGTAAAGAACTATGGGAAGTCCTGAGGTCATGAAAGATGCTCTATAAATGCAACTCTTACTTTTTTCTTCTTATGCCATTCCAGCAATTGACCACTAATAATACAGTAGGGGGAGCCTTGTGGAAATTCAGGGCCTCATAATCCATCTACTTATACAGGGAGAGAGGGAAATACATAGAGATACTTATATTGATAGATAGATGTATGCATAGATATATATCACATACATTTATACATAGGAACAGGAGGAGGCCATTCAGCCCCTTGAGCTGATCTATATCTAAACTTTATCTATCCACCTTGATCTGTAATGCTTAATAGTCTTGCCTAATAAAAATCGATCAATCTCAGTTTTGAAATTTTAAATTGACCCCCAACCACAATAGTTTTTTTTTTGGGAGATACATTTTCCAGATTTTCATCACCCTTTGTGTGAAGAGATGCTTCCGGACATTAGCCCTCAATGGCCTAACTGTAATTTCAATATTATGTCATACTTGATCTGGAGTCTTCCACAAGAGGAAATAGTTTCCCTCGATCTACGCTATCAACTCCTTTAATCAACTTAAACCCAGTTACAGCACCCTTAATCTTCTGCACTCAAGGGAATACAAGCCTTGTCCATGCAACCTGTCATCATAATTTAATCCATTTAGCCCTAGTATTATTCTGGGGAATCTGCAGTGCACCCCTTGCAAGTATAATATATCCTTCCTGAGGTCCAGTGGCCACAGCTGAAAGCAGTACTCTCAATGTGGTCTAACCAGAGCTTTACACAACTGGAACATTTGTATACACATTTAAAAAAGCTCCAACCAAAATGGGATGTGATGGTTTGGTGAGAAAGTGTGTAGTAGGTGAGAACATGTTGGGACAGGTAGACGATTCATGCTTATTATGTTTATTGGCTTCTTTCCACTGGGTGTGAGTGCTGAATGTGGCTGAAGATCAACCAATTGTATCAAAAAGCTTTAATTTTCATATTGATGCCAGATCCCTACTGATTGCTAAATACTTCAACCCTTCATCATTATTTCTAACACTGAGAGTCAAACAGAAATTACACAACAGCAACATTAACCCTTTCATTATCCAGTTAGGGTTAACACAAGAATCATCTACATCTTTGGAGTCTGATCCCATTCCCCAGCAAAGTCATTTTGACCTCATAACCTGCCTCTGCTTCTGTGATTCCCATTGCATTTTCATATGAGGCAAGATGATGGGCAGGGGGCATGATCCAGCATTTCAAAACACTGCAAGGATTGCATAACGCTACCTAATTATATAGAGATACATAAAAACTATAGCACAGAAACAGGCCATTTGGCCTAAATACACATGAACCTCTGCCCACTGCCCTTCATCTAAACCTGCAAGTGAGTTATTCAACTTCATGTGAGACAGAAAGTTCAAAATTAGTCTATTGAACAAGATTTGAGATTAATAACCTTGCCTCCTGCCCTCCCACTAATTGGAAATGTGAAAAATACTCGCAGATAAAACTTTTAATGCTGATTTAATTAGCACCTTTAACCCTTGGAAGTTTAACAGCTTCAGGGAAATTTTTTGTCAATCTTAACACATCTCACAGAAAGCTGCAACACATCCAACTATTAAAATAACAGAACTATTCAGATGTGAGCTTTATTTCAACAGTATTGATATCAAATGACAAAATAGCTAAGATACCCCTGATTATCTCTATCTCTACCTACCTCCTGTCTACAGATACTGACTTCCAGTTGTCACTCTTTCCATCATATTTTTGAGTGATCTTTCCCCAATTAAAAACTTTATAATGCAAATCGCCTGTGTGAAGTCATCGCCCGACAATTGTTCAACTTGGCAGCCAGATACCATTTTATTATCTTTTTCACAGAAAACGTTCAAAATGCTTTCTGAAAGGTTTCCAACTGAAAACAGCTGTTTGAACATTTTAAAAAAATCCTTGTTTCGCATGATCGAATTTATCAACTTGATAGCATTTTTTGAGATTTTTACTTGAAGGCTTGAATTTCTCCCAAAACTATGGGTTGCCAAAGTAGGCAACAGACGTAATAAAATGCAGCCTGCCCACACGGGCACCGCATCACGGCCGTGGTGCCCACCCCCTGCGATGGCGTGGAGGGGACGGGCGTGCCACCACAGGCAACAGCGTCCAGCGCCAAGGTGCAGGTGCTGGCACCATTTTTAAAGGGCTTACAGCCCTTAATGGACATTTAAAATTTAAAGGGACAGGTAAGTTACGTTTCCTAAAACTAAATAAAATAAATGTATCATGCACTCTCCCACCTCCAATGCAAATCACAACATTCCTGCTCTTTTCCCTCCCGGAACACAGATATTTAAAATTTGACCTTCCCCCACCCCCCCCCACCCCCCCACAAAGTTCATCACCTTTGCCCTTTACCCCTTCGCATCACCCACCCCAACCAATCCGCAGTGTTTTAACACCGCTCCCCCCCACCAGCACTGAGAAACAATCCTCCTCCCCCCTCCCCACAGGTGTCGTGCCATGTTTCCCCAAAAAGCGATTCGAAGGCGCGGAATTGTCGACCGCCGGAATGAAGATTGGTCTGGCGATTAAGGAGGCGATGGTACCCTCATTAAATCAAGTATGTAAATTAGTTTACATATTTAAATGAGGGTCCCGTCGCCGAACGGAGGGGCGGCCACCACGAGGCCTCGCCGCTGCTGCCGAGATCGGCACGGGGTCTGTCACAGTCGGGGTTGGTGGTGGGCTTCCGCAGCACCGATCTTCATTGCCCCCCTTGCCAACGTTTCCGACGGCGGAGCAGCTTTAAAATCCAGTCCCATGGGTTTAGAGGCGAGGAGAGCCGAAAATCGGGTGGGGGGTGGGGTTGCGGTTGCTGCCATCATTCTGCCTCCACCAAACTTCGGTCTGGGGCGGGAAGGCCTGTGAATCGCCCTCCTGCCCTGTTGCCAATTGAGGCCCTTTACTGGGCAATTAATCCTCAATTAAGGGCCTCTTCCTGCTGCAGCCGCAATTAGCCAGGCAGCTGTGCCGCTGCACTAATAACTTTCTGGCTCTATGGGCAGTGGGGGGTTGTGGCGTGGGGAGGGTGGGGGTTGTGGCGGGGGGAGAGTGGGGGTTGTGGCGTGGGGAGGGTGGGGGTTGTGGCGGGGGGGAGGGTGGGGGTTGTGGCGGGGGGGAGAGTGGGGGTTGTGGCGGGGGGAGGGTGGGGGTTGTGGGGGGGGAGAGTGGGGGTTGTGGCGGGGGGAGGGTGGGGGTTGTGGCGGGGGGGGAGAGTGGGGGTTGTGGCGGGGGGAGGGTGGGGTTTGTGGCGGGGGGAGGGTGGGGGTCCCTCACTCAATGGCAGTTAGTGGAGGAACTCAGAGATCTCAGAGGTTTATTGGGCTGGAATATGTTACAGAGATAGGGAGGAGCAAGATCATAAAGAGATTTGAAAACACGTATGTAGACCAAACTGGGTTAGGGTGGTAGGTTCCCTTCCCTGAAGGACATTAATGAAGCTTGTCCAGCAGCTTTCAGGTTTTCTGGTGCCAGCCCACAAATTACCAAATTTATTGGATTCAGTCTCACAACTTTCCATGGTAGGATTTGAGCTCAGGACCCTCTGGGCTGTTAGACCAGTGTCATAACTACTAAATGAAAGTCATAAAAAGAATTAAAGGGGCAATTAGAAAAAATAATGAAGGAATTTTATGCCTGAATGCAGATTAAAAGCTCATCTAAATATAAATCTCTGCAATATTGACCCGTGGCTCTTTTCACTAATTAGACTTTGTAAGTAACATTATTATAAATCTTTGAGTTATTTAAAGCAATAAATGAAGATTTCAATACTACATGCCTGGAGATCCTTGTGGGTAGACTTTCCGAATCCGAAATGGAGACCTTGACAACAGAGGGTGATCAGGTAAAATTCAGATTCAAACACTTCCTGCAGTAAGGTTGGCAGAGTTAGGCGATTGTCTGGAAATCATTTCAGCTTTGATAATTGAAATGATATTGTCAAGATTCTTTGACGTTTATGAGGACAAAGAACACAAATTTAAAATGCTGACAGTTCCATGCCGTTCCCTCTATATAGCAGGCTGCAGCTGCTGGCTGACATTGTCCAATGATGCAATGTTGCTTCTGATATTTCCGAAGCAGTGATTAAAAACTTTGGTTAACAGGATTTTTTTAAACAAGTCAATGCTGGGGATTAATAGTGGAAGATAATTCTTTGCATGAAAACAGAAGGAGCCAGTGGAATCCCAGACTGGTTGGTTACATCATATGGTGACATCCAAATAAAACGGCAGGCCTCACACAGACCAAGGCTCCACGACCTCACACAGTTAGTGTCATTAAAAAGGGAGAATTAGTGTGAGTCACACTGTCGATGTATGAACAATACCTGATCTATTATTGAGGGCTGCCTACGTTAATCACCACAGGAAGCCAGAGGAGGTACGTTCCCTCTGTGTTCATTTTCTCTTCCTAGGGGAGTTAAATGTTGTTGCTGTCTCACTTTCAATGCAGGTGTGTAATTTAGCCTTTACCTGCTTCACAGGTTGTGCAATTTCAGAGGTAAACTGCACAGGTTTCAAAATCGATTGATTCGAAGGACTATGTGCTTTTGCTGCATTCGTTTCTCATCTGCCTACTCGCTTTTTTCACAATTATACTGAAATGTTACACCATGATCAGCCTTCCTGCTGCCTTGAAAGGCCAATGAATTGGGCCAGAAACCCTTTCTGTCTATATTTCCTTCCTTTCTAACATAATCTGGTCCTTCACATAATCTGTCCACCTAGTGCCCACAAGCTTAATCTGAATACTTTACAATGAGAGCTAGTGGCACCAAACTTCCTCGACTGTCAGGAAATCTGGTGCTATGTGATTGGGATCGCTACCATTCAAAATCGAAGTCTAAGGGAAACAGCCATTGATATCATTTCGCCAGGTTTCTGCCAAAGTTACAGTGAGATGAGAGACAGATGGAGGCAAAATCCTTAGAAATTGTCCTTGCTCTGATTTGTGGATGGACATTTGACATTGAAAAAGTGACATTTTTACCAGGTTTCTGTCGATCTTACACTGGGAGATTGGGAGACTGGCTACAGTGAGTCAGCACCCAATGATTCCCAGAATCAGAAACAACAACGTGCATTTATATGGCACCTAAAAGTAAATTGTAAAATGGCCTAGGTGGCTTCACAGGACCATTATCAAGCAAAATTTGACACTGAGCCACAGGAGATATTCTGACAGATGACCAATACCGTGATCAAAGTGATAGATTTTAAGGAGTTCTTAAAGGTGGGAAAGTGAGGTAGAGAGACAGAGAGCCTGAGGGAGGGAATTCCAAACCGAGGCAGTTGAAGGCACAGTCACCAATGGTGGAGTAATTAAAATCTGGCATGCTCAAGTGTTGGAGGACTAGCAGAGATCTCAGAGGCTGGAGGAGATTACAGAGTTAGGTTGAGGCCATGGCGAGATTTGAAAATAAGCATAAGAATCGTAGAATTGAGACATTACTTAACTGGGGCCCAATGAAGATTGAGCACAGGGCTAATGTATGAATGGACCTGATGCCTGTTAGGAAATAGGCAGCAGAGTTTGGGATGACTTCAGGTTTCTGAGAGTAGAATGTAGGAGGCCGGCCGGAAATGCATTGGAATAGCCAAGTTTACAGACAACAAAGACATGAATGAAAGTTTCAGCAGCGGATTAGCTGTGGCAGGAATCGGGGATGTTACAGAGGTGGAAGTAGGCGGTCTTAGTGACAGTGCAAATATGTGGTCAGAAACTCATACCAAGGTTGTGAACAGTCTGGTTCAACCTCAGATAGTTGCCAAAGAGGGATAGAGTCAGTGGCTAGGGAATGGAGATTGTGGTGGGGACTGAATACAATGGGCTGAATTTTCCTAGTTGGGTCTCAATCCCGTCGTGGGCCTCGATTCTTGGTCAGGGACCTGGAAGTGTTTGTGTGTTGTTGGGCACAATCTTCCCAGAGGCAGCCAATTAAGCGGCTGCGTTCGGGAGCTTTGTCCAGTTAAGGACAGTGGGCGGACCAAGGAAGTGGGAGGCCCAATCAGAGAGCCAGTAGCAATGTCTGGCCGGCAGTTCCACTGGGAGAGGTGGGCTCTGCTGAGGCAGGTAGGTGAGCGTGCGAGCACATCAATATGAATACACTCTCTGATGCCTTTCTCAAATGTTAGATTGAAGAGGTCAAGAGCAGGTATGGCCATTGGAGTGGAGGAGAAACCCCTCCACAGGATTAGTTTTGCTTGCAGCAGCAGCCTTTTGTCTTGACGGTGCTTTGACAGGGGGGTGGAGCCTCCAGTTCCTTTGGCCTCCTAGCCTGCTGCTGGGAGGCCACTTCTAGACAGCTGGCAGGCTCCACACATGGTGGGCTGAATTTAATGAGCCCATCGCGGATCCTGGCAGCCAGCCCATTTGAAAGCAGGAGGCGGGGGGCCTTTCCCAACTGAAGGACGGGGGAGGTGGCGAGACACCGATAACGTTGTCAGTGGAAACGAATGCAGGTCCTGGCACCATATTTAAAGCACTGCCAGTCCTGGTTAAACTGTTGCTTCACTGACTGAATTTGGTGCTGCTTTGCATTTGATTCTGATTTGCCTTTGCTGCTGCAGTGCTGCTGATTCTCCCCACCCACCCCTGCCTGGGGTCCCTCTGCTGCTGACCACCACCCCCTGCTCCCCCCCACCTGGGGTCCTCATGCTGCTGACCACCACCCCCTGCTTCCCCCCACCTGGGGTCCCTGTGCTGCTGACCACCACCCCCATGCTCCCCCCCACCTGGGGTCCCCATGCTGCTGACCACCACCCCCATGCTCCCCCCCACCTGGGGTCCCCATGCTGCTGACCACCACCCCCTGCTCCCCCACACCTGGGGTCCCCATTCTGCTGACCACCACCCCCTGCTCCCCCCCACCTGGGGTCCCCATGCTGCTGACCACCACCCCCTGCCTCCCCCCACCTGGGGTCCCCATGCTGCTGACCACCACCCCCTGCTTCCCCCCACCTGAGGTCCCCGTGCTGCTGTGCTGCTGACCAAGGCTCAAAACGCCAAGAGCTTTCTGGAAGCCAAGAGAGATCATATCAGGTGGAAGGCAGCAGGTGGCTCCATGGTTCAGCGAGGACTCCCTGGAGATTCTCCTCCAGACTCCAAGGGAAAGGCAGGAGCTCCTCTTTCCAAGGGATGGCAAGAAGAAATCCTCCCGTCTGACCAAGCGGGCCTAGATGGAGGTCGCAGAGAAGGTCAGCAGCTGTGAGGACACCCAGTGCAATTGAGTTCAGTGCAGGAAGAGAGTCAATGACCTACTTTGTTCTGCCAAGGTGAGTGCTCCATACCTCTCTCCTCTTTAGGGCTTGCATGTGGCTACACAGGAGGCAGCGCGACATGGGGAGGGAGTCACAACAAAGGCGATGGCAAGTAAGTTAGGACTAACCACATCCTGGCAGATGCGTGGATGCATCTTGGTGAAAGGTCACCTTCTTTCACAGCTCAGCCCAATGATGTCCCCTCAGAGTGAACATGAGGAGGAGCCAAGTAGGAAACCCCATCAGGAGATGAGGAGCTTTCAGTAGCAGCTGTTCTCTTGCTCTTCCTGCAAAGTCTTACTATATCCCTCTTTCCACTTCCAGGACAAATGAGCCCATAATGCAAGGGAGACCTTGTGGGCTGGCAGAGGAATAGCCTCTTTCCACGGCTGAAGAGGAGGCACTGGAGCTAGCTGGGACCCAGGGCAGCCGTTCAATAGCAGATGATGTCTCCACATAAGCGAGTGAGGATTGTCATCATTTGATGTCCAGCAGATTTTTGCAGATCAACATCATGCATGGTTGGGATGACACAATCTGCACAGCTTAACCCACAGATGTTTGTGTTCTCACCTGTAGGTCATTGCCCGTCGGAGGATCTGGCTGAAGGGGGACAGCTGTCAGCCTCTGAGGAGGAGCACTCAGAGGATGCACCATCCCATGACTCTCCTGCACCTTCCAACAGCACAGATACTTTCACCTCAGTGGGTTTGCGCTCGGCTTTATAATCAGGGTCACAAGCTTGTGAGAGCACTGCACACGAACTCGAGTAGCTGGAGGAGGCCAAGACAGCCAAAGTCACTGAAAGTTGGAGGACTGTGGGTGTTCAGGCACATGCTGAGCTCCAGGCTGATGATGAGCCTCTGGTGTTGACAGCACAGGACATATTGGAACTGCAGAGAGAGGTCAGGCAACATCTGGCGGAGATGCTCGAGGCCATGCACAGCCATGAGTGGATGATGGAGGAGTCCATCCATGCCATGAGTGCTGCCATGTCTCAGGTATGTGAGCTCATGGCTTCCTCCTTCAAGAGGTTGGCAATTCTCTTGGAGGGCCTGATCCCACAGTTGTGCGCAGACCTGCACACCATTACCTTGACCAGGAGCTCAACACAGCAGTGGCAAGGCCAGAGAAGGACAAGTCACCTGGCATCTTCTCCAGCTCCTCATCCTTCCCTGGTCAGCAGGAAGGTTCAAGTCAGCCTTCAAAGGGAAGAGGAGAGGCTGATCTCTACAGCTGTGGGCTCCCCTCAGGGTGCTCTGTGTGTGGACAGTGGCTCCTCAGCCCCTGTGCCAGTGAGGCCAGCTCCAGTAGCCGCGATGCCTGAGGAGAGTCCTACACCAGTGCAGGAAACTCTCTGGCAGCTGGGACCTTCCAGGCCTCAGGCAGCCAGAGGACAGCCGCCGAAGTCATCCCAGGCCAAGGGGCAGCCTGATCAGCAATCTGCATCCAGCACAGCTGCAGCTGCAGGGGTTACACCTCATAGAAGCATTTGTAAATGTATTTAGAAAAGCACCTAGGCACATTAGGGTTTCATGGTTGTTTGACTTTTGCCATTTGTTTTGTGTTATAAAGTATTGTCATTATTACAGTTCAAAGTCATTGATGCTCTAATTGTGAGATGCTGCCTTCACCCTTCTCCCTTATTGGGCTGCCAGGGTAGGCACATCCCTCCTTTGTTAAGTGTCTCAGACTGCGTGGTTACAGAATCCAGATAGAAAGGATGGGACAGACTGAATACATTGAGGTGAGAATTTATTGAGTTCACTCTGAGAGGCCATCATAGTGGCTGGAAGCAGGTAAGTGTGAGACTGTACTTGCCTCCCTGGCCCGTCACTCAATGTGCCTGGCCTCCGGTGCAAGGGGTTCATGATCCAGTGCTGTCTTCTCATTAGCCTCCTCCACGTTCTCCTCATCGGTTGAGGACTGGCGATCAATCATGTCCTCTTCATGCAAGCCTCCTTCTTCTTCACTGCTGGATTGTGCAGACCACCATGAGACGTGAGACCGTCACTGGGACATACTGCAGGGCTCCACCGATCGATCAAGGCAGCGAAATTTCATCCTCAGCAGCCCAATGGCCTGCTCGATGGTCACTCGGGTGAAGCTGTGGCAAGTGTTGTGCCTCCCCCTTTGTAGTATGAGGGTTCCTCAAGTCTTCAATGAGTCCCTGAGAATCCATCCCTGAAGGCGAGCGAGGGGCTTGTAAAGTTGTGGCATCTGGGACCGTTGAAATATGTTGGCGCCTTGGCTGCTTCCCACGAAGTGGGCGCACACCTGCAGGAAACGCCTTTGGTGGTCGCAGGCCAGTTGAACGTTGATTGAATGGAAGCCCTTCCTGTTGATGAAGGCGGCTGGCTGCTGCATGGGAGCCTTGATGGCCATTTGCGTGCAATCTATCACACCTTGTATCCGGGGAAACCCAGCAATGGCCCCAAATCTGATGGCTCTGTTGGCCTGACTGTCATGTCAGTCTGGTAGCGCACAAAGTCACCAGCCCTTTTGAACAAGGCATTGGTCACCTCCTTGATGCAGCAATGGGCTGCTGCCTGGGAGACCCCACACATGTCCCCGATCGATCCCTGGAAAGATCCAGATGCGTAAACGTTGAGTGCCACTGTGATCTTCAGTGCCACTGGCAGATCCAGTAGGTTGCAACTCATGCTGTAGCAGGGCGCATAAGTCAGTGACGGCCTCCCTGGAGAGCCACAGCCTTCGACTGCTGCTCGGACATTTGGAAAAGATGAATCGAGTCCAGTACACACTATGGCACAGTTGGGCCCTCCTTGGCATGGCTGGCTGCTGTCGTTCTCGTGGTAGAGCTTCACGGGCAGGCACTGCATCAAGACATGGGGGTCCACAAAGACAGGGTATATGAGACTCATGCCAGCTGATCAGTAGGCTCCAGAGCACTGTTTTGCAGAGATGAAATTGCCTTGGCATCTTTGCCTTTGCTACTCCCCTTGGTTTACACGGTAATGGTCCTCAGTGCCCACCCGTGCTGAGAGCCAACCCGACCCTCTCACCCAGTAGTATGGCCACCCGATCCTCTTACGCATTAGAGATTCATACTCGTACAGTAATGGTAGCAGAAGGTCCAAGATTAGAGATTCACATTGGTACAGTGATGGCTCTGCCTGCACTGCAGCTTAGTTTGGCACTGGGTGAAAAATACTTTCAACTAAAAGCATTATCTTTTTTCCTCCTTCTTCATGTTCATTGACATGCTTGAATCAGATGTATCAGAGAACTGACTGTACCATTCTAATCTGCCACTAACCCCTTATTCCTTATGATTCACGCCCTATGCCAGTGATGTGTAGCTCTAAGTTCCTTCAATCTTTAGTAGGTATTCCGCTATCAGCTTTCCCTTCTTTGATGCCCATCTTACCCTTGTCTTGGCAGCTACTCATTCCCTATTAAACATGTGCAGCTGAACTCAGTCAAATTATTTTATCCTCTCATCTTCTCAATTATACAAAACTGTTTAATTCACTGCACATGACTTCCTGACTAGATTTCTAATGCTTTGCTCTATCCCTATTGAATTATTACCAGTTTATTCTCACCTAAGTATCTTCTTTTTCACAACGCTGGAGTAATTCTTTTCCCTGTTCGCTGTTCATAAATATAGTGCAATAGGCATGGTGATTATGGGGTCTTCCAATATCAGTAACAGACTGAAACCAAAGATAGTCTCCCTTAATTCTTAGCAATGGGTGTAGTGCTTGTTGTCTTGGACAGTATGGTACTAGATCGCGACTTCAAATCCCACTGGGGTAAGCTTGAAATTTTGAATTCAATTACTGTATTAATTGTGAGTTGGCACTTGATACAGTGACCAGTCATTGTTATGTGATTGACTTTTAATGCACTCTGAAGAGGCCCAGAGATTTGCCACCTTCTTTGGGGACTTGAGATGGGTAATAAATAAGACCTTGCCCACATTCTGTGGACAACTTAAAAGGCACTTGCATTTGGTTCTGAATTAATTCAATGTCCCTGTTCCATGCATCGTCTAAAAAATGACAACACTTTTATCAAGTTAGATGGAGTGTTTCGAGATAATGAGACCTCACTCAACGTAATGCCCAGGAATTTCAGTTATGGTTGGGATAGCGCACTGAGATTAAGAGTTGTAGGATAAAAATCATTTCTATATTTAATGCAATCAACTGCTAAACCCAACTAAAGCTTTTAGTGGAAATTTCACTGCACTGCCGGAACCAGAATAACCACATCAGGAGAGATCAAAGGCAATGGAGACAGCATTAGTATTTCTGCGAATTCACGCTGCATAACTTTTGCTAGTCAACATGTTAAGGAATTTCTGCACAACAGGAAAGATCGGGTGGTGCACGATTTGGATAACTCCACAGGTGTTTGTTTTTAAAGAAAGTAAGTCTTGCATTTATATAGTGCCTTTCATGAGTTCAGGATCTTCCAAAGTGCTTTCAGCAAATTAAATACTTTTGAAGTGTAGTCACTGTTGTAATGTAGAAAAATAGCAGCCAATTAGCACACAGAAAACTCCCACAAACAGCAATGGGATGATGACCAGATAATCTATTTTTGTGATACATTTAGATATGATTTTTACATATAAGGTCACTCTTCCCCACTTCCTCCCATGCCCATTAATGAGTCAGTTTGGTTCCAGTATCTGTAGCTGATCAGCTAGTGACTCAGCCCTTTGCTGTTAAGAGTTTACAATGAATTTCCGTTTTCGGATTAATGCTTGTGTAAAAATGACAGGTACGTTAGGTGATTTTAGGCATTCTTCTCCAGTCAGAAGTTTTGCCCTCAAAAGTCAAGCGATGAATCAACATTCCTGCCCTGCCTACTCCTCCCTTATCCTTGCCCTTATTTTTACACTCAGCAACAGGTGGCAACTCCAAGAAGGAAACAACAGCCACCTATCAACCATCTAATGTCACAGAGCCAAGAGTGTAGATCTTCAAGTACAGGAATGAAAGTGGCGTCAAGATACAACTTGGGAAACACAACTCACTATTTGGTAAATGAGAAAGCAACTCAAAAGAACATAGGAGTAGGCTATTTAATACCTGGAGCATGTTCTGCCACACAGCTAGATCATTGTTGATCAGTACCTCAACTACATTTGTCTGCTTTTGATACCCTAACCCAGCAAAAATATATTGATATAATATAAAAGCAAAATACTGCAGATGCTGGAAATCTGAAATAAAAACAAGAAATGCTGCAAATACTCAGCAGGTCTGGCAGCATCTGTGGAGAGAGAAGCAGAAATATATTGATACCAGTCTTGAAAGCACCAATTGTCTATGCATCTACAGTCTTTTGGGAAGACAATTCCAGATTTCCATTGTCTATTGTGTGAAAAATCGCATCCTAATATCACCCCTGAACAGCCTAGTTCTCATTGTAAGAATATGTCTCCCTGTTCTTGATTCCCCCACCAGAGGAAATGTTTTCTATCCTGAATTCTTTTCGTATTTTAAAAACTGCGACCAGATCATCTCTCAATCTCCTAGAAGAACAGCTTTTGTTCATCTGGCAATTGTCACAACATTAAGACATCCCAAAGCTCTTTTAATTTCAATGAAGTACTTTTAAAGTGCAGGCAGTGTCGTAGTGTAGGAAACGTGGCAGTCAATTTGCACACAGCAAGCTCCCACAAACAACAATGAGCTAAATAACCGGATAAACTGTTTTAGTGATGTTGGCTGAAGGATAAATATTGACCAGGACACTGGGAGAAGTCCCCTGATCCTTTTCAAATAGTGCCATGGGATCTTTTAAGTCGACCTGACAGGGAAGACAAGGCTGTGGATTAACATCTCACCTGAAGGATGGCACCTCCAAAGATGCAGCAGTCCCTCCGTACTGCACTGGAGTGTCAGTCTAGATTCTGAGTTTCTGGGGGTGGGGTTGAACCTACGTAACCGACTGACTCAGAGGAAAGAGTGCTACCACTACTTAAAAAAACCCTTCAATCCATATTTGCCTCATAAAGTCTGCCAAACAGAATGAAATTCACACCAGCAATTGAGTGGCAAACATCACTTCACAAATGTGAGATGGGGAAGTGGCATTCTCCAGTGCAATGTTAGAGAAAAAACTTGACTCCTCATCCAGAACTGTCAGAAACAAGAATTAAAGCCACCCTTATACAAGCCATTAATGGTCATTTGGAAAACAGGCCACCTTGATTAGAGAAGTTCCCTCCAACAAGAGCAAATATCTGTCAAGCTATTTTTACGTTGTTACAGCTAGTGTTTACAAAGATGAATCAGCCAGTTTTAACTCACACTCTCAGGCACCTAGTTACACAAGAATCATGAACCAACTTCCTTCCTTAACCTGTTATGCTACACGGTATAACAATGCAGTTTTAATGGTACTCCTGGAAAGTTTGATTTGTCTCTTCACTCAGAAACACAAATGCCCGTTTTCAATTCTTATGGCATTTATCTGGGCCACAAAAGTCCTCAGGTTGCAATCTTGGATGTTAAGCTGGGATCTCACCCAATGGTGCCCTCTAGTGCTAAAGCCTCCAGAGCCATGAGGGGGCACCTCATTTGCATGGAGCAAGGGGGTGCAAGGTGCCAGGATGTGCATATCTCTGGCATTGAGCAGACCATGCCTGTCAGGAACTCTAACATCAGCCATACATTGGGTAGTGGTATTGTCTTGAGTCCTCTCCTCACTCCAGCCATGTTTCAATTAGACCGCTCGGACAGGACATTTTAAATATTGTGTGTCTGGACCATATTCCTGGTTTAAATGTCATTGGAACATGTGTATATTGCAATATGGTTGAAGCAAGTAGACATATGCACAGGCTTTTATCCCTCCAGTCACTCAACATACTGGCTGCCACTGTTACCTATGTGTATTAGCTCCATAAAGAAAGTGTTGCATTTCTATAGCGCCCTTCACATCTTCAGGATATCACAAAAAGCTTCATAGCCAATGAAGTTCCTTTTGAAGTGTAGTCACTGTTTTAATGTAGGAAATGCAGTAGGCAATTTACGCATAGCAAGATCCTCCAAACAGCGATGTTTTAACGATCGGTTAATCTGTTTGTTGCATAGAGACTTTAGCACAGAACCAAGACATTCATCCCAAGTGTTTGACAGTGTTCATGCTTCACATGAGACTCCTCCCACCTCTCTTCATCACACCCGATCAGCACAACTTTCTATCCCATTCTCCCTCATGTGTTTATCTAGCTTCCCCTTAAATGCATCGGTACCACTCTCTTCACTTGGCAGCACATTCCACATTCTAACCACTCTCTGGGTAAAAACATTTCTCCAGAATTTCCTATTAGATTTATTGGTGAATATCTTTATATCGGTGATATTTCAGTGTTTGTGGTATTGTTTGAGTGATAAATATTGTCCAGGACATATTGATGCCATGACGTCCAAGTTTGATTCCTGGGACTAATGGTTTTACAGTAATGTGAGTGGCATGTTAAGCACTGTGGATGAGGATATTTCAGTGCAATTTTCTACATCTGGATGTCCTGTGCCACTCTGTAGGGTGGCTTCGAGGAGACTGCTGTTAATAGGTCTTGCTGCTCAGTGGAGATTTGCCTATCTCAAAGGCCTTTAGTTATATCTTTAGAAGTTTAAAACTCCTTGTTAGAGAAAAAAGATTCACAGAATAAACAAGCTAAAATGTAACATGGGATCCCAACAGGCTAAGATTAAAAAAAACCTGAAACCCAATTTAATAAAGAATTTAACAAATTCAGATGCTTTGAAGCAGTGGCCTTGGTCATAGGCCTTTATTCAGGCCTGTTTTTCAGTTGTTTCTTGAGTTGTTTCCTAGTTGGTGAGCTTTCCTGAGTTTTGCATGTTTGCTATGTACAGGTAGCAGTAAAGCATCTCCTAAATAAAACTAAAATAGACACAAAGGAGTTAATTTTATAATTTGCACTTCTAGTGAAAACCTGCTCCATAAGTAAAGCCTCTTGTAATTTTGGTCATGTGCTACTCACGATTTACCCATAGAATTTATGATGTGCATTATCCCAGGGCAAGGCTTGGCATTGGCAATCAGGTGGCAGAAATTACACCCCATGGAACCCAGAGGCGGTTACCGTTCAATGTTTAGATCTTGAAAGACGGAAAGCCTATATGTTTAATCATATTTATTAGAATGTAATGAAACCCACTCGACCAAGAAGAGGAGGTGTTTGATCTTTTCTTTACCAGACATACTCTTGCTCCATGAAAAGAGGGAGCAGCCACCAATCATTACCTTTCAAGGCCTTAGGCACCTAATGAAAAAGCACAGCCCATGATCGGAGCCTGAGAAGAATTTTATTCAACATTTTGAATGACATGTCAAACACTGCTACTGACGACCTGTCAATCAAGGGCTTTAAATGTTAATTCTCAACAAATGTAGTTAATGATAATAAAGGGTCATATTGTTCTGACCAGAGCTGTTTTAAAATTATTACAAATTCTTCAACAATATCTTCCTGCATTTGTCTTCCTGTACCAATTGAAATCTATTCCTTCCCCAGCATTTTAACCAGTTCCAATACTATCATTGAACATAGTAATATAGGGACAGGAGTAGGGCATTCAGACCCTCAAGCCTGTTTCACCATTCAATTAGATTATGGCTGATCTGTAACTTAATTTCATCTACCTGCCTTATTTCTGTATTCCTTAATAGATGTAAATATAAATACTGTGACTACAAGACCTGGCCAGAGGCTGGCAAATCTGCAGTGAGTAACCCACCTCCTGTCTCTCCAATGCCTGTCCACCATCTTCAAGGCACAATTCAGGAGTGTGATGGAATACTCTCTACTTGCCTGGATGGGTGCAGCCCCAGCAGCACTTAAGAGCCTTGACACCATCCAGGACAAAGCAACTCACTTGATCAGCATCCATCCACCACCTTGAATATTCAATCTGTCCACTACTGACGCACAGTGACAGCAGTGTGTACCATCTACAAAATACACTGCAGCAACTCACCAAGCCTCCTTCAACAGCACCTTCCAAACCTGCGACCTCCACCACCTAGAAGGACAAGGGCAGCAGATGCAGAGGAACACAACAACCTGCTACTTACGCTCCAAACAACATATCATCCTGACTTGGAAATATATCACCGTTCCTTCACTGTTGCTGGGTCTACGTCCTGGAACTCCCTTCCTAACAGCACTGTGGGTTTACCTACACCATACAGACTGCAGCGGTTCAGGAAAGTGGCTCACCACCACCATCTCAAGGGCAAGTAGGGATGGGCAACTAATATTGACCTTGCCAGCGATGATTACATCCCATGAATGAATAAAAAAAACTTGCCTAACAAAAATCTGTCAATCTCAATTTTGAGATTTTCAATTGATCTAGCCTCGATTGCTTTTTGGGGGACCGAATTCCAGATTTCCACGAGCATTTGTGTGAAGAAATGCTTCCTGATATCACCCCTGAAAAATCTAGCTCTAACTTTAAGGTTATGTCCCCTTGTTCTGGACTCTCACACCATGGGCTGAAATTTGGACGAAAACAATGGCAATCCGCCTGTACAGGCCTCAGGTCGACGAGCCGCCGTGTATTCAGTGCAGCAGCTCATTTAAATAGCTGGGGTAGACAGTTCCCACGATGACGTGGAGGAGGCGGGCTGTCCATTCCCAGTAATGGCGTCAGCTGCCTGTGCTCTGCGCTGACGCCATTTTTAAAGGACTTCATGCCCTGCCATTCAATTTAAATATTTAAAGAAACATTGATTTAAAATAATTAAATAATTTTATCTTGCCCCTTTCCCACCCCTTAATAACCATAGAATTAACGACCTGCCCTCTCCTCCTCCAAAACAATTACCTTGTCCACCTGCCTGTATCTCCCAAAGTGGATAAACTTTACACCCTAACCATTCCCACCATCTCCTACATCAATGATATGACTTTGACCCCACTCCCCCACTTGCCACACTGAGAAACCTACCTCCTCCCCCATCCCTACCAGTGTTCCACCTCGGCTCCCCGGACAGGGTTCCAAAGGTGCGGGAGTGCCGGCTACCGTCCCGACGATTGCATCGGGAGACGGCAGGAGCGTAACCGTAATTAATTTGTTTATTTAAATTAATTAAAATATATAAATGGGGCTCCTGTCGCCGAGCGGCAGGGGGCCACCATGAGGCCTCACCGCTGGCGGAAATATCGGGCCGGGCCTTCCCCACACTGAGGTCCATGGCGGGCCTCTCCTGGAGGCATCTTCTGGCCCCTCCCACGCGCCATGATCCCGACATCGGGGAGTCAGTAAAATTCAGCTCCCCATTTCTCTCTATCAACTTCATTAATGATCTTAAACACCTCAATTATCTCACTCCTTAGTCTTCTACATTCAAGGGAACACCAGCCTAGTTTATGCAAACTGTCCTCATAATTTACCTTTTTTAGGCACCCCCTCCAAGGCCATTATCGTCTTCCTCAGGTGTAGTATCCAGAATTGAATGCAGAACTCCAAATATTTCATCTACTACATTACACTTGTCTACACTGGTGACCAGATCATCTACAGTACTCCAGGTGGGGAAAAGTGTGATATAAATGCAAGTCTTTCTTTTTATCCAATTTTCAGTGTGAGGGAACCAGGTCAGGGATACACCCCCTACACTACCCAGATCCATCTCGTGACTGAGTTTAAATGAACCCTTTACACTCAATTACTTAATGAAAACATCTTGGCAATGAAGGGGTGTTTAATATGAGGTGCAGTGGAGAGCAAGGAGGAAGCACTGGACATCGTGTGAGATAGCAATAACAAATAAATATGGTTGAGGTGCCGTTCCCAACCCTTGGGCCGTGACTAACATTGTTGGTGACCATAAGACCTCCACTAACCATGTCCGTCTGAAATCCATCTCCCCACTACTTTAGTGGAGGTGCTGATCTGTTTAAAATAAATGTGCTCGGACCTCCATTATCGTGGCTGAGCGCAGAGGGACTTCGGTCACTGGAATCCCATGAAATCACTCAGGGCTTTTTTTGCATTTACATTTAATCACCACGTGCAATGCTGATCTCTGCTAAATGTCAAGCTGCAGTCATCAAGGATAAAAACTGACTTAATTTACAAGATGCCTTCTTGCCCAACATGTTTGGGGAGTGAAGACAGATTTGAGAAGTATTCGCACAGAGTACCGGGGCAAAAAATAGATTCTGTCTAATGGATTTCTTCTTTGTAGCACTAAATGCTAACTTGTGGTGAAACCATGGCAACGCTGATCTGCACTGTTGTGACACAAACCATGGGCGTAGCTAGCAAGCAATTGGCAAGGCACCAGCTGACAAGATTATAACAGGAGATGATTGAAAATAAATGTTAAAAGAAGTGACTGTTGGCGTTAACTTTGTCCCCCGCTGATCTCTTTAAATAACAAGTAAAGACACGGCTAATCCTCAAATGCAAAGATTGAAGGAAAATACACATTGGAACTGCAGAAACCTGACAAGCAAAGGGCTACAAATATGATGATAACCAGGCCCTTTATTAGTCTGCTCAAGGAGTACGGGGCTGACTGGAATCTGGGCACCAATCTCCTGATTCCAGCCATCTCTGTGCATTTTTCTTTAAGTTCTTTGCAACAGAGAATGTGGAACTTGCTGCCACATCGGGTGATTGAAGCAGGGAGCATTAATGTATATCTGGGATGTGGAAGGAAACAGAGGGGTAGGAGGGCAAAGTGGGAAGAGGTAATTGGAGTGAGAGAAGGTTCACTTGGAGTATTGGAACACTGCTAAAAACTCGTTTCTGCGCTGGAGACTCCATGTATTTCCATGTATATCAGCCTCAGTTTTCTACATGCAGGATGAACGATTCTTCGGTGTAATCTGCATCAGAAATTAAAATAAGAAATATCTCCAGTGGGGGTTCCTGTGCTGGTGGGAGTGCTTCAGAGGCAGCCCAAGTGTGCTGGGTGTGAGGAAGCTTGTGTGAGATATAAACACCAGCATGGAGCAGTTGGGCCAAATGGCCTGTTTCTGTGCTGTAGCTGCAAAGTAATTCAATGGCTGGCAGCCCTCATCCAACAGAGCATTCTTAGTGTGTGAACCCAGAGAGTGATTATCTGATGAGTCTGATTCTATCCCTGTCTGAAGACCCTTTTCCTATCAGGAGCAGATCATAAGATTATAAGCTCATAAGAAATAGGAACAGGAGTAGATCATTCAGCCATTTGGCTGATCTGATTGTGGTCTTAACCTCACTTTTCTGTCTGCCCCACATAACCCTTGATTCCCTTATAGATCAAAAATTTGTCGAACTCAGCCTTGAATATATTCAATGACCCAGCCTCCACTGCTTTCTGGAGAAGAGAATTCCAAAGATTTAACAACCCTCTGAGAGTAGAAATTCCTTCTCATCTCTACCTTAAAAGGGAGAGCCCTTATTTTAAAACTGTGCCCCCTATTTCTAGATTCCCCCAGGAGGGTAAACATCCTCTCAGCATCTACCCTGTCAAGTCCCCTCAGAATCTTATATGTTTCAATAAGATCACCTCTCATTCTTCTAAACTCCAATGAGTATAGGCCCGAACCTGCTCAACCTTTTCTCATAAGACAACCCCTTCATCCCAGGAATCAACCTGGTGAACCTTCTCTGAACTGCTTGTAATGCAATTATAACTCTCCTGAAATAAGGATGGTATGCAGTACTGTAGGTGCAGTTTCACCAATGCCCTGTATAGTTGTAGCAAGATGTCCCTACTTTTGTACTCCATCATCCTTATAATAAGTGCCAACATTCCATTTGCCCTCCTAATTACTTGCTGTACCTGCATGCTAACTTCTTGTCTTTCATGTACAAACACAACCAGATCCCTCTGTACTGCAGCATTCTGCAGCCTCTCTCAATTTAAATAATATTCTGCTTTTCTATTCTTCCTGCCAAAATGGACAACCTCACATTTTCCCACATTACATTCCATCTGCCAAATTTTTGCCCATTCATTTAACCTATTTATATCTCCCTGCAGATTAATTGGGGGGAATTTTATGGGTCTTGCAAGATCAGCTTTGGTGGCGGGCAGGGTGATTTAATTCAACATGCTGTTTTTACAGATTTCTGACGTTGGGTCTGTATATCACAATTAAGTCAGCAGCATGTTTGTGGTGGTCCAGAGCTCCCAATACGGTGGTGGATTGCAGCTTTGCATTCATTTCCATACCATGAACACTGATTACCCTACACTTATTTCAAATTAAGTCCAACCTGCCAGATTAAGTTAGCAGCGAGTGGTATTTCTGTGCTACCTGGTTCATGTTCGCTTAAAGGTGGCAAACACCAGTCAGCTTTGTGCAGTTGTGTCTGAGGTCAGTGGTTTCATGTCTTGAACTCATCAGCACATGGAAGGTCAACACTGGAATGGATGTTTGTCTCCAGGCTTGGCACCAGCGAGGGCAAATCTTCTCAGGTGAAAGCATGGAAAGCATGGTGGTTACATGGAGGCACAGGGAGGGTACTTGGGCAGGACAGGTTGGGGTTATCGTGTGCATGGAAAAGCAGGTGAGGGTACGTGGGCAAGACAGAGTGGGGTCTTGGGTGGGTGGAGGAGGAGACAAGGGAGGAGGGCAGCATTCAGGCTGTGTGGTGGTTGCATTTGATGCGGAAGCTGGCTGTGGGCAGTTGCAGGGAGTGGTGGGTTGATGTGTGCAGGACAGTTGTTACAACTGAGGTTGAAGGAATGCACTGGGCTGGAATTTATGGCAGTCTGCCCATGCAGACCAGACGTCGATATTCGGTGCAGCAGCTCATTTAAATGGCTGGGATGGACCACGCCCCTAATAATCTGGAGGGGGTGGGCAGTCCGTCCCTGGCAATGGCATCAGGTACCACTGCGCAGACGCCAATGCTATTTTTAAAGGGCTTCGAGCCCTAAATTACAATTTAAACTTTTAAAGATACAGTGCTTTTAAAAAATGAGATAAATTTATCTTGACCTGCTTCCATCACACCCCCCCCCCCCCTCAAATAACCATGGAAATAATATCCTGCTGTCATGCAGGCCCCCACCTGCCAAGAATGAAGCACACATTATTTCGTCATCATGGACATTAAAACTTAAAATCGCTGCTGGGAAGAAAAGAGGGCCGATCACATGGAATTGCTAGGCCCCTCGCTGGAAAGACCTTTTTTGCATCCTAGCAGACAGTGTTGGAACAAAGGACCTAGTCCTTGCTTCTCCAATACACAGAAGACCTGGTTAGACCAGTTTAGTCACATGACTAACTGGCTCTTTGAATTTGAACTTGCCACAGAGTGTTTGAAACTCAGAAAGCTCTTTTCTCCTGGACTGAGAACACCTCTCTCCTGTCTGCTCCCATCTCTTCCTCACGGAACTGAAGACCCATTGAAGACATATGAACCCCAAAAGAGAAAAGTCTCCTACAGTGAACAAGGTTTAAGAAGAATACTGGGCCCCAACGAAAAGCAAGACTACCTACAATACCCTCTTCAGAGATTGCCTCAAACTTTTTTATTTCATTTTTCTTCTGCTCTTTTCTGTCTCTATTTTCATGTGCGTATCACATGTGCATGCTAGCGTGGGGCACGGCGTTTATACGTAGGCGTTAACTGAATTAGAGTTAAGTTTAGGTTTAATAAATTTCACTTTTCTTCTTTAAAGTAAGAAGCCTGTTTATGCTCATTTCTTTGCCTTCTAATTGGAAAGTGGTGAACAAGGATTCACGAAAGGGGGAGCTCAAAACACAGGGTGGTCGTAACACTTGCCCTCTTCCCCCCCCCCCCACCAAAACACATACCTTGTGCTCCCGACCTTCCCCACCCATGAAGTTCAACTTTAAACTTTGCCCCTTCCCACCACCCCCTAGATCAATGAAATTAGTTTTCCCTGCTCCCTCCGCCCCCGCACTGAGAAACTTACCTGCTCCTCCCTCCCCACCAGTGTCCCACGTCGGATCACCGGATGGAGATCCAAAGGCGCAGGAGTGCTGGCCACCAGCACTATTCTGGCACCGGAACGGACGGCTGGAGCAGGTAAGTAATTAATTCATTTATTTTTGCTAAATTAACATATTTAAATTGTGGTCCCGTCGCCGAGCGGCGGATGGGCTGCCACAAGGCCTCGCCACAGGTCACAATATATATTTAAATATTTACCCGGTTACCGATGGAGTCATACACTCTATTCTTTATCACAGAATAAGATACCCCAACCAGGTTTCTTTAATAAATAACAAAATTATCAGTTTATTATAAAACAAGACATAACCAGTACAAAGCAAAGTATTAACACACAGAGTGAAATATGAAAGTTCTCTTTTACCTTAGCCCCTCTCTCTCACACACACACACACACATATGCAGGTTAACTGAAAAAGAAAGAGATTTTCTTTGCAGAGCTCTGTTACAAAAAAAGACATAAAAGAATACTATTGCCAAATACTGGCTAACTCTTTAAGAAAAAGAGAAGATATGGAAGGATATCAGTTGACCCTTTTTTGGTTTGGTGTCCCAAATACGCGAAGACAGCTGTCACTGGGATCTTTCTAGAACAGTTCTCTTCAGGCGATGTTGAAGATCAGTTTGGCAGGTTTTCCAGACAAATTGTGGCATCAAGGGTTTCTAGCAGGCCTTTCAGGAGGAATGCAACATCAATTTCTCTATTTCTTACACTCACTTCAAAGAGCTTCTCAAAGAGATGGAAAAGGCTGAACTGGGATGACTGCTCTCTTGGCTGGTTTTTCAAAACTCTGATCAGAAGACTGTCGAAACCCCAACTGACGCAAAACCAAAAAACAATCTCGAGTCAAGCCTCCTAACCTCTATACATCTTGACCTGTCATTTCTCTGTAAACATCTTCTCCAAGTTAAAAAAGCTACTGCTGGGTACTTATCTGAAGACACGTGACATCCAGTAAGAAATTTTTACAAACCAAGTCCTCTCAGTGTCCTTACAATGGCCCAGTGAAAAAAAATCCATGAAATCCTTTTCAGTTTTCTCAAATAAAACAATATCCAAAGGACAAGGAGGCAGCTCACCACCTCCTTCTCAAGGGCAATTAGGGATGGGCAATAAATATTGGCCTAGCCAGCGATGCCCCCATCCCATGAATGTATTAAAAAACTTCTAAAATATGTGAGTCCTAAAAAAAAAATTAACAAAAAATATAGAAGCACTGTCATAATACCTCCATTCTGGGAGGAATGAAACATCATTTTCAAATGCATTTGTTACAAAGAGTGGGAAAAAAACAGAAGATGAAACATATTTTAAAACACATTTTCACACTCATACTCATTTACTCTTAACCTGTAGCTAATACAGTTCTGCTTTGTACCATATCTGCACTCAGATAACTCAAAGAAAGTTAAATCCTGGACAAAGCATCTGCAAACACATGATATATTCCGGAAATGTGGGTAATCTTTAAGTGATAAGGTTGCAATAATAAACTCCATCGGAATAGTCTGGCATTCTGTTTTTTTAATTTTTTCACAAAGTCTAGGGGGTTACGATCAGTATACACCAGTGTCTCTCTGTAGTTGTGGCAGAATAGACCTTAAAATGCTCAAGAGATAGTAATAAGCCTCAGGTTTCTTTATCCACTGTTGAATATCTTTTTTGGTATTGATCTAGCTTTTTGGAAAAGTATCCCACTGGTCCATCTATGCCTGATTCATTGTCTTGTAACAGGACTGCACTGACCCTCAGGTCACTAGCATCAATTCTACCTTGAAGGGCAATTTGGAGCAGCCATGCTGGTTCATTAATCAAAATGGCATTCCGCCTCTCAAAAGATGCTTGACACTCACCTTGGCTTTCTTTTTTGTAGCAAATCTGTCAGTGGAACAGCTATAGTTCTAAAATTTGGTACAAACTTGTGGTCATAACCACACATCCCCAAGAACCTCATGATTTCTCGCTTAGTCCCTGGGGTGGGGAACTCCACCAATGCTTGTACTTTCGCTGTTTTTGGCAACACTAATCCTTGCCCTACTATATGCCCGAGGTAGGTTACTCTGGCTTGTGCAAATTCACTTTTGCAAGGTTTATCACGAAATCGGCTGATTGTAATTTTCTAAACAGAGCTTCTAGTTGTTCCAAGTGATCCTTCCAAGTGTCACTGTGTGCCAGCACATCATCAAGGTAAACTACAGTTAGGAACACTGGCTATCACTTGGTACATTAGTCTCTGAAAAGTGGCTGGGCCAATTTTTAGCCGGAATGGCATCACTCAGAATTGGAAAAGACCATCTGGTGTGACAAAGGCCAATATTTCTTTAGCTCAGAGTGTTAAAGGAACTTGCCAGTACCCCTTTAACAAATCTATTTTTGTAAGAAATGTGGCACTGCCCACTCTGTCAAATGAAGTGTTGGGTAGGAGTCCACCTTTGTTACTGCATTAACATTTCTGTTGTCTATGCAGAATCTAGTTGAACTGTCAGGTTTAGGCACTAACACCATTGGGGAACTCCAGCTGCTTTGACTAGCTTCAACTAGGTGGTTTTTCAGCATGTTTTGGATTTCTGCTTTTACCTGGGCCTGTTTATCTGGACTTAAGCAATAAGGATGCTGTTTTATAGGAAAGGATTCCCCTACATCCACATAATGTGTGGCTAAGGTTGCACATCCTGGCTTGTCCCTACAGACTCCTTTAAATGCTATGAGTAGTCGTGTTAGGTCTTCTTCTTGTTCTGCATCTAAATATGAAAGCATAATGTCCAATCTCCCTTACAATTCAGT
Organism: Heterodontus francisci; assembly: GCF_036365525.1. NCBI lineage: Eukaryota > Metazoa > Chordata > Chondrichthyes > Heterodontiformes > Heterodontidae > Heterodontus > Heterodontus francisci. The sequence continues at coordinate 24,324,216 of NC_090386.1, read as the reverse complement.
ATTAGCTAATCGGATAGTAGTAGGTTCAATTTGAGAATTGTTCAGGCTTCCTTCTGCCTCATCTTCACTATCCCTTTCATCCTTCTGTCCCTACTACCTGACATACCTGGCCTTGCTTATCCTTCTCCCGACAATGATATTGTTTCAACGTATTGATATGACACAGCTGATCCTTTTTCAGGCGATCTGGGGTGTCAGTCAAATAATTTACTTTACCAATTCTTTTGACCACTTTATATGGATCACTGAACTGCGCAGTTCATCCTGTAAATACAGTAACACTAACACCTCATCCCTTGGTTGTAATGTTCGGGTCTTAGTATGCTTGTCTGCCCATTTCTTCATGGTTGTTTGGAAAGCTATAAGGTGTTTCTGAGCCACTTTGCAGACTCTTGTGAGCTGCTCCCAGAACACAGATTAATTGGGCTGTATTTAACAGCCCCCTGATGTCGTAGGTCATGGCGGGGGTGGGGGGGGGGCAGAAAATGCCTCCAGCAGAGGCCCTCCACGGGCCTTGATGTGGGGAAGGTCTGGCCTGATATTGCTGGTGGCGGCGAGGCCTCGTGACAGCTCCCCCACACTGCCCCTCCCCCCGCTACTCCGCAACGGGAGCCAAATTAGCGTAGTGAAATTTATTCAAATCAGTGAATTCAGTACTTACCCGCTTCCGACGTCCGTTTCGGTGCCATATTGGTGCCGATGGCCGGCACTCCCATGCCTTCGGATGCCCGTCCGGGGATCCGATGCGGGACACTGTTGGGGAGGGGGGAGCAGGTAAGTATCTCAATGCAGGAGTGGGTGGAGTGGGGTCAAACTCCTCCAAACTCCGACTGGTGTAGGGGATGGTGGGAAGAAGTAAAGATTAATGTTTGTGAACTGTGGGTGGGGTGGGGGGGGAGGCGGGGGAATGAATTCTGTGGTTATTGGAGGGGGTGGGAGAAGGGCTAGAAACATTTATTTCATTTTGTTGATTCCATTTGAAAAAACTATATCTTTCAATGTTTAATCTTTAAACTTCTGACGTGATGATTGAAGGAAGGTCATTGATGAAGCAGCTGAAGATGGTTGGGCCTAGGACATTACCCTGAGGCACTCCTGCATTGATGTCATGGAGCTCAGATGATTGACCTCCGACAACCACAACCAACTTCCTTTGCGCTAGGCATGACTCCAACCACCAGAGAGTTTTCCCCCTGATTCCCATTGACTCCAGTTTTGCTAGGGCTCCTTGATGCCATACTCGGTCAAATGATGCCTTGATGCCAAGGGCAGTCACTCTCACTTCACCTCTTGAGTTCAGCTCTTTTGTCCATGTTTGAACCAAGGCTGTAATGAGGTCAGGAGCTGAGTGGCCTTGACGGAACCCAAACTGAGCATCACTGGGCAGGTTATTGCTAAGCAAGTGCCGCTTGATAGCACTGTTGATGACAGCTTCCATCACTTTACTGATAATCGAGAGTAGACTGATAACACGGTAATTGGCCGGGTTGGATTTCTCCTGCTTTTTGTGTACAGGACATACCTGGGCAATTTTCCACATTGCCGGGCAGATGCCAGTGTTGTAGCTGTACTGGAACAGCTTGACTAGGGGCGCGGCAAGTTCTGGAGCACAAGTCTTCAGTACTATTGCCGGAATGTTGTCAGGGCCCTTAGACTTTGCAGTATCCAATGCCTTCAGTCATATTGCACCAAGGAATCGTACAAGAATAGGGAAATTTGATAATAGAACAAAATTAAAGGCTTTGTATCTGAATGCACGAAGCATTTGGAATAAAATCAATGAGTTAACAGCGCAAATAAAGACGAATAGGTATGATTTAGTGACGATTACTGAAACGTGGTTGCAGGGAAACCAGGTTTGGGAATTGAATATCCAAGGGTACTCAGTAATTCGGAAGGAAAGGCAGGAAGGAAAAGGAGGTGATGTAGCTTTTTTAGTAAAGGAAGATAGAAGTGCTGGAGTGAGAAATGATATAGGCACTGGAGATCAAGACGTAGAATCAGTCTGGGTAGAAATAAGAAGTAGCAAGGGAAAGAAGACCCTGGTGGGAGTAGTTCCACAGTGGGGGACCATATAAACCAGTAGATACTGGGGGCTTGTAAGAAAGGTACGGCAATAATCTTGGGTGATTTTAATATGCATATAGACTGGATTAATCATATTGGTAATAGTAGCCTCTAGGGAGAGTTCATTGAATTAGATTAGATTTTAGATTTAGATATACAGCACTGAAACAGGCCCTTCGGCCCACCGAGTCTGTGCCGACCATTAACCACCCATTTATACTAATCCCACACTAATCCCATATTCCTACCATCTCCTCACCTGTCCCTATATTCCCCTACCACCTACCTATACTAGGGACAATTTATAATGGCCAATTTACCTATCAACCTGCAAGTCTTTTGACTGTGGGAGGAAACCGGAGCACCCGGAGGAAACCCACGCAGACACAGGGAGAACTTGCAAACTCCACACAGGCAGTACCCAGAATTGAACCCGGGTCGCTGGAGCTGTGAGGCTGCGGTGCTAACCACTGCGCCACTGTGCACTGGAACACTGCAGCAATCCCAGGACAGAGATGTGAGCATGAGAGCAGGGGGGGAGTGTTGAAATAGCAAGCAACCGGAAGCTCGGGGTCCTGCTTGCGGGCTGAGCGGAGGTATTCCGCAAAGCGATCACCCAGTCTGTGTTTGGTCTCCCCATTGTAGAGGAGACCACATTGTGAGCAGCGAATAGTGTATACCAAATTGAAAGAAGTACAAGTAAATTGCTGCTTCACCTGAAAGGAGTGTTTGAGGCCAGGGATAGTGAGGAGAGAGGAGGTAAATGGGCAGGTATTACACCTCCTGCGATTGCAGGGGAAGGTGGCATGGGAAGGGGACAAGGTGGTGGGGGTAATGGAGGAGTTGACCAGGCTGTAACGGAGGGAACAATTTCTTCAGAATGCTGACAGGGGAAGGGAGGGGAAGATGCATTTGGTAGTGGCATCACGCTGGAGGTGGCGGAAATGACGGAGGATGATCCTTTGGATATGAAGGCTGATGGGGTGGAAAGTGAGGACAAGGGGAACCCTGTCACGGTTCTGGGAGGGAGGGGAAGGGGTGAGGGCAGAGGTGCGGGAAATGGGCCGGACACGGTTGAGGGCCCTGTCAACCACAGTGGGGGGGAATCCTTGGTTGAGGAAAAAGGAAGACATATCAGAAGCGCTGTCATGGAAGGTAGCATCATCAGAGCAGATGCTTCGGAGACGGAGAAACTGGAAGAATGGAATGGAGTCCTGGGTTGTAGTTTCACCAGGTTGACACCTCATTTTGAGGTGTGCCTGGTGCTGCTCCTGGCATGCCCTCCTTATCTCTTCATTGAACCAGGGTCGATCCCCTGGCTTGATGGCCATGGTAGAGTGGGGGATATGCTGGACCATGAGGTTACAGATTGTGGTTGAGTACAATTCTGCTGTTGTTGATGGGCCACAGCGCCTCATGAATGCCCAGTTTGGCATTGCTAGATCTTTCTAAATCTATCCCATTTAGCACGGTGATAGTGCCACACAACACGATGGAGGGTATCCTCAATGTGAAGACAGGACTTTGTCTCCACAAGGACTGTGTGGTGGTCACTCCTGCCAATACTGTCATGGACAGATGCATCTGCGACAGGCAGATTGGTGAGGACAAAGTCAACTATGTTTTTTCCTCTTGTTGGTTTCCTCACCTCCTACTGCCCCGACCATTTAAATGAGCCGCCGCTCTTAATATTGCGACGGCTCCGTGAAGCTTGGCCCGCACGTGCAGGCTGCCATTGTTCATGGCCACCACCGATCATGGTGGTGGCAACATCAATTTTGGCCCATAGTCTAACACAAAAGATTCATCCCTCTGTTCTAAAAGCCTTTCTTTAATTCGTTTTAGAGGACCTCTTATCTCATGTCCATTAACTAATTCAAAAGGACTAAAATTGTAGACTCGTTAGGTGAATCCCTCGTGGCAAACAAAACAAATTCTCGCCCATTATCCCAATCATGGGGATATTTATGACAGTATGCCTGATCATCGTTTTGAGGGTGTGATGGTACCTTTCTAAAGCTCCTTGTGTCTCTTGTGTCTCCTTATGCTGAAGGCTTTAACTGTGTTACACCCAAATTAGCCATAACTTCCTGAAAACTTTTAGACATAAAATTGGAACCTTGATCTGACTAAATCTCAATCAGTAATCCATATCTAGTGAAGAACTGGGTTAACTTCTCGACCTCTACCTTAGCAGAAATTGTTGCCAAAGGAATGGCCTCTGGGAAACGAGTAGCCCTATCCATGATAATGAGTTTATATTGGTGTCCCGCTTTTGTTTTCACTAAAGGTCCTACAGTTTACTACAACCCTACTAAATGGTTCCCCAATAGCTGGCATGGGAATTGGAGGTGTTGGTTTTATAGCAGGTTGCGGTTTTTCCACAATCTGACAGGTATGGTATGTTTTACAAAACTGCAACACATCTTGGAAAGACCTGGCTAGTAAAAATGTCGACCTATACGTTATTGGGTCTTCTGGATTCCCACATGTCCCGCTGTAGGAATTTCATGGGCTATCCTTAATATTTCCCTGTGATACAATATTTGGGTGGTACCACTATCTGGTGAACTACCATCCATTTATCGTCCTCAGGTCTGTGAGGAGGTCTTCACTTCCTCATGAGAATCCCATTTTTAATATAGTAGCCTTCTGGAACTCCCTTTGCCTCAGCTTCCGTTAGAGTCAATTGTGCCACTTTATTTAACTCTGGATCCGCTTACTGAGCCTTGATCAGAGTAGACCTGCTGAACATTTCCTTCGATTATCCAAATCCCAAAGAAAGTTTCAGGTATTCGACTATCTGACTGTGGTGCCAATTTTACCTCCAACAATGGAACTTGTTTCGCCTTTGCTCGGGTCACTAAACATGAGGAAAAATTCCTGGAACCTTTTCCTGCAACTGTTCTGTCTCTTTAACTTCATTTGGTTTTCCCATGACTACTGGAGAAGCTACTTCCTTCACTCCGGCCAAATCATTCCCCAGAAGCAAGTCAACACCATCTGTAGGCAAAATATGGACAACTCCTACAGATACCGTTCCACACTCTAGGTGCACCAATACAAAGGTCTGGGTATATACTCCCCGCCAATATCATTCACTAAAACCTTGGCATTCAGTGCGCTCTCTGGTGGAACAGTTATGCCTTTCCCCAGCAAAAGAGTATGGATGACTCCTGTGTCCCTAAGTATAACTATTGGTTTGCCTCACTTGAGGGATAAGGAGTTACTTTTCCTTTTGACAAGAATTCCCTATAACTCTCAGGTATCTTACTCACAACCCCTGCACTCACAGCGGTTTTTGTACTTGACCTTACAGCTGCAGTCAGAACTACAGCCTGATCTGTCATAGTCTGAGTCAGGGACCCTTTCTCTACATTGATTTTGTGTACCCCAATACGTGCCATGGGTTTACCCCACAACTTCCAGCATTCTGCATGAAAGTGCCCCACTTTGTGGCTATGATAACACTTAGGCTTGCGAACCTCACTTCCACCCTCAGCATCTTCCTTTCTGGCCTGAGGAGGAGATCCTGGGGCATTCCCAGCTGTCCCTTCCTGTCCCCAGCTACTTGCCTTCCTTTCACCCTCCCACCTTCTAACCTTCTTGGGTTTGTGGGAGTGATGGACAAAGGGTTTGGGCTTATAAACAAGCTCGTAATCATTCGGGATTTCCGCTGCCTGTCTGGCTGTTGAAAACTTTCTGGTTCTCTACATGGGTTCTTACTAAAGGAGGGAGTGAATTTTTTAATTTTTCCAGGAGAATTATTTTCCTAAAGTTCTCATACGTGACCTCTATCTTTAGTGCCCACATTCAATGATCAAAATTAATTTGCTTTACCCTCTCAAATTCTATGTATGTCTGCCCAGGCTGTCTCCGGATGTTCCAAAATATCTGCCTGTAAGCTTCAGGGACCAACTCATATGCAGCAAGAAAAGCCGTTTTTGCCATCTCATAATCTGTAGAAGCCTCCTCAGAAATCATGGCATAAACTTCATGAACCCTGACTATCAACTTGCTTTGCATAAGCAGTGCCCAACTTTCCTTCAGCCACTTCATCTGCCTAGCTATCTTTTCAAAAGAAATGAAAAGTGCCTATACGTCCCTTTCCTCAAGCTTCAGGAGGGCTTACACAAATTTAAACAGTTTGCTATTGGGTCCTGGGCTGGAGTCAGATCTTTCCTCACCAGAATTTTTCTTGGAGCCAAAGCCACTCTTTTGCTCTTTCCGCTCTGTCAATTTCAAATTTTTTCATTGTCAATTCTCTTTCATGTCCAAGCATAAGTTTTTCCAATTCTTTTTCCTACTCAAGTTCAAGTTTTTTCATTTCCATTTCTTTTTCTTTGTCAAGTTCAAGCTTCCTCATTTGCAACTGAATTTTAGCTAATTCAACGGCATTATCATCTGGTTCACCTTTTCCTTCTTCCAATTTCAAATGCTGTGCTATTACTTCAATTATGTCTGCTGTCTTAGCTCCGGGTTTTAACTATAACTCCAATTTTGCTGCCAATGCTATTAGCTTAACCTTGGTTAATTTCCTCAAATCACTGAGGGATAAGTCCTCCTTCTCCAGAAAGGACATAGCAACTGACCAAGGCATTCCGGTAGTGTAAACTTTATGCTACCCCACTTACAATTGCAGGTTGTTGGCTTTTGGGTTATCCCACACAGAGCCCCCAATCATATATTATGACCAAGGTGGGAGGAGTGCACTGTCTTTTCTAGTTCCACTTCTCCACAGATCACCCCATATATTTACATGTTTACCCAGTTACCAATGCGGTAACTCATTTGCACTACTCTTTATCCCAGAATAAAATAGGTTTCTTTAATAAACAACAAAATCATCAGTTATTATAAAACAAGACTTATCCAGTAACAAAGCAAAGCAGTAACACAAGGATTGAAATATGAAAGTTCCCTTTTAAAATCCCCCACACACAAACTCACACACAAACTGAAGAAAAAATTATCTCTGCAGAGCTCTGTTACAAAAAAGTATAAATAAATACATTGGCCAAATCCTTGCTAATTCTTGAAGAAAAGAGAGAAGATATGGAAGGATGTCAGTTGTCCCTTTTGGTCTGGCATTCAGGTATATGGTGACGGGTCGCTGGGATCTTTTCAGCAGCAGTTCGTTCTGGAGATGTCGAGAAATAGCCTGTTAGGTTTTCCAGGAGAAATGCAGCATCAGAAGCTTCCACTACCATACTCTGGTTTTTCAGGGTTTTTCCAAAGACAGGAGGAAAGAGACGCTGACACGCTGAACCTCTTATGGTCTCTTAGAGAGGTGAAAAGAAGATGAGCAGGGGTTTCGTTTCTTGGCAGCTTGATCTTCAACTGCTTTTTCAACAACTGTCCACATTCCAGTCAAACTACAAATTTAATACTGTTATGATCAGGTGAGAAGGGGTCTAGGGGTTCCCTCTCAGCCTTTTTCTGGTTTAACCGTAACAGGGTTTAAATTTAAAACACCGTGTTTTTAGCTTCCCCTTAGTGAATCCTTGTTCACTGCACCAATTGTAAGGCAAAGAAATCAAACAGGTTTCCTTACATTTAAACAACAAAGGTAGAAGTTTATTAATCTTGAACTCTAATCCGGTTAACGACTATAAATATGCGATGCGACCATGTTAGCATGCATACGTGATAAACACATATGCAGATTGAGACAGAAAAAGTAGAAGGAATAAAGGGGTAAAGTTTGAGGCAATATCTGGTAGTTACAGTGCTTTAAGTTCAATCTGGAGTCTTTCATTGCCGGTAAGTCTTGCAATTCGTTGGGGCCCAGTTCACACTTCAAGTTGCTCCGATGTAGGAGTCTTTTCTCTCTTGAGGTTTATGTGTCTTCCGTGGGTCCGGTGGTTTGGAAGAAAGCAAGAGAGCCAGCCAGGCAAGAGACTTGCTTGTTTCAGCTTCAGTTGCACACTGCCTTCTGAATTCAAACTGTCCTGTGGCTAGTTCAAAAAACCTGGACCAACCAGTTAGTCATGTGACCAACTGGTTTAACCAGTCCTGGTTCTGTGGATTGTATCATCTTAGCAGGGCCTGGAATGCACTTCCTTACACCTTCAATGTCTGGTGATCAAAATCCATTTGGGTTAATTGGAGCAGGGAATAATCCTTTGTCTCCACAAGCAGTGTCTCTTAGTATGCAAATGTCCTTCCAGCCCAGTGTCTGGTCATCTTCAAACAAGTCATTTCTTCACTCCAGCAACAGTTTAAAATCAATGTTCATATGACAAAATTAATATGCCTCATTCTTGGCAGGTAGGGATCTGCAAGACAATACAATACTTATATCTCCCCAGTGCCAGTTCAAACTATTGCCCCAGTTTAGAAAGAAAAAAAAAAACCCTTAAAACTCACCACCCAATCACTTACCTGCTCACCCGATTAATGCCTCTGGGCTTCAGCTCTCAGGTCTCTGTCTCCAGCTCCCTCTCTTGGATCACTCCTTGTTCTTTAAAAGACCAGAACAGCACCTCCTCCCTCACTGCACCGAATTCCCACACTTAACAAATTCCTGAGTTAAGCACTCTATCTCACAGGACTCAGTCGAGCTGGGCTTGTGTTACCTACCTGATTTTTAAATTTGTGCTTTGGATATGGGCAACCCTGGCAAGGCCATATTTATTGCCCGTCCCTAGTATTGCCTATATGGAATAGGAAGCTCAGTGTCGGCTTGGATTAAAGATTGCCTTAAGGACAAAAAACAGTAAGTCATGGTAAACAGTTGTTTTTCAGGCTGGAGGATGGTAGACAGTGGTGCTCATCAAAGGTCAGTCTGGAACCACTGCTTTTTTGATATATATAAATGACTTGGATATTGGAATACAGAGTAAAATTTCAAAATTTTCCAATAATACCAAACTTGGAGGTGTGACAGATAGTGAGGATGATACTAATCAACTGCAACAGGACATAGATGGGCTAACAGGACGGGTAGACAAGTGGCAGATCAAATTTAATACAGAGAAATTTGAGGTGATGCATTTTTTAGCAGAAGGCATAGGGTGAGGCAATATATACTAAATGGCAGAGTTCTAAAGAGTGTGCAGGGAAAAAAGGGACCTGTTTGTTAATGTGCATAGACCTTTGACGGTGACAGGACATATTGAGAGAGCAGTTAGCAAAGCATATGGGATCCTGGTCTTCATAAATAGTGGTAATGGGTATAAAAGGAGGGAAATTATGCTGAACCTTTATAAAGCTCTGGTTAGGCCATAACTAGAGTATTTCTGGTCTCCACACTTTAGGAAGGATGTGAGGGCCCTTGAGAGGGTGCAGAGGAGATTTACCAGAATGATTCCAGGGATGGAGGATTTTAGCTACAAGGTTAGGTTGGAAAAACTGGAGTTGTTCTCCTTGGAGTAAAGGAGATGGAGGGGAGATTTGATGGAGGTTTACAAGATTATGACAGGATCACATAGGGTAGACAAAGAAAAGCTGTTCCATTAGCTGATGATAAAAGGACCAGTGGACACAGATTTAAGATTTTGGACAAGAGATGCAGAGAGGAATGTGAGGAAGAACATTTTACACAGTGAGTGGTAATGACCTGGAACGAGGGTGGTGGAAGTGGAGATGATGAATGATTGCAAAAGGAAATTGGATAGGCATTTGAGGGAGATAAACTTGCAGGGCTACGGGGATAGAGTGAGGGAATGGGACTGATTGGATTATTCTGCAGCGAGCTGGCATGGACTTGATGTGCTGAATGGCCTCCTTCTGTGCCGTAATGATTCTATGACTCTATTAGTCTATGTATTTGTACAAAGGGGAAAAAAGGAAGACTTGCATTTATATAGAACCTTTCGCAAATTCAGGATGCCCCAAATCAATTTACAACCAATGAAACAATTTTGAAGTGTAGTTATTGTTGTGATGTAGGAAATGTCGCAACCAATTTGCCCATAGTAATGTCCCACAAACAGCAGTGAGACAAATTACCAGATAATCTGTTTGAGTGATATTGATTGAAAGAAGGAAAGAAAGGCTTGCAGTTTTCTCGTGTCTTTCACCACCTCAGGACATCCCAATACATTCTACAGTCAATGAAGTAATTTTTGAAGTGTAGGCATTATTGTAATGTAGGAAATGCAGCAGCTAATGTGCACATAGCAAATGTGTTAATGAACAGATAAACTGCTTTAGCAATGTTGTTTGAGGGATAAATATTGGACAATACTTACCTTCCGGGAGAGCAGTGGAGAGGATCGGACCTGCGGGAAGAACATGGAGCGGGGAGTGGATAAATAGAGCCCGAGGATCGCGGCCTAGAGCACTTACCTTCCGGGAGAGCAGCGGACTCGGAGCGGACCTACGGGAAGAACACGGAGTGGGGAGCCGATAAATAAAGCCGAGGATCGCGGCCTAGAGCACTTACCTTCGAGAGAAGAGTCCAGGTGCGCTGGAGTTTGAAAACAAAGTGAGTAGCGATGTCACAGGAAAGCTGCAAGGTGATTGGTTGGTGAGTAACTGCTGTGAGGGAATAACTCTAAATAGCTCAGTTAGTACACTACTGTTAGGGTGTGTGCGTAAATAGCTTAATAATAAGGAACAAGTGAGTAGCTGGGGTTTTTTTGAGTAAGTTTTATTTCAACTAGAGAACTGTATTTATTTTTAGTAGGATTTATCAGTACTAGTAAGGTTTTATTAACAATTTTAAGCCGTTGAAGTAATGGTAAGTTTTTTTAGAAGTAGCAAAGAGCTAACTAATAAATAAAGGAATGGCAGGGTTGCTTCAACCTCGAGAGTGCACCTCCTGTGCTACGTGGGAGATCCAGGATGCTTCCCGTATCCTGGAGAACCGTTTGTGCAGGAAGCATCATCAATTGAAGCAGTTTGAGCTCCGGATTTTGGAACTTGAGCGGCAGATGGCAACACTGCGGTGCATTCATGAGGATGAGAGCTACGTGGATAACATGTTTATAGATGTGGTCACACCACAGCTTAAGAGTATGCAGGGAGAGAGGGAATGGATGACACCAGACAATCAAAAAGAATCAGGCAGATAGTGCAGGAGACCCCTGAGTGCATCTCACTCTCCAACAGGTATTCAGTTCTGAATGCTGAGGAAAGTGATGCTTCACCCGGGGAGTGCAGCCAGAGCCAAGTCCATGGCACCACAGTGAGGTACAGAGAAGACTGGAAGAGCAACAGTGATAGGTAATTCAATAGTCAGGGGAACAGACAGGCATTTCTGTGGCCACAGACATGAATCCAGGATGGTGTGTTGCCTCGCTGGTGCCAGGGTCAAGGTTGTCACTGAATGGCTGCAGAGCATCCTGAAGGGGGAGGGTGAACAGCCAGAAGTCATGGTCCACATCGGAACCAACAACACAGGTAGAAAGAGGGATGTGGTCTTGCAGTCAGAATTTAGGGAGCTAGGTAAGAAATTAGCAAGCAGGACCTCAAAAGTAGTAATCTCTGGATTATTCCCAGTGCCACGCGCAAGTGAGTATAGAAATAGAAGGATAAGGCAGATGAATGCATGGCTGGAAAGATGGTGCAGGAGGGAGGGCTTTAGATTCCTGGGAAATTGAGACCAGCTCTGGGGGAGATGGGACCTGTACAGGCCGATGGGTTGCACCTGAACAGAGCCGGGACTGAGTTCCTTGCGAGACGTTTTGCTAGTGCTGTTGGGGAGGGTTTAAACTAGCAGGGGAATGGGGACCTGAGGGTAGACTCAGCTGGGACAAAATCAGAAATTAAAATGGAAGGCAGAAAATTAGTGGACGAGTCTGGAAGATAGAGGGAACGAGTGCTAGAAAATAAAAAAAAGAGTTTGTCAGTGCTCAAGGGTATCTAAATCAATGCAAGGAGTATAGCAAATAAAGCACATGAGCTGAGGGCACAGATAGATATGCGACAGTATGTTAACATAGTTATTACAGAAACATGGCTTAAGGAGGGAGAGGATTGGCAGCTCAGCGTTCCTGGATACAGGGTTTTCAGATACAATAGGGAGGGGGATAAGAAAGGAGGCGGAGTGGCAATTTTGTTCAAGGAAACTATTACAGCTGTGAGGAGGGACGATATGTTGGAAAGTTCATCAAATGAGGCCATATAGATGGAGCTAAGGAACAAAAAAGGGGCAATCACACTGCTGGGAGTGCACTATAGACCCCCAAACAGTCAGAGGGAGATAGAAGAGCAGATATGTAGGCAAATCTCTGAGAAGTGCAAGAACAATAGGGCAGTAATGGTAAGGGATTTTAATTGCCCCAATACTGGGATAGGTTTAATGTGAAAGGAATTGAGGGAGCAGAATTCCTGAGGTGCATTCAGGAGAACTTTTTTGTCCAGTAGGTAGCAAGTCCAACAAGAGAGGGCGCGGTTTTAGACTTAGTTCTCGGAAATGAACATAGGCAGGTGGAAGGAGTGGCAGTGGGAGAGCTGGATACAGGTGTGGTGCCGGAGGGTTGGAGAATTGCTAACGTTGTACTTCTATTTAAAAAGGGAGCAAAGGATAGTCCAAATAATTACAAGCCAGTCAGTCTAACCTCAGTAATGGGCAAATCTATTCTGAGAGACAGGATAAACTGTCACTTAGAAAGGCAAAGTTTAATCAAGGATAGTCAGCATGGATTTGTTTTGGGAAGATCTTGTTTGACCAACTTGATCGAATTTTTTGAAGAAGTAACAAGGAAGATAGATGGGGATAGTGCAGTTGATTTGTCTACATGGATTTTAGCAAGGCTTTTGACAAGTCCCTCATGTCAGACTGGTTAAAAAAATAAAATCCCATGGGATCCAGGGAAATGCAGCGTACAAAATTGATACAAAATTGGCTCAGTGGCAGGAAACAAAGGGTAATTGTTGACAGCTGTTTTAGCGACTGGAGGGCTGTTTCCTGTGGCGTTCCACAGGGCTCAGTACTGGGTCCTTTGCTTATTGTGGTGTATATTAACGATTTGGATGTAAATGTAGGGGGCATGATCAAAAAGTTTGCAAATGACACAAAGATTGGCCATGTGGTAGGATAGCTGTAGGCTGAAGGAAGATATTGATGGTCTGGTCAGATGGGCAGAAAAGTGGCAAATGGAATTCAACTTGGAGAAGTGTGAGATGATGCATTTGGGGAGGTCAAACAAGGCAAAGGCATACACGATAAATGGGAAAATACTGAGAAGTGTAGAGGAAGTGAGGGACCTTGGAGTGAATATCCACAGAACCCTGAAGGTAGCAGGACAGGTCGATAGGGTGGTTAAGAAGGCATTAGGGATCCTTTCCTTTATTAGCCGAGGTATAGAATACAAGAGCAGGGAGGTTATGCTGGAACTGTATAACTCATTAGTTAGGCCACAACTTAAGTACTGTGTGCAGTTCTGGTCACCTCATTACAGAAAGGATGTAATTGCACCAGAGAGAGTACAGAGGAGATTTACGAGGATGTTGCCAGGACTGGAAAAATGCAGCTATGAGGAAAGATTGGATAGGCTGGGGTTGTTCTCCTTGGCAGAGAGAAGGTTGAGGGGAGTTCTGATTGAAATGTACAAAATTTTGAGGGACTTGGATAGCGTGGAGGTGAAGGGTCTATTCACCTTAGCAGAGAGATCAGTGACGATAGGGTACAGATTTAAAGTGATTGGTAGAAAAATTAGAGGGGAGATGATGAAAAACATTTTCACCCAGAGGGTGGTGATGGTCTGTAACTCACTGCCTGAAAGGGTAGTTGAGACAGAGACCCTCAACTCATTCTAAAAGAGTCTGGATATGCACCTCAAGTGCCGTAATCTGCAGGGCTACGGACCAAATGCTGGATGGTGGGATTAGAATAGGTGGATCGTTTTTCAGCTGGCACAGACACGATGGGCCAAATGGCCTCTTTCTGTGCCTTAAACTTTCTATGATTTCTATGACTCTAAGGCACTGTGAAGAACTTCCCTGGTCTTCTTTGAAATAATGCCATGGGATCTTTTAGAGCCTCCTGAACGAGCAGACTGGGATCCTGTTTAACATTGCTCTTCGTACTACACTGGGAGTACCATCCTAGATTATGTGTTCAAGTCTGCATTGTACTCGTTGAGGCTAATTTTAGATCTCCCTACACTGACTGAGATCACTGTATAAAATTACTAGAGGGCTTGACAGGGTAGATGCTGAGAGGTTGTTTCCCCTGGATGAGAGTCCAGAACTGGGGATCATAGTCTCAGGATAAGGGGTGACCATTTCAGACTGAGGTGAGGTTGAATTTCTTCACTCAGAGCATTGTAAATCTTTAGAATTCCCTACCCCAGAGGATTATGAATCCTCGGTCATTGAGTATATTCAAGGCTGACAGCAATAGGTTTTTGGACTCGAAGGGATGTGCAGATTGAGCAGGTCATGGTGTTGAGGTCAAGGATCAGCCGTGATTTTATTAAATGGAGGAGCAGGCTCAAGGGGCCGCATGACCTACTCCTGCTCTTATTTCTGATGTTCTACAGATCTTATCAGCTAACTCTGCACAGTCCGAATCTAAACTGGGATCTCTGGGTTCGTGGGGCTCAGTAACACTGCTGTATTCATCCTTATCCTGAAAACCATCATAGAATCTTTGTGAGCAAGGAGAACCTAGTGTCACTTGACTAATCCAGTTATCCGCCCTACCTAGTCAGTGGGGCCCAGGAACCAGACCTGAGCATTCCCTGTACATCATGAAGTCAGTTGGTTGAGTCATTTCCACACTTGAGACTAAGCATCAGAAACACATTGATCTGTAATGTCGAAATCTAACACACAACGTTTTTCAGTGAGTCATGGCACTCTTCCTTGATGCATTGATAAAAGTTCACAATGCTAGGTTCCTTCTCAAGTAACTCCTAGACTGCTAACTAGATTTTCCACCCAAACTATTACCTGATCAGCAATCAGAGCAGCTTGTGGCTATATTCCCGATCCCGTGGGAATCTTATCAGATCAACAGTGAGACTGAGTTCTGGCCCATCTGTCTCCCTGAATGGACCTTTCAGCGTTAGGCTCATTAGAAGGTTTAGGCCAGACTCCCAGTGTATTTCAGTTGTTACCCAGTCAGCTGTTTCGGGTTTGGAAGGGGCAGGGAAATAGCCCCAGCCTTGGAAGCACATGAAAATAGTTTTATTTTTAACTTTTACTTTTAGCTTTACTTTTACTTCCTTTGGTGGCAATGACTTCAGTTGCCTGAGCCCCAAGCTCTGGAATTCCCTCTCTATACCTCTCCATCTCTCCACCTCACTTTCCTCCTTTAAGACACTCCTTAAAACCTACCTCTATGACCGAGCTTTTGGTCATCTGAGCTAATATCTCCTTATGTGACTCAGTGTCATACTTTGTTTTATAATGCTCCTGTGAAGTGTTTTGGCACATTTTCTTATGTTAAAGGTGCTATATAAATATAAGTTGATGTTATTGTTGTTGTCCAATCTTGTCCAAAAGTCCCATCTTGTAACAATATTTCAGTGAGTGAGGGGGCAATCTATAGAACAATACTCCAGGGAGACGATGGAAGCAGCTAACATTTCAAATTAGACAAATTCTGTTCATAAAAATAACATTTTGAGATACACTACATTAACAATTTGAGACATGATGTGGTGAGTGCAGCATGCTTGGGAGGACAGGTGATTTTGGACCTATGGTTCTCACAGTTCTACTGGGGTTTTTCTTGCCTCATGCCTGGGCATGTTGTAGACTAATTGATAGAGATTGATAACTGTTATTAATCAACAACTCCATTATCATTGTGTCATGCAATTGCCAGGATAGTAGCAGGTAAACTAAATGATTCTTGGTCCTTTTCGGCAGCAGTTCCTGTGTTTTCCTTCAATTCCTTCATTGCCATTGGGTGAAAATGCTGGCACTCCCTCCCTACCAGCACTGTGGGTTTGCCTACATTACATGGACCACAGCGGTTCAAGAAGCCGGCTCACCTTCTCAAGGGCATTTAGGGATGGGCAATAAATGCCGGTCTTGCCAGTGACGCCCACATCCCGAAAGTGAATTTGAAGAGTTCCTATGTTCTTTGCCCGGTATAATCGATTGCACCATGCTAGGTGGTATCCATTTATCTTTAAATCCTACTATCTGCTGCCTTATCGACATTGTGTAGTGAGATGTTCCTGTTGCCAGCATTGCTAAGGCGTTAATGGCAGGAAATACATGGGATGACAGATCTCTCCTATCACCCTGTCATTTGCACACATTCTCACTCCCAGTGAAGAGTCAAAGCAGTGCGCTGCTCAGGCAGATTTGTATTAAAATTAAGACCATGATAAACAGAAGGCACAGGAGGTATTACCAGTGACCCATAGCTAACTGGAAATTGATGTGTGTAAGTGCCACGATTTCCCAAAGTTCTATCAGTGGGCAAGGCCTGAATCCAGAATCCAGCCAATCATCCAACTAAACTTTATTTGTTGTGTGTGGCTTATTTATTTCAATGTGCAGTACCTTTAAATTCATTTGTCTTAAAGGAGACTGCCTGTGAGCGACATTGGCGGTACCTTCGTGATTGCTGTGCAGTCACCCATGTGTGCAGCTTAGAGGAGAATTTAACACCAAACCCAACACGAGAAGGAAGTGGACTGAGGATTTATGAAGCAGGCAGGCTGGCGAGTCAGCTGGGACTCAGTGGGTAGCACCGGCACGTCAGTATAAAGGTTATAGGTTCATGTCCCTTTCCAGAGATCTCATATCAAGCACATAATCCAGGCCTAACACCCCAGTGCAGTACTAAGGGAGTGCTGCACTGTCGGGAGTGCTGCCTTTCAAATAAGACATTAAATTGAGGCTCTATCTGCTCTCTCAAGTCGTTGCAAAATATTCCATGCCACTCGTCTGAAGAAGAGCAGGGGTTCTCCATCATGTCTGTCCAACATTTATCCCTCAATCAACATCACTGAAACTGATTATCCAGTTACTGTCACACTGTTGTTTGTGGGATCTTGCTGTGTGCACAATGGCTGCTTCACATCCTACATCACAACAGTGACACTTCAAAAACATTTTATTGCCTGTAATAGTGCTTTGGTAGGTCATGAAAGGCACCACACCCCAACCTGAAGACCAGAAGAGCATGTGAAGGACTGCTTGATTGAACTGTTGTCTGTCATACCACTTTGGTAAAACAAGTCATCACTTCCAGCCTCCCTTTTCCTCTTCAGTGTACCCTCTGCCTCTCCCCTAACTCATTATATATATATTTATTTATTTTCTTGCTTTATTTCAAATCTGTAGGCCTACAATCGGGATGGGGTTTAGCTCTTGACCCGTGGTGAGTTCATCTGTGCCAGTAGCGGGGCCCTCTAACACCTATGCGTATGCAGCCTCCGTGGCTGCCCATGTGGCCCCGTCACCATTTAAGCTTATCACTTCTAGCCATGGCGTGAAGAGCTATGCCCACCCCAACATGTCTATTGAGGTTGGCGGCCCCTCGGCCATTGTTGCAGCCTCAAAGATGTACGGGAAGGCTGTGTTCTTCCTGAAGACCGAGCTTGCGGTGTCCCTGGCCCTGAGTAAGGGGCTCACAGTGGGGAGACCTTCCAGCCGATGGACCCGCTGGGGGCCACTACACAGCAAATAATGTTGTCGAACGTCCTGCCCATCATTCCTCGTGAGCTCCTCTTTGCCCACCTGCACCATCTGGGGGAGGTGAGGTCAGGGATCACCCCAGTCCCAATCAGTCTTCGGGAGAACAGCCTCTGGCATGTCTACTCCTTCCACCGCTAGCTATTTATGCAGCTGGCGTGGGAGGAGGTCTTGGAGGGCCACTTCAGTGTGGAGTTTCAGGGGACGGCCTACCGCGTCTTCTGGACCTCGAATGAGGCACAGTGCCATGTCTACAAGGGGTGGGGAACATTCGTAAGAACTGCCGCAACCTCCCGGTTGCCAACTCCACCTTGGCAGCCTTGGATGGCGTCACTGCACCTCCTCCCACTCCCCCAAAACTTCCAACAGACACAGCTCCGTTGGTTCCGGAGGCTGTGGTTTTCTCTGAGCCTCTGCACCCGAGTGGGAAAAAAGGAGAAGTTACCTCTCCGCAGAGGTAACACAGGGCCCTGAGGTGCAGGGCCCATCTGTGGGAGGGGAGCTGTCTCCTGCTTCAGGTCCCCAGGTTCCCTCTGCCACCACCACCATCAAGCCTGCAAAGTCTGGGCAGGAGCTCCCTACCCCTCAGGATGGAGGGGAGGGGGAGACCCCTGTACATGTGGCCCCTCCTGAAGGAGCAAATGGAGCCCTACTTGTGGTGGGGGGGGCATGGGGACACTCCTGGAGAAGCCTTCCCATCTGCCACTGGGTGGGGTGTCCTGAGTGGAGGGGAGGGCAAGGCCCCTCCCAGCCAAAAGCCACTCCCAACCAGGACATACCCAACCCAGCTATGGCTGAAAATGCCGCCCATCTGCTGGACCTGTGGGCGTTGGCGGGGCGGGAGATGGCCTCCTCTCTGTCTCTAGTCCCGGCTCCAGCTGGATTTCTGGAGTAAGAAATTATCTTCTGTCCTGGGCTGCTCATTGGCCTGAGGATGGAGCTGGAGGGGGGTCCTGAACCGCTGGCGTCCATAGGCTCCAGTTCCATTCTAGAACCCTCAGAGAGGACTCTTCCGCCATTGATCCGGGGGGGTGGGATTGTGACGGAGGTGGGACCAGCTGGTGCGGCCGAAATGCCTGCCCACAGTGTGTGGTGGGTGTGTTGGTCGCTGGCGATGATGACAAAGAGGAGGATCGGGATTCAGTGTGGGGCATGGAGCATGACCTTGAATCCATCGCCAGTGAGGCGGTGGACTCCCTCGTGCCTCTCACCGAGTTTCCTCTCAACCCTATCGCAGAAGTCCAGGACTTCCTCACAGCATGCAGGGGTTGCCGCAATAAGGTTCAGCTGGCCCTCAGCCGTTGGTTGAAGCTGGCGCTGATCATCAGGTCTGTCCGTGCCGCCCTCAAGAAAGTGGAGAAGGGTGCAGGCGTGAAACTGGCTGAGAGGCGCTGGTCTAAAGCATTCCTCAATGGGTTGCTGGAGGAGTGGAAGGTGAGGTGCACTTCCAATCCCTTCTCACAGTGAGGTGTTGGTGATGGGACTTTAAGTACTTTTGACATGAAGCTAACCATAGCCAGCCTCAACATCAACGGCCGCAGGGGGTCTCACCGCAGATTTCACGATCTCTCAGTCCTCATGGAAGGGAGATATGCAGTGAGCTTTCTGCAGAAAACCCACACCGTTCTGGGAGACGAAGCCACCTGGCTCCTGGAGTGGCAGGGTGGGGTCTACATGAGTCACCTTACACGTATTTCTAGTGGGGTGGCTATCTTGTTGGCCCCGAATTTTCTGCCAGTGATCTTGGTCAAGGAGCTTGTGCCAGCTGCTTGCTCCACCTTGCTGCTCCACTTTGTGAACGTGTAGGCACCCAGGGCCGGCGCATTTCAAGCTTGTTTCTTTGAAGAAGTGCCCGTTCTCTTGAACTCTATGGATACTGTTGCCTGTCTTTTACCGGGACCTATTCCGAGTCTGGAACATGGTCTTCTCCAGTCAGGACATTCCCCCGCCGAAGGAGGAGAGCACCTTGGCTTTCTGGGCGGCCAGCCCCAGGGACGAACTGACGGGCAGAGGAGTGGCAGAAGCCGCCGGGACGCCCTGCACTGTGGGTGATGAGGGGGCTGGGGAGTGTGGAGCGCTCCCAGCCAGCTGATCCCCGCTCGGCCGGAACTGCTCATTGGAGCCAGGCCCTGAAACCCTGCTCGGGATCCGGTCCTGCTCAACGCGAGCCGCCTCTCGGAAATGCCCTCCGTGCCATTCCACACGGCGCGGAGGGGTTTCCTATATGGTCTGCTCCTGCACACTCTCCACTCGTCAGCCGCCCGGACACGCCATGGTGGTCCGTGTTGCCATCTGGCTGCAAGGGGAAACCCTGGTGGAGGTCTCTTTCTACAGGTGTCTTCCCCTTTTACATCGGGGACCTGTGGTGGACAGTGCTGCACAGGGCAGTCCCATGCAATAGACTTTTAAGCAGGTTCACGGACTCCCAGTCTGCCTGTAATTTTTGCGGCTTAGACGAGTCCGTGTTCCACGTATATATCGAGTGTGTGAGGTCGCAGCCCCCGTTTGCATATTTAAAGGGGCTACTCCTCAGGTTTTAGCTGCACTTCAGCCCCATTCTCCTGACCTTCGGCTCCCAGTGCAGAGGGGCGTGGACTGGGAGGGGGATCTCCTCGTTGGTCTGCTCCTGGGCATGGCCAAGGTGGCAATTCATCGGTCCAGGCTGTGGGCTGTCGGAGGGTCCATCCGCCCTGATGGCTTACCCCTCTTCTGCGGTTACGTTCGGGCCGGGTGTCCCTGGCGAAGGAGCATGCGGTGTCCACCGGTACGCTTAAGGCCTTCCGTGACCGGTGGGCACCGCAAGGGCTGGAGTGCATCATCGATGGGTAGAATTATCTGTTTTTAATAAAGTTTTTTTTAAATGCATATAAAGGGGGCCTGGGCAATAAAGGCCCCCTCAACTCAAAATATAAAAGGGGCCTGGGGCATAAAGGCCACCTAAAGAAAAAGAGAAAAAAAAAAGTTCGATACAGAGTTTAGTTCCGTCTACACTGTCCCCATCAAACACTCCCAGGGCAGGCTCATCATGGGGTTTGATACAGAGTAAAAAGAAAAAAAAAGGGTTAGATACAGAGTAAAGTTCCGTCTATACTATCCCATCAAACACTCCCAAGGCGGGTACAGTACTGGCTAGATACAGATTAAAGCCTCCTATGCTTTGCCCCAGGAATGTGACACATCCCCATATACAGCCTAATTTTTCCCACACCACCCTTTAACCTCTTTGAGCAACATTGCCAATTAGTGCCAGTTTTCTGCTGTTGTGCCTACCAGGGACTGGCTGAGACTGGCAAAATTCATTTCACATGGGAGCTGTACAGATTGGCAAGATGTTCAACCGAAAGTTGGAATTCAAACCAGGCCTATGGGGAGGAGACAGTCCAGCGATTAGCCCACTAAAGCCTGCAAGTTTGTACAATAATGTTCTTTCATTTTTTGTAAACCTAGACTGTGACTATCAGTGAGTTATTTGACCAGAGGAGGCTTCACACACAGGTATCTATCTACCTGCCCTCACCTGCTATCTTTACATGTTCCAGGAGCAGTCACTGGCAGGACGTAATGGTCCTTTTTGGAAAATTCCGACCAACAGATCGCTTCCCAGAATGGGAATTCTCAGTGTTTTTTTGTTCCCAATCCTGGATCAACACTGTGCATTTATATAGCATCTTTAAGGTGCTTTATAGGGGTGTTATCAAACAAAAATTGACAATGAGATTTATAAAGAGCTATTAGAACAGGTGGCCAAAAGCTTGGTCAAAGAGAGAGGAGTCCAGGATCACCTCAAACGATGTCTCGCTGAGGTGGCTAAAGGCACATCAGCCAATGGTGGAGTGAAGAAAGTGGGGGATGGACAATAGACTAGAATTGGAGGAGCACAGAGGCCTTGGAGGCTTGTAGGACTCAAGGAGATTACAGAGATAAGGAGGGATTTCAAAACAAGGATGAGAATTTCAAAACCTAGGCCTCGGTTACCTGGGAGCCAATGTAGGTCAATGAGCACAGGGGTGGCTGTACTCGGGTTTGTCTGGCACAGTGTTTCATTGCTGCTTCACCAATGACCTCCTCACAGACCAGGACTGAAAACTGGCCCCTTACAGACCAGTACATCCCAGTACAGCCCAGTGCCTCAACAGGTAACACTTTTACGGAGCAAGCTGAGCCAAAACCTTAATCCACTCTCCCCTTGTCCTCCTTGCTGTATTTTGTATTATTTTGATTAGAACTGAATATTACACAAAGACTGAATGAAGGTGGGCAGATTTCA
Source organism: Heterodontus francisci (assembly GCF_036365525.1). Taxonomy (NCBI): domain Eukaryota; kingdom Metazoa; phylum Chordata; class Chondrichthyes; order Heterodontiformes; family Heterodontidae; genus Heterodontus; species Heterodontus francisci. The sequence goes on along the minus strand of NC_090386.1, from coordinate 24,302,330 downwards.
CCTTGCCGAAACGTTTCTATAAGCAGGCTTTACACTGCCAGCTCACCTGCTGAAACATGTTCATATCAGATCACTGTCCAGGCCACTGTAAAGAAAGTAGAGTCTCAACTGCCAGCGAGCTTCCCACCGTGTGTTTACTGCAGTTAGCTTAGATAAAGGTTGTTACTCCCCATCTCTTTCTGTCAGGACCCCTTCAAAATTTAAAGCTGTCATCTTGCGTTTTTTGTTTGCAGATTAACTTAAAGGTAAGACCACAGCCGGTGGGATCATTCCAACTGCATGCTTCTGAGTTAACCCCTTCTGACCTTGTGTCTCCTTGATTTCTGGGATTCGAGTCAAGCTCAGGATCATCACTAATTTGGGTGCCTTCTCCTTTGGAGAATTGACCTATGATTTCATGATACGTGCACATGTATAAATGCAATGTTTAAGATTACTGGGACTCACTGTGGTTTGGGAGTGTCGCTGTTAAGTTAATGATCTAGTAATTTAGGGGCCTAGACTGATAATCCAGTTAATGTGAGTTCAAATCCTGCCATGGCAGTTTAATAATTTGTATCCAGTTTATAGAACTTGGAAATAAAATGTTGGTCTCAGTAAAAGTGCCCATGAAGATTGTCATTAAAACCCCAACTTGTTCACGAATGTGCTTTAGAGAAGGAAATCTTCTGGTGTTGTGCGACTCCAGTCCCACACCAAGTGGCCTCGCAAACTGCCCAGTTGTATCTAGGGTTGAGCAATAAATGCCAGCCTTGCCGCTCAGTGTGTTAGATTTTTCCAAAGAGCCCTTAACAGCCGTTAGGCTTTTCATTAACATATTCAAAGGGCTACTGCTTGTTTTAGATGGTCACCAGGAGCTTCTAATAAAAGGTATTGATGTTTTAACAGTCGGCCAAATGCTAAATTTGCCATTGTTGCGCATGTCTTCTGTCCGCATAATGGATGCAAAGTTGTTGAACTTCTCCCCCAGTGAAGGGAGGTGGCTGTTACTGGTACATGTGCAATCTTAGATGACTAACTCACCTCAGATTATCTGAACTGGTCCAGTTGTTCAGAATGTGGAGGCACTGAGTTATCTTGCAGGAGGCAATTCCAAGGCTACTAACACCTGGCCATTATTTTCGAGTACTTCAGCCAAAGCTCAATTGTAACCTTTGGAAATCAAGTCTATTTCCCAAGGAAAGGTGCCTTCCTCTTTCCCTTTCATTTACCCTACTGCATCTCTTTCTTCTTTTCTTCAACATCTATTTCTCATTCCTTTCCTTCCCTTGTCTTTCCCCTTCCAATGCCTATCCCATTTTCTTTCTCTTTCTCTTCTTTTCCCATTTCCCTACACTTCTGTCATTACCTTCCTTTTCTTCTTATCCCCCCATTCCCCGCCCCCTCTCTGACCTTTGCCCTTTCTTCCTCCCCATCCCTTCCTCATCCCTTTTCCCTTCCACTTCTGCTCAAACAGCCGGTTTTTAATTAATTCGGCATGTTTGGGAAACAGTTTTGGTGAAATGTCTGTACGTTCGAAATAAATGGGAATTTACAACAGTTCAGCAAGTGGGACTTTGAGAGAAACTGAGCTGCCAGGCAATTCCTCAGTCCCATTTCTTCATGGTCTGTTGGACATATCCCCTTGAAATAGCTAATGTCCAAGAGGATTACACAAATAATGGATCATTAAACTCACTCAAACACAACTTGCCTTGAGACAAAGAATGTAGATGTTGGGCTTGAAAACTGTCAACATGTTAGTTAGCAATTTGTGTCCACATTGCACAGTTGTCAGCCTCAGAGCAATGCCAGCAGTGATATTGGTGAGTGTGCAGAGTTGGACAGGTTGGGAGCCTGTACAGCTGTGCTTATGCTAGTTTTCAGTGACTATCGTCAAGCTTTAAAGTCCTATAGTCTGTCGCCTTGTTTGCAGTGGATGTTATCAGGTTAGCTATATCAATAGGGGCACTGTCTCAATGTGATTTCATTTGGTAAGATTGAACTGTCAGGCCAATGAGGACAACTGGCAGCCATATTTAATACAGCCAAATTAACACTTACTGGAAGCATTTTGATCAGAATTTCTGAGTGTGCAACTGATGGCGAGCCCTGTCTGCTGCTTGTAGGAGTTCACAAAGAGTTGAGAGGATTATTCTTAGAGAAAGACAAAAGAAAGAACTTGCATTTATATAGGACCTTTCATGACCTCAGGGCATCCCCAAATGCTTTACAATCAATGAACCACTTATTGCAATGTGGTCACTGTTGGAATATGAGAGTGACAGCAGCCAATTTATACACAGCAAGCTCCCACAAAGAGCAGTATGATATTGCCCTGATAATTTGCTTTATTAGCCCTTGGCTGAGGAATAAATGTTGGCCAGGATGAAATTTTTGGATTGCTGCAATTTAATATCGCAGTCTCCTGGATCAGGTGGAAGAATAGTGAGACAGTCTTATGCTCCATTTCAGCTGTGCATCCCCCCTCTTGCCGTCTCTGATTTCTGCCAGGTGGGGAAAGGTAAAACTACCCCCATAGTGTCTGAGAACTTCAGAAGTAATGGTGAATACACTGTAACACATCTCTCTAATAGTAAAAGCAGAGTCAACTATGATTTGCAATTATATAGTGCCTTTAACATAGTAAAGCGTCTGAAGGCGCTATACGGGAACATTATAAAACAAAATATGATACCGAGGCACATAAGGAGATATTAGGTCAGATGACCAAATGTTTGGTCAAAGAGGTAGGTTTTAAGGAGTGTCTTAAAGGAGTTCAGTGAGGTAGAGAGACAGAGAGGTGTAGGGACAGAATTCCAGAGCTTAGGGCCTAGGCAACTGAAGGTGCGATCAGCAATGATGAAGGGATTGAAATTAGGGATGCACAGGAGGCCAGAATTAGAGCAACGCAGATCTCCTGTAAGGTTGTGGGGCTGAAGGAGATTGCAGAGATTGGGAGGAGTGAGGCCATGGAGAAATTTGAAAACAAGGATGAGAATTTTAAAAGCAAGATGTTGTTTGACTGGGAGTTAATGTAGGTCAGCGAGCGCAGGGGTGATAGGGAAATGGGATGTAAAACACAGGCAGCAGAGTTTTGGATGAGGTAACAAAGGCATGAATGAGAGTTTCAGAAGCAGATGAACTGAGGCAGGAGTGAAGTCAGGTGATTTTACAAATGTGGAGATAGGTGGTCTTATGTGGTCGGAATTCATCTCCGGGTCAAATATGACACGAAGGCTGCAACCAGACTGATTTAAGGACATAAGAACATAAGAAATAGGAGCAGAAGTAGACCACATGGCCCTACAAGCTTACTCCACCAATCAATATGAACATGTCCGATACTAGGCCTCAACTCCACTTTCCTGCCCGCTCCCCATATCCCTTAATTCCCTGAGAGACAAAAATCTGTCTATCCCAGACTTAAATATATTCAACGATCTGGAGTAGAGAATTCCAAAGATTCACAATCCTTTGAATGAAGAAATATCTGCATATCTCAGTAATAAATAACTGTACCCTTATCCTGAGATTGTGCCCCTGCATTCTAGATTCCCTAGCCAGGGGAAACAGCCTCTCAGTTTCTACCCTGTCAAGCCATTTCAGAATCTTGAATGTTTCAATGAGATCACCTCTCATTATTCTAAACTCCAGAGAATATAGACCCAATTTACTCAGCCTCTCATCATAGGACAACCCCCTCATCCTAGGAACTAATCTAATCTTTGCTGTACCAGCTCCAATGCAATATATGGAGACCAACAATGCACAAAATACTCCAGGTCTGGTCTCACCAAAGCCCTGTACAATTGTAGGAAAATGTCAAAATGCCTTTTGCTTTCCTAATTGCCTTCTGCACCTACATGCTGACTTTCTGTGTTCCTTGTACGAATACACCCAGGTCTCTCTGAACAACAACATTTACAAGTTTCAAGCCTTTTAAAAAGATTCTGCTTTTCAATTCGTACTACCAAAGTGAATAACCACACACTTCCCCACATTATACTCCATCTGCCAACTTATTGTCCACTTACTTAACCTGTCTATCTCTTTGCAGGGTCTTTGTGTCCTCTTCACAGCTTGCATTCCCCCTTAGCTTTGTATCAACAGCACATTTAGATATATTATTCCGGGACTATAATGCATTCCACAAACTCCCACATGCTGCAGTCACGGCACACCACCTGCCCTGCCATGTTTGTCTAACCTTATTTATTTATCTGATTATTTTACTAAATTAGTAACTAGTTAGCTAAAATAATAGCAAGTTACCGTCTCCTATCTTGGAGACAAAATAAGAACATTCACTAGCTACTGGAGGTAAAACAAAAACAAAAAGTAGCAACTCCTTCCCACTCTGTATCAAATTCCCACTTGCATCAAATTCCCAGCTTAGCACTCGGTTCATGTAGCACTCTATTCCCAGATTACTCTGCGCTCCCATCTCTTTTGTCTTGGCGACGGGGGTCTCGACCGCTGGAAAAAGTGCAGCTAAGAGCCCCGTGTTGCCTCCTCTGGGGAAGATCTGCCAGATCAAGTGCCAATTAAGCACTTAAGTGGACAGCGTTGGGCCTTCCCTGGGATCAAGGACCCCAGCGGCGGATGTCAAGCCTGCTGAGAGCATGCGACCAATCAGAGGCCGGCAGCTCTTTAACTGAGCAGTGTCATCACATAGGCAGTGGCTGCTGTTGGTAGAGCACCCACCTGAGGCCCTGGAACCAGGCCATAGGTAAGTCTCAGTGGGAGGGCTTTCACAGGGTGGTGGTTGCGGGGGATGGGGGGTGTAGGGTATCAGCAGCAAGGGTAGGGGGGTGATTCTCAGCAGGCACCCCCCCCCCCCCCACCCCCTTCCCAATGCCTGGTCCTTCATTCAGGCACTAAGTGCCTTTTAACGAGGGGCCCTCCCATCACGGAGCCGGCAAGCAACCTGCACGTGTTTGCTTGGTGTGCTCCCTGTATAGCGACAGGCCCACAGCCGCTGGGCTAATTCTGGCGGCGGCAGGATGAGGCCTTAATTGGCCATTCACAGGCCTTCCCACCCTGGACTTAATTTGGGTGGAAGCAGGAAGGTGACAGGGTCTCCCCTGCCACCATCCCGCCTGATTATATGCTCTCCCCACCTCCAAGCCCAATGCGGGGGAGAGCATAAAATTCAGACTGTTGCCAGGGCAAGGGATGGAGTTGGTAGCTAGGGAATGAGGTTTGCAGCAGGGACCATAAACAATGGCTTCAGTCTTCCCAATGGTTCATTGGAGGAAATTTCTGGTCCTCCACTACTGGATGTCAGATAAGCAGTCTGATAATTTAGCAACAGTGGAGGAGTTGAGAGAGGCGGTGGTGAGGTAAAGCTGAGTGTCGTCAACGTACATGTGAAAACTAATGTTGTGCTTTTGGATGATGTCGCCGAGTGCCGCATGTAGATGAGTAATAGAAGGGGGCCAAGGATAGATCTTTGAGAGATATCAGAGGGAACGGTGCGGGAGCAGGAAGAGAAAGTATAGCAAGTGATACTCTGACTACAATTAGATAGATAAGAATGGAGTCCGGTGAGAGCAGTACCACCCAGATGGACATCAGTGGAGATGCATTGGAGGAGGATGGTGTGGTTAACTGCTTCAAAGGCTGTAGACAGGGTGAGAAGGATGAGGAGGGAAAGTTTACATTTGTCAGATACGCAGGATGTCATATGTGACTTTGATAAGATCCGTTTTGTGGCTGGGGCAGAAACCTGATTAGAGGGATTCAAATATGGAGTTCTGGGAAAGAGGGGAATGGATTTGGGAAGTAAAAGCATATTCAAGGACTTTGGAGAGGAAAGGGAGGTTGGAGATGGGACGTTAGTTTACAAGGACGGTGGGGTCAAGGGTTGTTTTTTTTGAGGGAAGGGGAAATGATGGCAGATTTAAAGGAGAGACAGACAACACCTGAACAGAGAGAGTCATTTACAATATCGGCTGACATGGGGACCAGGAGGGGAAGTTTGGTGGTCAGCAGTTTAGTGGGAATAGGATCGAGGGAAGAAGAGGTGGGTCTCTTGGACAAGATGAGCTCAGAGAGGGCATGAGGGGAGATAGGAGAGAAACTAGAGAAAGATGCTACCTCAGGACTAGGGCAGGGGTGAACATTAAAGGAAGTTTGACTAGGTGGGCTAGTGGAAGGGAGGGATGCGGCAGAGGCAGCTGAACAAATGGTCTCAATCTTAGTGACAAGGAAGTACATGAGCTCCTCTCACTGTTAGAGGTGAGGGTGGAGGGGACAGGGGCGAGGGGTTTAAGAAGATGGTTTGCAGTGGAGAAAAGAAGCCAGGGTTATCTTTGCATTCCAGGATGATCCTGGAATAGTGAGCAGTTTTAACAGATGACAGCAGGACCCATTAGTGCTTTATGTGATCCAACCAGATCTGGCAGTGCTGGCTAAATCGGTTGTTTGCCATATTTGTTCAAGTCTATGGATATGAGGGCCGTACTGTGGCAATGGCCAGGGTGAGAGAGAGTAATGGTCTTATTGGGCACTAGGGCATTAAAGATGGAGGTGAGGGTGCAGCTGAGAAATGTTGTGGTAAATGGAGGCCCAAAGGCAAGACAGTTGGGATTTTGAAAGTGCAGTTGTAAATGAATTGGGGGATAGTTTTATTCCAGAGATGGTTACAGATGTAAGTAGGGATGGGGCATGGAAGGGGGATGTAGATGGTGAGTAATACAAGGAAGTGATTAGAGATGGCCTTATCTGTAATTGATACAATGGGATTAGCAAGACCACATGAGATGGCAAGGTCAAGAGTGTGGCTGTGAATATGAATTGGGGAGTTTACATGGAGGGAAAGATTTAGGGAGGATAAAAGGGAGGTGAACTCAGAGGGGAGAGAGTGTGATGAGTTGAGATGGAGTTTGAAATCACTGATAATGAGAAATTGTTCTGTGCTGAGGCTAAGGGTGGAAAGCAGTGAAGATATCTTGGTGATAACATTTTTATCGTACTTGGGAAGATGGTAGAGAACGAGGATTTTGAAAGAGAGGTGAGAGGGGTGGGACAAGGTGAGGTCTTCAAAGGAGGAGAAAGTGGCAGAGGAGTAGAGGGTCATGCCAAGGTGTGATCTGGTGATAACTGCCATACTGTCACCATGATGGTGTTGTTGGGGCAAGTGGTGAAAGATATAGCCAAGCAGGGAGGTTTCATTAAGGGGCAAAGTGTCATCACCCCTCACCCCAAGGCCATGATGTTGGTATAATAATCTACAATAAGTTCATGGATGGCAAGGGCCTTGTTCAAAGGTGAATGGACATTCTGGAGGGAGTTGCATAGACGGGTGGTGAGAGTCGAGTAGCGAAAGGAGGAATGACAATAGAAGAGAGATAGAAAGTCAGAGTGTTTTAGAGAGGGAATTCCAGAGCTAGGAGCCTTGGCAGCTGAATGCCTGAGCACCAATAGTGGGGTGATGAAAATCGGGGATGCATCAGGCCTGATGAGCAGAAAGATCTTGTTGGGTTGTAGGGCCAGAGGAGGTTAGAGAGATAGGGAAGGTTGAGGCCATGAAAATATTTGAATACTAGGATGAGAATTTTAAATTTGAGGCATTGCTGGACAGGAAACCAATATTAGTCAGCGAGTAGAGGGTGCTGGGTGATTGGGACTTGGTGCCAGTTAGGATATGGGCATCAAAGTTTTGGAAGCGCTGAAGTTTACGGAGGGTACAAGGTGGGTTTGAGGCTCTGTCTGGTAATCACCCTCTCGAGCCTCATGTCCGTGTTCATTCTTTTAAATCACCATCACTGTACCCAGGCTTCTCGATAAAATGTTCATATTCCATTGCAATGCATTGCACCCTGTTCCCTGTGCAGAGTACTAGTTGTTCAATGTCCATGTCAATCACCCAACTGCTGAACCAAAATCCAATGGAATCAAGTCCAGGGTTGGTTTTCTATAGTTTACATTCCACTCACACTACCAGTCAAGCTCTAATGACTCAATAAGTTGACCTTTTCTTCATTTAGCCTTCCACTTGATGGAAAATGTTGGCAATCTGAGGATATCCTTATGGCACCCTTTGCTGACCACAGACCATTGGCAGGAAGCTGTCCACGAGCATCAGGAAATGGTGAACAGCACGCCCACAATTTTCTGATGCGCTCAGCTGGTGGGCAAAGCAGGGAAATTCTCCCTGGACCAATTCCTCCCTCAGACAACACCATCAAAAACAGACTAACTGATTCTCTGCCTCATTGCCGTCTATGGGATCTTGCTGTGTGTGAATTGCTGCCACATAACAACAGTAACTGCATATAAAAAATTATTAATTGCTCATGAAGCTTTGGGATGTCCTACAAGGCAATGTGGTGCTATGCAAATGCAAACTCTCTCTTAATTGGTGCAAAGCATCTCATGTTGTACTAAGTCTTAGTGAGCTCCGAGTTTAGTTTTCCATCAGACTTAAAGTTTAAGGATGTACAGTCTGACCCCAATCACAACAGCAAAAGCACAACCAGCTAAGGTGCATTTGATGCTACTGGGCACAGAGGGCAGCCATTACAAGATATAATGCAGCAATTCTGCTTCATTCAGATTGAGACATGTGGAGATGACAATCTGACAGATACTGGAAAAACAAAGTGGTCTCATTGTATTAAAGGGAATATGATGGCACAGTGCTGGACACATACTGCAGGGCCAAAACTGAAGCCTGGGAGAAAGCCTGTCAGATAGCAGAACATCAAATACACAGCAGCAATTGTGACCTCCAGCACAGAAAAGGAAACATAAACCTGTTTCTAGACTCAGATAGATGGCTGTGAATTTAATGCCTGCATATCTAACAGAAGCAGTTCTATTGCTGAGGTCAGTTTGCAAGCACTGCACTAGAGCAGCGGCAGTAGCAAAGGTGCTTGAATGAGTTATGATGTGAACTCACAAAATGGTGATGCTTCATATGGGTATGGGGACAGTAATATTATAAAGTATCTTCAAGAGCAACTCAGGATCCAAGGATAAAATTACAGAATTCCACCAATCTACATAGGAACAGGGGAGGCCATTCAGCACTTTGAGCCTGTTCCACCATTCATGACCGAGCTTGCGTTGCTTCCGTAAGCCTTAACATCCTTGCCTAACAAAAAGCTATCAATCTCAGTTTTGAAATGTTCAATTGACACCCAGCCTAACAGTTTTTTGGGGACAGAGCTCCACACTGCCCTTTGTGTGAAGAGACACTTCCTGACAGTACCCCTGAACGGTCTAGCTCTAATTTTAAGGTTATGCCCCCTTGTTCTGGACTCTCCCACCAGAGGAAATAGCTTTGGTCTCTCGACCCTTAATCATCTTAAACACCTCAATTAGATCACCCCTTAATCTTCTATAGACAATGGAACACTAAGCCAATCTATGTAATCTGTCCTCAGAATTTAACCCTTTTGCCTCTACATTGGCAGAATTTCTGCCTTCAACTCAGAATGTTAATGGGTTTGAGCCACATTCCAGAAAGCCCCAGTGAACAGAGGTGGGCGATCCAGCCTCAAAGAGGCTGGTTGACATCCAACAGGATACATGCGTCTGGCAGCATCTGTGGAGAGAGAAAAAGGGGAAACATCTTACCTGCATCTACTCTGTCTATCCCTTTAAGTATTTTTAGGTTTCAATGAGATCACTTCTCATTCTTCGAAATTCTAGAGAATACAGGCCCAGTTCCTCATTCTCTCTTCTTAGGACAGTCCCGCCATCCCGGGAACAAGTCTGGTGAACCTTCGTTGCACTCCTTCTTAGGCAATAATATCCTTCCTAAGGTAAGGGGACCAAAACTGCAAACAGTGCTCCATTTCTTTATCAGTTTCTTGGTCCTCCTCTGCTGTATTCTAAAATCCTCCCAATCCTCATGTTTACTACTATTTCTGGCAACTTTATAGGCCTTTTCTTTTAATCTTATACAATCTTTAACTTCCTTTGTAAGTCACGGTTGACTGACAGTTTTGGCTTTTGTGCCTTGAAGGGACGTCTAGTTGCTGTAAACTGTAATTTTTTTTAAAGACTATCCATTGCCTTTGTACTGTCATACCTTTGAATGTATTTTCCCAGTGCACCTCAGCCAATTTGCCACTCATATCTTCATAATTTCCTTTGTTCAAATTTAACACCCTGGCTTCAGATTGAACTACCTCACTTTCAAACATAATGTAAAATTCTATCAAAAGCTCTTTTTCAAATAGTGCCATGTGATTTCTCATAGAGAGACAGGGCCTCCATTTAATATTTCATCTGAAAGACTTCAGTCTAGCCTTCTGACTCAGGAGGGTGTTACCACTGGGCTAATACTGTGAAATAGTGACTTACACACTCGTTTTTCTCTCTCTCAAGTTGATCTTATATTGGGTTTAATGGGCCGTTAGTGCCACTAACACTTGATTGCAAGCCTGAAGCAACTGCAAAGTAAACATGCTGTGTTTGGTACGGTCAGATGCAGGGCAAACCTAGTTTTTAAAAATTGCCAGGTCCTCTCAATTGTTGTTCTGAGCAATTCCAGCTTAGTCTGGGGTTGTTATGACCGACACAATACTTGCCTGTTGCAACCCCAGCAACCCACTAACCCCAGTATAAACAGAGCTTTTCCCTCTGTTAGATACAAGATTCCTTTGGGCGGCACAGTGGCGCAGTGGTTAGCACTGCAGCCTCACAGCTCCAGCGACCCGGGTTCGATTCCGGGTACTGCCTGTGTGGAGTTTGCAAGTTCTCCTTGTGTCTGCGTGGGTTTTCTCCGGGTGCTCCGGTTTCCTCCCACAGCCAAAAGACTTGCAGGTTGATAGGTGAATTGGCTATTATAAATTGTCACTAGTATAGGTAGGTGGTAGGGGAACATAGGGACAGGTGAGGATGTGATAGGAATATGGGATTAGTGTAGGATTAGTATAAATGGGTGGTTAATGGTCGGCACGGACTCGGTGGGCCGAAGGGCCTGTTTCAGTGCTGTATCTCTAATCTAAATCTAATTTCAGGTTGATGATCCTTTATCAGAACTTCCAGACCTGCTGAGTATTTCCAGCATTTCTGCTTTTATTTCAGATTTCCAGCATCTGCAGTATTTTGCCTTTGTGTTAGGATAGTTGCATCCGGTTGGAGTGAAGTGACCACTCACCTCCACCCCACCCCCCCCCCCCCCGCAACCTTCCCCCACCCATTATTACCCCCAGTAGGGGAGCTGTGAGTTAGGCTCATGACTGGTCTACCTTCAAAAAAGAGTCTTCTTTATGGAAACAATTCAGAGTCCCATCTGCCAGATGGGAATGCAGTGGAAGAAATGGTCAGCTTCGTGTGCTGCTAGGCACAGAAGAGAAAAAAAGAATAGTCTGATCTGTGAACATGAATCTGAGCCTGGTTTAGATGCATTGTCCTTTGATTGAAGTAGTGTTGTGCATCTGGAGAAGGAGTATGAAGTGAATCGCCACACTCTGAGAGTTTTTTATGCTTTTTTTATTTGTTCGGGGGACGTGGGCATTGCTGGCTAGGCCAGCATTTATTGCCCATCCCTAATTGCCCTTGAGAAGGTGGTGGTGAGCTGCCTTCTTGAACTGCTGCAGTCCATGTGAAATAGGAACACCCACAGTGCTGTTAGGAAGGGAGTTCCAGGATTTTGACCCAGTGACAGTGACAGTTCCAAGTCAGGATGGTGTGTGACTTGGAGGGGAACTTGCAGGTGGTGGTGTTCTCATGCATTTGCTGCCCTTGTCCTTCTAGTTGGTGGAGGTCATGGGTTTGGAAGGTGCTGTCTAAGGAGACTTGGTGAGTTGTTGTTGTTGTTTTGAACAGCAGCATCCTGTCACAGGCTGCACCTTAACATAAGATGGGTGTGTTGAACTGTAGGCCCATTGAATTGTTGTTGCTGGTGCTGGTGCTGGCAATGGCAAGTGCCATTCTTCAAGACTTCACCGATGAGACTGAGCACCCCATAACTCTCCTACAGCAATCTGAACCCAATGTGTGACATGGCAGCTGCTGAGTAAAGAATAAAACAAAAAAAACTTGCATTTCTTTCATGCCTTCAGGACATCCCAAAGCACTTTATATCCAATTTGCACAAAAACAATGACCAGGTTATCTGTTTTGGAGATGTCGGTTGAGGGATAACTATTATGGTGGTATAGTGGTGATGTCACTGGACTAGTAACCCAGAGGCCCAGGCTAATGTCCTGGGGACATGGGTTCAAATCCCACCAGAGCAGCTGGTGGAATTTAAATTCAATTAATTAATAAAAATCTAGAATTGAGAACTAGTCTCAGTAATGGTGATATGAAGCTATTATCAAATGTCATAAAAACTCATCTGGTTCATTAATATCCTTTCGGGAGGGAAGTCAGGTGTCCTTACCTGGTCTGGTCTACATGTGACACCAGACCCACTGCAATATGGTTGACTCATCGTGCCCTCTGAAATGGCCGAGCAAGACACTCAGTTGTCAAGGGCAATTAGGGATGGGCAACAAATGCTGGCCTTGCCAGTGATGCCCACATCCCATGAAAGAATAAAAAAAGACACCATGGGATCTTTTATGTCAACTTGAGAGAGCAAACAGGGCCTCAGCACAACTTCTCATCTGAAAGATGGCATTGCTAATGGTATAGAGCTCCCCTCTATATTGTTCTGGAGTATCAACCTGGATTATGTACACAGCTCTCTGAAATGGGACTTGAAACTTCAACCTTCAACTTCAGAGGCAAATATGCTGCCACTGAACTACAGCTGGGCCACGGCTACTCACAACATTCTTCTCTGTGCCCAGAAGACAGCCATTTCATAGAATCTGAGAGCACAGAAGAAGGCCATTCAGCCCATTGTGTCAGTGCTGGCTCTTTGAAAAAACGATTCAATTAGTCCCACTTCCCTACTCCTTCCCATAACCTGGAAAATCTTTCATTTACAAGTACATTCTCAGAACTAACCATTGTTGATAAAACAGAGGTGAACTTGGTATTGGTTGATAGCACAAAATGAGCCTGCTTTATACCCTCCCCCAAGTTATCAGTGTAATATCCCTTTAAATTCTGGGGACAAACCTTTCATTCAACTACACAGTACTCTAGGGCACAGAGACACAGCCAATCTCTGTCAACAAGAATGGTGTCAGCAGCAGTAGCCCACAGCCCTGACTACCGTCTTTACCAAGGTCAGACCATTGCCAAGAGTGAAATGTAACAGGAAAAGACAGCTTGCTCCCTCATTGAAAAGCCGTGGTGATTTTTATACATTGTGACACATACTAAAAAAGTGACTTTTACAAGAAAATCAATGGACAGAGTAATATATTTTTTGGACACACTGAGCGGGATCTTTATTTAAATGAGAGGGTGGAAATGGAGGAGGATGGTTGCTTAAACCTAACCCTCTGGCCAGTGCACTGGTTTCTTGATGCAAAACCAGCACACTCAAAATTTAAAAGGTTCCTCCGAAAGCTGGAGGAGGCAACCTGTCTGAGATGGATAAATGGTCAGCTCAGTGTCATAACAAGCTTGTGGTCTGCTCGTTAATGGTTAGTTTTGAATTTTCTTTGTATGGCAAGGGATCCATGCAAGGTCTGAATGGCAGAGAGGAGGAGGCACAAACACAGTGGGGAGTGAGTCAGAACTGCGGGACAGCAGCAAGGGCCACCATCAAAGAGGGAAGGCTCAGATAAGGCCCTCATTCACAGGCAACCAATTGTATAGAGTCAGGAGAATTATCTGTCATACCTCCTCCCTTTGACAAGAGCCATTTTGTGGGGACCAGCTTTGAGGGTGTGTGGACAGGTTCCCCTGCTTATGGGCCTCATAGGTTCAAGAGAGGAGGGGGTTCAGGAAGACTGTACATTCCAATAGAAAGGAAAGAAGGATATAACAGGAAATGGAATTAAGCTACTCTGAAATAGGATTGACTAGCCATGAGGAGCAGTATTTGCAGGAACAGAGACAGATCCTGGGCAACTGGAGTGCAGGGGTGAGGAATGAGGAGCAGGAAGGCAGCAAAGGCAATATCCTCAGCACAGTGTCGACCGCCAAAGGAGAAGCTACCTGGACATGTCGGAGTGACAGTGCTGCAGAATGTTGTGCCTGTCCAGGCAGGTGGTTGCTGACTTGTGTGCCCTCGTTGAGGGTCATCTGAGGTTTTGCAGGAACCATCACCATGGCCTTCCCGTGGCTGTAGAAGTCACAGTGACCTTGCAACAACAGACACTGGTGACATCTCGCAGGCAGCAGCACATCATTGCATAATGGAGGTAACAGATGCTCTGTTCAAGAGGGCAGGGGATTTCATTGAAGCCCAGGTGGAGAGGGGCACTCAAGCTCAAAGGGCAGTGGGATTTGCCTCTGTCGCTGATTCCCTCAGGTGCACAGGATCATTGATTGCACCCATATGGCCATCAAGGCATCGACTGACCAGCCAGGTAGATTTCTCAACAGGAAGGGATTCCACTCCCTAAATGTTCAGCTAGTCTGTGACCACAACAAGAACTTCATGCAGGTGTGTGCACGCTATCCTGGAAGTTGCCATAACGCCTTCATCCTTTGGAAATCGCAGGTGCCACAGCCCTTCATGGAGCATCAGAAATCCGTGGATGGCTGTTAGCGGATAAGGCTAATCCTGTGAGGAGATGGCTAATGACTCCAGTACCTTACCCCACCATGGAGGCTGAGACACAGTACAACTGATGCCACCTCAGCACAAAGCTCATCATTCAGCAGTCCATCAGCCTCCTGAAGATCAGGTTCAGATGCCTTGAACCTCGAGTGGTGCCCTCCAGTACCCTCACTCAAGGGTTTTGTGCATTGTGGTGGCCTGCTGTGCACTTCATAACATGGCCCTCCATGGAGGTGTTGACTTTGAAGAGGGAGAAATACTGGAATGGCACAGCTTCTTGGAGAAGGAGGAAGACAAGGATGAGGAAGAGGCTGAAGGAGAAGTGGAGAATGATCCCCATGTTTTTCAGGGATGTCGTTGTGGTAGGCTCAGGAGGCGGAGTGCTTATCAGGATGTCAGGGATGCCAGGACCACACTGATCCAGACACATGAGGTCTTGTATTTGTCTCTCTGACAAAATAGGGTGTTAGTTATGATCAGGCCTTGTTCAAGGCATTTTGTCAGAAGAAGGATTCCATTGGTGCTCGCCCTTCCAACACCTTCCTTGCCAATCACACCTTTCCAAAGGTTTATGCCCCTCCCAACTCTGGCATTGATGTCTCCGAGGGGGATCAGCTTGTCTTCCTTGTCGACTCTCCAGTGGCACTAGGGTTATGATCTATGCTTTTGGGTCATCAATGCTGCAGAATACACATCTCTCTCATGGTCAGGAGAACTCTATGTGCCCTCAAATGCCCCTCTCTTTTGCATTCTGCTGACCACGAGACATGCCATCTGGGTCTATCTTTGGACTCTCTTTGCCAGACTGAAGCAGGTCATTGAGACGTTTCCTGCACTGGACCCAGTTCCTGCTCACCACATGCTGACCTCATGTGCTACCTCCAGCCATGCCTTCTTGGTCAGCTTTCTCATGCTGCTGGCAGGGAACAGGGTGCTTCTCTGTGCTGTCACCGCCTCCAGCAGCATCTCTAGTAAGGCATCAGAAAAATGGTGGGCTGCCCTGGCACGGGGACCCTCCCTGCCCACTGCCCTATGCTCAGCTCCTCGTTACATCATGGAGATGAACAGCAAACACAGGAATGGTTGACCCGCGTCCTTTAAATCCAGCCACTGCTCCCTGTGTCCTGCCTCCTTCCCACTAATTGGATGACGAATGCGATTCTGGGCCAAATGGCTAGTTTTCCAATTAAAACTGCAACACATGAATATTGTCGATGCGGTGTGGGGTAAGGACCCGGAAATGAATGTGATATTCAGCGGCACAGTGGCGCAGTGGTTAGCACTGCAGCCTCACAGCTCCAGCGACCCGGGTTCGATTCTGGGTACTGTCTGTGTGGAGTTTGTAAGTTCTCCCTGTGTCTGCGTGGGTTTTCTCCGGGTGCTCCGGTTTCCTCCCACCACCAAAAGACTTGCAGGTTGACAGGTAAATTGGCCATTGTAAATTGGCCCTAGTATAGGTAGGTGGTAGGAGAATGGTGGGGATGTGGTAGAGAATATGGGGTTAGTGTAGAATTAGTATAAATGGGGGGTTGTTGGTCGGCACAGATTCGGTGGGCTGAAGGGCCTGTTTCAGTGCTGTATCTCTAAATAAATTAAAAACTGTTGGGTCCCTGACCCTGGAATTGAAATCCTGCCCAGATATTGTTGGCCTTCTTTGAGAAAGGTTTGGGAGTAATCGCTGAGGATGAAATGGTGACAGTTGTCACTTCTCTGGGGCCATGATAAGGACTGGCAATCCCTGGGTATGGAAATGGAATGTTGTTGTTTATTGTAAGGGGAATGGAATATAAAAGTAGGGATGTTTTGCTGCAGTTGTATAGGGTGTTGGGGAGACCACATCTGGAATACAGTGTACAGTTTTGGCCTCCTTATTTAAGAAAGTATATAAATGTGCTAGAGGCAGTTCAGAGATGGTTCACTTGACTGATACCTGGGTTGGGGGGGCGGGGGGGTGTTGGGTGGGGGGTTATCTTATGAGGAAAGGTTGGACAGGTTGGGTCTGTATTCATTGGAAGGATGAGAGCTGATCTTATTGAAACATATAAGATCATGAGGGGATTTGACAGGCTGGAACTAGGGGATGCAGTTTCAAAATAAGGAGTCTCCCATTTAAGATAGAGATGGTGAGAATTTTTTTCTCTCAGAGGGTCCTGAATCATTGGCGCTCTCTTCTCAGGGAGCAGTGGAGGGTCATTGAATATTTTTAAGGCAGAGGTAGATAAATTCTTGACTAACAAGGGAGTCAAAGGGTATCGGGGGTAGGCAGGAAAGTGGAGTTGAGTCCACAATCAGATCAGTCATGTTCTTATTAAATGGCGGAGCAGACTCGAAGGGGCTGAATGGCCTACTCCTTCTGCTAATTCATATGTTCGTATGTCATATGGTATTGGAAATCTGGCTGGCTATTGCCCAGTGCCAAGAAGACTACTGTGGCTACATTGTCCAATTTTCAGCCCAGGCTAACGTCTGCCATCAGGCTGGAATGAAAGGGCATTCAAAGACAGTTCATAGCTATGCTCAAACTGGAGTATCATTCTTCCAGCCAGTCACTGTTCTCCCGGCTGGCCGTCCATCTTCTACCCTCCATAAACATGAACTCATTCTGCTAACTGTATCCTAATTCACACCAAGTCCTGTCCACCGAAAGTTCCTGTGATCGCTGGCCTACATTGGCTCCTGGTCCACCTATGCCTAGAATAAAAAATACTAAGTTTTGTGTTCAATTCCCTCTGTAGCTTCACTTCTCCCTATCTCTGTAACCTCCTCCAGCCCCACAAATCTCTGAGATATCTGTGCTCCTCCAATTCTGGCCTCTTGCACATTCCCAAATTTCATTGCTCCACCACAGGGGCTGTGGTTTCAGCTGCCGAGGCTCTAAGCTCTGGAATTCTCTCCCTAAACCACTCCACATATCCACCATGGTCTCCTTCTTTAAGGTCCTCCTTAAAATCTGCCTCTTTAACCAAACCTTTAGTCACCTATCCTAGTGTCGTCTTCTTTGGGTCAGTGCCAATTTGTTTGCCTGATTGCACTCCTATGAAATACCTTGGGTTGTTTTATGATATCAAAAGTGCTATACAAATGTAAGTGTTGTTTTTGTTAACCCACCTTTGAAAGGATGTCACTGAAAGTTTTATTTTTCCTTACAGAAGACAGCCATGAAGTGACTTTGAACAACCTTTCCCTTCCCTCCATGGTCAGAAGCAGAGCAATTAACTGTCTTGGTCCCACATTCTAGCACTGGCTCCATAGGCCCCATCCCTTTTGAACACCTCAAATAGGGTGGCCATTTGTCCGGTTTTACACCGGATAGTATGGTTTTCAGGTGGTCTGTCCCATGTGGTGTGTGTAGTGTAATGAAAAATGATCTTGGCTTGGAAAATTAAGATGTATAATCAGTTTGGGTGGAGAGAGAAAGAGCAACGGAAAGAAATCACTGGTGGGAGTAGTTTATAGGCCACCTAACAGTAGCCACACTGTAGGACAGAGTATAAATCAAGAAATATTGGGGGCTTGTAGGAAAGGTGCTGCAAGAATCATGGGTGGTCTTTAATCTTCATATCGATTGGACAAATCAAATTGGCAAAAGGAGCTTTACGGATCGAGTGTATTCGGGACAGTTTCTTAGAACAACCAGGGAGCAGGCTGTTTTAGATCTGGTAATGTTTAACAAGACAGAATTAATTAATGATCTCATAGTAAAGGATCCTCTAGGCAAGAGTGATCATAATGTGATAGAATTTCAAATTCAGTTTGAGGGTGAGAAACCTGGGTCTGAAACCAGTGTTATAAACTTAAATAAAGGCAATTACAAAGGTATTAAAACAAAGTTGGCTACAGTGGACTGGGAAAAAATGTTCAAAGGTAACAGTAGATAAGTTATGGCAGAGATTTAATGAGATTTTTCATAACTCTCAACAAAGATATATTCCATTGAGAAAGAAAGACTCTATGAGAAACAGCAATATCTGTGGTGAATGAAGGAAGTTAAGAATGATATCAAATTGAAAGAAAAGGCATACAATGCTGTGAAGATTAGTGATAGGCCAGAAGATTGGGAACATTTTAGAAACCAGCAAAAGATCACAAAAAAATGAAGAGGGTGAAATTAGAATATGAGAGTAAATTAGCAAGAAATATAGATAACAGATAATTCTACAATTATATAAAAAGGAAGAGAGAATGAGACTGGGGAATTAATAACGGGAAACAAGGGAATGGCAGAGACTTTGAACAAGTATTTTGTATCTGTATTCACAGAAGAAGACACAAAAATTATCCCAAGAATAGTAGAAAATCAATAGTAAAAATAGTAGTAAAAATGACCTACTCCTGCTCTTAATTCATATATATGTTCGTATCAAGGGTCAAAAGGGACGAACTTAAACCAATCCCTCGCACCAGAGGAAAAGTACTAGGAAAATTAATGGCATTAACGACTGACAAGTCCCCTGGACCCAATGACCTCCATGCTAAGCTCTTAAAAGAAATTGCTGTGGAGATAATGCATGCATTCATTGAAATCTTCCAAAAGTGCCTCGATTCTGGAAAGGTCCCGTGGATTGGAAAATTGCAAATGTGACACCTCTATTCAAGAAAGGAGGGGGGCAGAAAGCGGGAAACTATAGGCCAGTTAGCCTAATATCTGTCATAGGGAAAATGCTGGAATCCATAATTAAGGAAGTAGTACAGGACATTTAGAAAATCATAATACAATCAAGCAGAGTCAACATGGTTTAGTAAAAGGAAAATAGTGTTCAACATATTTATTTGAGTTCTTTGAGAATGTAACAACTGGGCAGATAAAGGTGAACCAGTATTTGTAGTGTATTTGAATTTCCAAAAGGCTTTCAAGATAAGAGCTCATGGTGTTGGGGCTAATATATTAGCGTGGATAGAGGATTGGCTAACAAACAAGAGACAGAGAGCCGGGTTAAATGGGCCATTTTCAGGTTGGGAAACTGTAACTTGTGGGCCTCAACTATTTACAATCTATATTGGCACTTGGATGAAGGGACCGAATGTATTGTAGCTAAATTGTCTGATGCCACAATGATAGGCAGGAAAGCAAGTTGTGAGGCACACACAATGGGCTGAATTTTATCAGTGTGCCACTGTCCGTGGCGGCACTTTGTGGGAGTGGAGACCTTCTGACATGGAAGTGCCGACGCACAGGCCCCCGCGATATCTTGCACGTGGGCTGATTTAAATAGAGGGGGTGGGGCAGCCGGCCCCGAGAACATAGAGGGGGCGGCCACCGTATCCCCGACAATGCTTCCAGTGCCACTGCGCAGGCACCAGTGCTATTTTTAAAGGACTTTAAGCCCTTGGCAGAGATTTAAATTTTTAAAGTTACAGTAGTCCTAATTTTTAAAAAATAAATAATTAGGGTATGGAGGCCCTTCTTTTAATTGGCACTTATTGACAAAACTTACTTTATTCCCGACCCAAACTTTCCCCCCAAACATTCCTAACATTTGCCCTTCTAACCCTTCCCACCATCCCCACAGCCAATAAAAATTATTTTCTCCGCTCCCCCACCCCTTAGGCCCTAAAAATTTTATTCCTCCCCCCCACCCCACCAGGTTCCCTCCTTGGAACTCCGTACGGAGTCTCAAAGTCACGCGGGCTGCGTAAAGGCAATGAAGGATAGCCGCCGCCTGCAGGTAAGTTAATTTACATCTTATCATTATTAATTTAAATATTAAGATGAAGGGCCCGCCACCAAGCGGCGGAGGGTCCGCACCATGGTTCGCCTACCGCCGGTAATATGCGGCGGGCCCTTCCCGACGTCGGAGGTCGAGGTGGGCCTCTCCCAGCTGAATTTTATCGACCCCCCCGCCCCCTCTCCCCGCCATGACCCATGGTGTTGCGGGGCCTGTAAAATTCAGCCCAATGTGTCTGTAAAGGGATATGGATAGTTTAAGTGAGTGGGCAAAAATTTGGCAGATGAAGCATAATGTGGGAAAATGTGAAGTTGTCCACTTTGGTGGGAAGAGTAGAAAAGTGGAATATTTCAATGAAGAGAGACTGCAGAATGCTGTGGTACAGAAGGATCTGGGCATCCTCGTCTGAGAATCACAATAAGTTAGCATGTAGGTACAGCAAGTAATTAAGAAGGCAAATGGAATGTTGGCCTTTATTGCAAGGATGATGGAGTATAAAAGTAGGGAAGTCTCACTACAACTGTACTAGGCGATAGTGAAACCACACCTAGGGGGATATACTTGCATTGGAGGTAGTTCAGAGAAGGTTTACTTGACTGATTCCTCGGATGAAAGGGTTGTCTTATGACGAAGGGTTGAGCAGGTTGGGCCTAAACTCTTTGGAGTTTAGAAGAATGAGAGATGATCTTATTGAAACATAAAAGATTCTGAGCAGGCCTGACAGGGTAGATGCCGAGAGGATGTTTCTCCTCTTGGCGGATTCTAGAACTCGGGGGCACAGTTTTAAAATAAGGGGTTTCCCATTTAAGATGGAGATGAGTCGGAATTTTTTCTCTCAAAGTGTCATTAATCTTTGGAATTCTCTTCCCTAGAGAGCAGTGTAAGCTGGGCTATTGTATATATTCAAGGCTGAGCAAGACAGATTTTTGATCTGTATGGGAGTCAAGGGTTATGGGGGAGCTGGCAAGAATGTGGAGTTAAGGACACAATCAGATCAGCCATGATCGTATTGAATGGTGGAGCAGGCCTGAGGGTCTGAATGGCCTACTCCTGCTCCTATTTCTTATGTTCTTATGTTCTGTCTGGTATCCAATTTGAACTGGACGCCTTATTGTCCCATGTTTTAATTTTGAAGCGCCAGCCTCTAGGGAAGTCTTTCAAATTGAAATTATTGGTCCTGTCTGTGCCTGTGAAAGTCCAGCCCAGGGTCACTGTAGCGGCTCTGCAAAGATTCTATCAGGTCTCTCTGTGTGTGCATCCTGATGACAGCTTTCACCATGGTTAATATAGACGTAGAGCCACACTGATTCACACTGCTCTCAAGAAGCTGCTATGAGGAGAGACACAACAGCAGCTTGGTTAAAGCTCTTCATGTCTATTCTCAACCTGGAGATTGCTGCCCATATAATGGATCGGGTTACTAGGCAGGCTCAACCCTTGTACACACAGTTTCTAATTTAAAGCATCACATGAATTTTTTTTAACCTGCTTCAGCTCCTCCAAATTTCATTATCAGTTGGAACTGTACAAGCTCCCCAAGTTTACTCACTCTGAGACACTGGGTTCATTATGTAAGGTATTCTCACTCGTTTGAGCAAAAGGTTTGTATCAATAGTTATTGCCGTTAATTTATTTTAATAAAAAAAGTGCACAAATATGTGTGTGTGGGGTTGGCAGGGTTGTGCAGTATTCTGGAAGTCCGTCACTGGCCACCCTAACCTCAAACCCCAACTGCTCACCCACTTATTTAGCCACCTCCTCAAATTCTCCTACTTATGCTTCATGTTCTGATGTTGGGTCATTTTTCTGTGTTAAAGAAAGAAGGACTTGCATTTATAAGATGCTTTCACATCCTCAAAACATCCTAAACTGTTTCTGCCCAATGAAGTACTTCTAAAGTGTAATCAATATTTTAATGTAGGAAACACAGCAGTCAGTTTATGCACAGCAAGATCCCACATACGATAATGAGCAGATAATCTGCTTTTGTGATGTTGGTTGAAGAATAAATATTGGTCAGGACTCGGGGGGATAACACCCCTTCTCTTCTTTTTGGTGCCACAGGATTGTTTACATCCACCTAAGAAAGCAGACGGGGCCTCAGTTTTATGTTTCATCTGAAAGATGGCACCTCCAACTATGCTGCACTCCCTCAGTACTGCACTGAAGTGTCAGCCTGGATTATTTGCTTGAGTTTCTGGCGCGCAACTTGAACCCAATGACCACTAACTCAGAGGTGAGAGCTCTCCCCACTTAACCACAGCTGACAGCTAAGGCCAAACCACTTTGGCAGGTAACAAAGTATTCGATATTTTGAGGCAGAGTTTGTCACCTGAGAGTAAGAACTGAAAACTTAAATGGTTAACTGTCCAGAGTATTTTATTCTGTGCGAGCCTATTCTGTTTCTCGCTTTTTAAAAAAAGCAAACCCCCCTATTATAACAATAAAATAAAAGCAAAATACTGCGGATGCTGGAAATCTGAAACAAAAACAAGAAATGCTGGATTCACTCAGCAGGTCTGGCAGCATCTGTGGAAAGAGAAGCAGAGTTAACGTTATGGGTCAGTGACCCTTCTTCGGAACTGACAAATATTAGAAAAGTCACAGATTATAAACAAGTGAGGTGGGGGTTGGGCAAGAGATAACAAAGGAGAAGGTGCAGATTGGACCAGGCCACATAGCTGACCAAAAGGTCACGGAGCAAAGGCAAACAATATGTTAATGGTGTGTTGAAAGACAAAGCATTAGTACAGATTAGGTGTGAATATACTGAATATTGACCATCAGCAAGTGCAAACCTGAAGAAAAACAACCTGAAAAAAACAGTGGGTAAGCAAACTGAACAAATTAAGATGAAATGAAATAAATGCAAAAAAAGATTGTAAAAAATGTAAAAAGGAATGCAAAAAAAAAGGAAGAAAAAATAACTAAAAATGACTAAAAATGAAAGTAAAGTGGGGGGCTGTCATGCTCTGAAATTATTGAACTCAATGTTCAGTCCGGCAGGCTGTAGTGTGCCTAATCGGTAGATGAGATGCTGTTCCTCGAGCTTGCGTTGATGTTCACTGGAACACTGCAGCAATCCCAGGACAGAGATGTGAGCATGAGAGCAGGGGGGAGTGTTGAAATGGCAAGCAACCGGAAGCTCAGTGTCCTGCTTGCGGACTGAGCGGAGATGTTCCGCAAAGCGGTCACCCAGTCTGCGCTTGGTCTCCCCAATGTAGAGGAGACCACACTGTGAGCAGCGAATACAGTATACTACATTGAAAGAAGTACAAGTAAATCGCTGCTTCACCTGAAAGGAGTGTTTGGGGCCTGGGATAGTGAGGAGAGAGGAGGTAAATGGGCAGGTATTACACCTCCTGCGATTGCAAGGGAAGGTGCCCTGGGACGGGGACGAGGTGGTGGGGGTAATGGAGGAGTGGACCAGGGTGTCGCGGAGGGAATGATCCCTTCGGAATGCTGACAGGGGAAGGGAGGGGAAGATGCGACTTCCTTGCCTTGAGATTTCCTCTCTTCCCCTAGCCCCTGATCACCATGGTTCCTGGTGACAAGATAACCCAAAGCTATAAAGTGCTTTGGGATGTTTTGAGGTTATGATGTTACAGGTGAACATTGGCC
The DNA here is from genome assembly GCF_036365525.1 of Heterodontus francisci. Lineage (NCBI taxonomy): Eukaryota > Metazoa > Chordata > Chondrichthyes > Heterodontiformes > Heterodontidae > Heterodontus > Heterodontus francisci. The sequence goes on along the minus strand of NC_090386.1, from coordinate 24,278,471 downwards.
CCCTTTTCTTAGTTGGCAATTTCCTCTCAAAAATGATATTGTTTGACCACACTGGGATGCCACTTATAATTAGCCAGGTGCTAGGGAAGTGGACAATCATCGGTCTTGAATAGTGGTAAAGCAGTGATGTCCAATACATTCGCTACTCGCCACATATAGCGAATCATCCACAGAGGTGGTGAATTCATGCTGTTCATTTTTAGAGCCACATAATACTGAGTTGTGTTAAAGTTGCAGCTGTGGTATTGAGTATGGGTGTCACTCACTAGACCGTTATTTGTCATCTGTCCCAATTGAGCAAGGAAGAATCAATGACGTTACTGTTAGACAGGAGTCACATATCGGTTTGATCACCACTATGTTTATCAGAATATCATTCAGTTGTCGAGTTTCTAGTGACCTGGAAGCTGAACGGCCACTTGCTCAATGAAACGAGAAAAATAGCCCGCAGTTTGTTACCTTCTCTGTTTCTGTTTTTACTGGGTGTCTCTAATGATGGTAGATCTTCGGGACCGCTCCGTGAAGCATTGTGAAAGCAGGACAGTGGTCCAATTACTTTCAACTTTCTTGAGGATATCTAGTGACACAGGGAATCTAGTGACACAGGGAATCTAGTGACACAGGGAATACTCACTGAAGAACTTGGTTTTGTCTGGCTGGCAGTTGACAGTTTTTACAAAACAGTTGAAGTATGTGAGCAATGGACAGTGCTGCATGGCCTGCTAATAAGGGTTGAAAAGTATAATTTTGGAAAATTGGGCGGTGTAGCAACATCCAAATGTGTTCAGCCTTCATCTCAATAGATTTGTTGAAAAGAGCAATTGAAAGGAATAAGGTGCCATTGGCATCAAAGGAGAGTTTACAGGAGGTTGGCCATGAGCCAAAGGTCTATTAAATGCCCAGACACTGTGTTTGGAAATGGCAAATGACACAACCTAGGCAGGGCAAGAGTCAGAGGGCAGAAGCCAATACATTAAGATTTGTCGATGCTTCTCCCTCCCAGAGTCTCCTAATATATCAATTTTGATAAAATAGAGACAGATTACTCTTGAAGAAATGTGTTTTTTAAAAAATAAACTGGAGCACACTGTCAGAAACCGAAGACTTTAGTTAACAGATTGTCACCACCCTTTGAGAGTGTATACAGCAGGCTTGCTTTGCGGAACAGTTGAATTACAAAACCCTCTTGAAGCTGTACTGACTCTGCCAGTGAGTGTATCAGTCTTGATTGCTGACAATTTAAAACCTCAAACCTATTTCCAAATGACTGCGTAATGGTTATATTGATATTGTGTATAAAGTGACCTGATTACTATAAGTTTTGCAAGCATCGAAATCCTATTGGACAAACCTGTGGTAAAGGGAGTAAACCTGTAAGGGGACTAAAAAGGCTAAACCAATAAGCAAGTAAACTACAACTTGCTTACAAAAGATTGGGCAAATTTATTAATGAGGTTGCCTTGCAGAATATCATAGGATACAGCTGAAAATTAGAAAGGGATATAAACTGAATGCCTGAAGCCGACTGAGTGATGAATCTTTGGTACTGATAACCCTTAACTGCTGATGACCCCGGGTCAATGATCTATTAGTTGCCTACTTAGTGAACAATAAATTGATTGTTGGTGAGCTGATATATTTAGGTGATATTGTTATCTGTAAACTGTCCTGTTATGTGCTTCTCTTTGCTGAGCTAAGTCACCTGAAGTGAGATTTATTTATGTGGGGAAACATGATGTTAAATAAACGATTAATTCTTTAAACAAATTTATTTGTTGATGTGTTTAACCATACTCAAGCCCAAGGCATGAATCCCCTCCCCCTGGCTAGTGAACTACAGTCTGACCCTCCAGAGATAGCAGTCAGTAGAGAGGTAATTGAGACTGAGTGAGGTTGTCAGGTCATAGAGTCATTTATGGCACAGAAGGAAGCCATTTGGCCCATCGAGTCCATCTCGATCCTACCCATGCAGAGTGAAAGGCACTGTATAAATGTACGTTCTCTCTCGCTCAGTGATTTACTCTAAAATGAGCAGTTAGGCTGGCACAGACGAGGGAGTGCAGGAACTGAAAAGCTTCTCACTACAATTGCTCTCTCTACATTGTTGTGCTTTTTGAACCAATGCTTGCATATTTTCAGTCATTGCCCAGTGACTCTACCCAAAGTATTTAAATATTTGAAGGTAAACTTAATAGGAGGCTGAAACACTAAAGTTTGGCTTCCAGCCCACATTTGAATCTGCAAGATTTCCCAGCCCAGGACTTATCCTCATCTATCAACCATTTACTATTGCAACACCACACTTGACAACAGCAAAATCTTGCTAGAAAAACAATGGAACAGATTGCAAGCACCCTGAGAGGGTAGATTACTACCCTACTACTACTAGATTACTAGATTAATAGACTACTATTACTACTACTAGATTACTGGTTCATTCAATATAGTGACATACACAGAACCTACTGATGAAGCCACTCATCGCTTCACTTTATTTATAGGTGTAAATTGTGACTTTATAGAGTGGTGTTCCTGCTAATCTTTAATTCACAAAAAACCTTGCAGATTGGCTTGAGTTCTTATTGCCAATCTCTCTGAATATAATCTCAAATGTCTTGCGGATAGGGAGATATCCAGCTGCAAGGAGAAAACGAAAGATCGGACACAGGAAGCATAGAGGAAGCATTGGAAAACTCCAACATACCTCAGGAAGCACGCAATGTGAATCAAAGATATCGGATCCATCAAGGGGTTTCCTTGCACAGACTGTATAGAAACCGCAGTGCCAGCTTATCTCTGGGTTTGAACCCTCACTTCATGACTTGAGTACAGATTCTAGGATCACTCCACCACAGTATGGATGAGCAGAAGAGTCCCTGTCCACTGGATCAGGTGGAATTTGAAGATCACATGGCACCAGTTCTCCTGCTGACCACCAACATTCATCTCTCGACTAACATATTGAACAAAACACTGTGTAACTATCCAACTCCGTGGCATCATCCGAAAACACAATCTCAGGTTCCATATATATGCTAACAATACCCAGCTCTACCTCACCACCACCTCTTTACACAACCTCTACTCTTTCTAAATTGTCAAACTGCTTGTCCAACATCCTGAACTGGATAAGCAGAAATTTCTCCAACTATATATTGAGAACACCAAAGCCATTGTCTTCAGTCCCTGTCACAAACTCTGCTCCTTGGCTTCTAACTCCGTTCCTCTCCCTGGCTGAACCATATTGGACCCTAAGATGAGCTTCCGATCACAAATCTGCGTCATCAATAAGACCGTCTATTTCCACCTCCATAACATCACCCAACTTCGGCCCTGCCTCAGCTCATCTGCTGCTGAAACCCTCATTCATGCCTTTGTTAACTCTAGACTTGACTATTCCAATGCATTTCTGGCTGGCCTCCCATGTTCAACCCTCCCTAAACTTGAGGCCATTCAAAGCATTGTTGCCCGTGACCTAACTCACACCAAGTTCTACTCATCTATTCTCCCCTGTGCTTGCTGACCTACATTGACTCCCAGTTAAGCTAAGTCTCGATTTTAAAATTCTCATCCGTGTTTTCAAATCCCTCTATGGCCTCTTGAGCACCCATATTTTTATCGGTCCAACATTGGTGGCCATGCCTTCAGCTGCTGAGGCCCATAACTCCAGAATTCCTTCTCTAAACCTCTCCACCTCTCTACCTTGCTTTACTCTTTTATGTGCTCCTTGAAACCTACCTCTTTGACCAAGCTTTTTGTCATCTGCCCTAGTATTTCCGTATGTGGCTCAGTGTCATATTTTGTTTTATAATGCTCCTGTAAAGCAATTTAGGACCTTTTATTATGTTAAAGGTGCTATATAAACATAAGTTGTTGTTGATTGCTGGTTGTGGGGCCTTCCTATCAACAAAATATTTGTCTACAGTTCCTGCATTTTAAAGTAATTCATTGTGGGATAATTTCACTCTCATTACATGAAACTTTGCACTCATGTTCCCAGTAGCTTCTAATGGCTCAAGCATGTTGCCTCCTGATCACCTCTCTGTCCCTTGCCAGAGCAGTGAAAATCATGTTTTTTCCAATTCACTTTGTGAGTCAGGACATATGAACATATGAAAATGGAATTTAGGAAAAGACCAACTTGTCCATCCAGCCTGTCCCATAGTCATGATGTTGGCTGGGATTTTATCCAAGTGGTGGAGTCTCAACCTCTGGCAAAAGTCCTGCCCTCTGAGAGCTGCCGGCCAATCAGAGGCCAGTGGAGCACCCACCCTAGGCCTATGAGTGGCTCTGGACCCAGGCCACGGGTAGATCAGGGTGAGAGTAGTCTCGCAGGCTGGGTGTCATAGGGGTCGTGGGGGACGGGGGTGTCGCAGGGCTGGCAACAAGAGCAGGGGAGTGACTCTCAGTGCACCCCCCCCCCCCTCTTGAGTGGGTGCTCCACTAGCCTGTGATTGTCCGGCAGCTCTCAGAGGGCGGGACTTCTGGGTCCCTTGATCAGGCTGTAAGTTCCTTTTAATGAGGAACCTCACAGAGCCAGCAAACAGCCCGTACGGTTTTTCCTTCCATGTTTCCCGTGCGGCGACAGGCCCACCCGCCACTCGGCTGATTGTGGCAGTGGTGGGATGAGGCCCTTAATTGGGCATTAATTGCTAACTTAAGTGCCTCAATTGGCAGTGGGCCGGGATGGCCGTTCCCAGGCCTTTCCGCCTTGGACTTAATTTCGGCGGAGGCAGAGAAATGGCAGGGTCCTCTCCTGCTACCATCCCACCCGATTATATGCTCTCTTCACCTCCAAACCTGCCGCGGGGCAGAGCATAAAATTCTACTCCCCTCTCCCACCCCCCCATCACCATACAAATACCCCCTACCAGCCAAAGCTATGTGAGGTGTCAGCTGTGGCCCAGTGGGCAGCACTCTGTCCTCTGACAGAGCTTTCAGAGTCTTCAGAACAAACTCTGGACTGCAGAGGAGTCTGGTGGGTGGTCTGGCCAATATTTATCCCTCAACGGACATTTCTACTTTCAGTTATCTGGCTATTATTGCATTGCTGTTTGTGGGATCTTGCTGTGTCCAAATTGGTTGCTGTCTATCTTATTACAACAGTGACTACATTTTGAAGTAATTCACTGGCTGTAAAGCATTTGGGATGTCCTGAGATTGTGAAAAGTGTTATATAAAAGTATGTCTTTTTCTTCATTACCTGTATATGTGCAGTGCGGTGAGATGATTCTGAGAAATGTGACAAAGTGTTATGTAAATTCATTTGTTTTTAACACAGCCCATTTTATCTCCAAAGGAAGGTTTCTCCCTAACCCTCCATTAAAGTTATTATCTTACTTTGAGCATCCCTCATCTGTCACCTTCATTACCATCATCCTAGCTCATGTTCCATACAGCAGTCCATTTCTCTATTTGTACTTACCATTAACACCTTCAATCATGCATCCTAACCTATCTCATGCTCTTAGCTGTTAGTAATGATTCAATCCCTCGTCTCCTTTGTGCCCCTTGCTAGGGCAGAGAAAGTCTTGTCCCTTCAATTCTTCAAAAACTATTTTTTCATGTCTGTCACCAGCAGCAGCAAGCTTTCACCTTTGGCAGTTCCAATCTCATTGCTCATCTTTCAATATATTTGGTCTCAATATCAGTTTTGACCTCAGCTTGATTCTTGCACAGGACTTTGCTGCAAATCCATTCACCGGTGTGGTAAAAATAATACACAGCAGAACTTTAGTCTGATAAAGAGAAAGCTGGCTTTTTGGGCTCAGTTTTCCCTCCAGTTAAAACTAATGTCTGTGGTAATGAAACTCTCCCAATTGTTCTATTCAGTTCGACAATTAAGACCCATATCAGGTCTGATGGATGCTTCATTCCCTGATCCTGATGATGTCCTTTCCATCGTACCTTGGGATGCGTGGTTGCAAATTTGACTCTTTTCTTTGTCATCTCTTCTGTCTATCTTACTCCCAATCCAACTTTTCTTCTCTTTAGAAATGTGTTTGCTTTCAATTTAGCCTGAAAATAGGCTAAATCTTCAAGCTCTTCCTCTATTGGCCTCATAGGGAACTTTCTGATGTTCTGGAAGCTCTTGTTAACTCTCACATTATAAAGAAAGACTTGCATCTATAAAGGTCCTTTCATCAAATCAGAATGCCCTGAAGCAATTTACATCCAATCCGTTACCTTGAAAGTTCTTGCCTCATCCATAATTGCCAGGTTGGGTTTGAATTTGGTAATTCTACAAGTGATCTTGTTTCCTGTGTTATGCATTTCTAACCCTTTGTTGAGTCACTTCGACACCTTCAAAGTCTCCGAAACAAATCACGGCTTTATGGCTTCCAGTAAAATCTTCAGTGCAGATTCTGGAACTCAAAAGCAGAAACAGAAAATTCTGGAAAGATGCAGCAGGCCAACATAAAGAAAGGAAATAGGTTATTGTGCTCAGCCACTCTCTGATCTGTCAAGTGCTCCCAGTATTTTTTGTATTTGGTTCCTATCTACAGTGCTATTTAGTTTCTGCTGAAATCATTCCATCCTTGTTATAATTGATGGTTTGTCCCAATTCATCTTTCATTAACTTGGAGGTTCTCCAGAGCTCTGTCCTCTCTCCCACTTCAGTTTTCCTTCTCAACATTCACTACACATAACCTCCAGTCCAATGGCTGAGCATTTGCATCTCACTCTTCTCCATATCCAGCAATGGGACAATGTGAATCTCATTTCAATTCTTCAGTTTCTTCGTGTCTGTCCTGTCTGATCCACAGGAACCATCTGTTACTTTTAATAGCTCCACCATTATAAATTCATTCCTCGACAATTTTGGCCTCACTATTTCCTTTGACCAAATGGTGGGAAAGAGATAGAGGAGCAAATTTTCAGGCAAACTACAGAAAGGTGCAAGAACTATAGAGTAGTGATAATGAGGGATTTCAAATATCCTAATATAGACAGGGAGAGTAACAGTGTAAAGGGAAAAGAGTGAGGGGAGTTCCTGAAATGTGTACAAGGGAACTTTCTTTATGAGTCTGTTTCCAGTCCAATGAGGAAGGAAGCAGTGCAGGATCTAGTTCTGGGGAATGAATTGGGGCAAGTGGAGCATGTTTCAGTGGGGGAGCATTTGGAGATCACAATATCATCAGGTTTAGGATAGTTCTGGAAAAGAACAAAGAACAATCAAGCATAAAAATACTTTAATGGAGGAGGGCTCACTTCAGTGAGTTGAAAAGAGATCTGGTCGAGGTGGACTAGAATTAAAGATTAGCAGGTAAAACAGTAAGTGAACAATGGGAGACCTTCAAAGAGAAGATAGTTTGGGTACAGACTAGATACATTCTCACAAGGCAGCTGTTTGGAAAGAGAGAGAGAGACAGTACCTGAAGAGAGGGAACCATTTGCAATGTCAGCTAAGGCATCAGCCTCTGTGTATCCTAACGCAAAATCATTAGCTAGGCTGCAATCATTAACTCTGGGCAAAAGCCTTTGAGTTGAGGAGCATGTAGGAGGCTGCTAGACACAGCATAATGTCAGCAGAACAAAACACATTCTTCAGATGGAATCACATTCCTCACTGTCACCAGACTGAAGCAGAATAAACTCACAATTCCTAAAGCAGTACAGTCACTTGTAATCTTGTAAACCAGTTAATCATGTTTGCTCACTGAAAGGATTTTGCTAACACAACAATATTATTGTGTGATAAAAACAAGAAATGTTGGAACCACTCAGCAGGTCTGGCAGCATCTGTGAAAAGAGAAGCAGAGTTAACGTTTCGGGTCAGTGACCCTTCTTCGGAACTGACAAATATTAGAAAAGTCACAGGTTATAAGCAAGTGAGGTGGGGGTGGGGCAAGAGATAACAAAGGAGGTCTAGATTGGACCAGGCCACATAGCTGACCAAAAGGTCACGGAGCAAAGGCAAACAATATGAATATTGTTGTGTGACTGGTCACATCACAGGTTACAACATTTTAATCTATTAGTCAGCTGCGACTCAATGGCAGCACTCAGGGCTCTAAGTCAGACGGTTGTACATTCAAGTTCCACCCCAAAGACTTGAGCATGTAATCTCGGCTGACACTCCAGTGTAGTATAGAGGGAGTGTTGCATTGTTTGAGGTGCCGTATTTCAGATGCAATGTTAAACCTAGGTCCCCTCTGCCCTCTCAGGTGGATGTAAAAGATCCCATGGCACTATTTCAAAGAACAGCAGGGCAGTTCTGGTGTCCTAACCATCTTTAAACAGCTGATCTAGCCATTAATTTCATTGCTGTTTGAGGAAGCTTGCTGTGTGCAAATTGGCTGAAACGTTTCCTACATTACAATGGTGAATACACTTCAGAATTACTTCATCTGTTGTGAAATGCTTTGGGATGTTGTGAAAGGCACAATATAAATGTTAGTTCTTTCCATTCTTTCTGTCTAAAGACAGGTGCACTTGCCAGAGCCGTCAACAATCGTCCTTCGTTAGGTAAGGGCATTAAAGGATATGGAGCCAAGACAGGTAGATGGAGTTAAGATTCAGGTCAACCATGATCTAATTGAATGGCAGAATAGGCTCAAGGTGCTGAATGGCCTTCCTCCTGTTCCTATGTATCTCTCAGTCTAGTCAGTGCTTGTCAGCTGGGTACAGGAGAGTGGGATGGAAACATTAGCTAAGCTCAAATTCACCCTCACTCATTGAAAGAAAGAAAGTTTGCATTTCTATAGTGTCTTCCACAACCTCAGGATGTCCCAAAGCACTTTACAGCCAATGAAGTACTTTTGAAGTGTAGTCACTGTTGGAATGTAGGAAACATGGTAACTAATTTTTTGCACAGCAAGCTCCCACAAAACAGCAATGCGATATTGGTCAGATAATCTGTTTTTAGTGCTGCAGAGTGAGGGATAAATATTGGCCAGGACATCAGGAGAATGCACCTGCTCTTGTTCAAAATAGTGCCATGGCATCAGTTACGTCCAAATGAGAAATCAGGTGAGGTCTTGGTTTAATATCCCATCTGAAAGACGGCACCTCCAACTGTCCAGCACTCCCTCAGTACTGCACTGAAGTGTCGGCCTAGATCTTTGCGCTTGCCTCTGGAGTGGTGTTTAATCCTACAACCTCCTAACACAGAGACACAGCCAGGCACAGTTTCCTGCAAGGGGCCTATTTTACAGGCCCAGCCCCTCAGGGACAAATCAGAATCTTTAACCAAATCTTCAATCATATGTTTCGGTTTAGCATGGCAAAATCTTCAATCCAAATTCAAATCAAAGGAATAATCATAAAGGAAACCAAATCACAGTGGGTGGGGGGTTTATTTTGGTGAAAAGGTGCGCACAAGTGCTAAATGGGTGCTGTGTTACTAAGACATGCATGTTTGAAAGTCTGGTTTTAGCACACAGTTTTGGGCCTAATTGCTGATTACCTTAATTTGAACTTGTCTGGAGTTAACACCTGTAGGTTTAACGCTCATGCGCTGATTAGATACAACTTTCAAGGAGCAGTACATGTGGGCTCCTCACACCCACTTCCACTGAAAGTGTGGAGTGCACTGGCTGGCACACAGCAACACATTGGAGAATGGCTCAGGGGCCGAGTGCGAGAGTACACAGGTTCTCAGGCACAGCACTGGAGGTCCTGGTAGAGGAGGTCGGGAGGAGGAGGGATGTCTTGTACCTGCTCAGGGAATTCACCACCTCACCCTTCTGCCCCTCTCTCCTGCAGCAGCTGATGCCTCATATCATCCTTTCGTTCCTCCTCCAGACAAAGGGGAGCCCCTAACAAGATGCACTTGATCAATGACTCCTTTTCTCTGGGTGACTCCTATAAGGTATCCAATAAGGTAGAGTAACACAGCATTTACTCTCTTTAGATAAATCCCTCAGAGGATGTCCGGAGTAATTATTGATACAGTGCTGGTGAAGCCTTGACAAAGTGTTCTAGAAAGTCTCTTGATATGTTTCAAAGTCCTCTGCAAATCTTCAGCAGCAAATGAACAGTAAAAAGTGATATACCTTTAAATACCACTGGAAATCCTCTGCAATGACTAGTTTACTCATGATCAGCCGATTACAGTTAGGACAGGGCATTAGGTCAAGCACTATTCATCAAAATGCCATGTAGCCTCCTTAATGAGTGGTAGCAGCAATCTGAGTGGCAATCAGCTGCTTAATGATGCTCCAATGGCCCTTCCTAGTGCAAGCTTAAAATCCTTTATCAAGTTGGCGTCTTGCGGGCTAAACCAGCCTTTCAGACTAAGGCCTCAACTTGGCCATCTGGAGGTCCTTTAGCACCGAAAGGAGTGGTCAGAAATGGCCTTTAATATTTCTAGAGATCATTGGATTGTAATTAGGAGTCACAAACCCCAAGAGTGCTATCAAGGGAGCCAAGCTCCACAGGGATAATTTTAGCCTGGGGTCCAACATCATCAACTTTAACCTTTTTGAAGCAAATATTTGTGAATGACTTTAAAGAGGGCCAACATTTCAACTTGGGAAGGATTGGGGAGCTGGGGGTTCCTTGGGAATGTGCCCATATTTACACTGAAGTCCCTGGAAATGTGTACATTTTTACAAAGGGTCCCAGACAGAACAGTTTTAAAGCCTCTGCTGCTATCATTCACCTCCCATGGAAATGCTAACAGAACTATTAAACATTTGCACTGTTACTTTTTACATTCTGCTGCTGATTTAGTTTTGCTTCCATTATTTCAACTGGCAGTGATGCATGTCCAAGTGGTACAGCATTGCTTTGAGCTTTCCAAGAATAACCCAAGGGGAGGGAGTTACCGCATTGGGCATGTCAACATAATGGAAACACAAACTCCAATACTTTATGCTAGGGCAGCCAAGAACAAAGTGATCAGTATTCTGCCACCATTGGAGCTTCAGCCAAATCTTTCACCTACTTCATGCTATTGCTTGCCAGATGTTCTATGCTGCACTGACTATGGCAGTCACTCTATCATCTCTGGGTAGCTACACTCAAAACATTCTAGGGGACTAGGATCAAACTGGTTCTCAGGGCAAGAACAGAAGTATATAATGTCCAACTGTGGACTAAATGTGGAGAGACTAGAAAAGATAGGATTGTTCTCCTTAGAACAGAGAAGGTTAAGGGGAAATTTAATAAAGGTGCTAAAAATTATGTTGGGTTTTGATAGGGAGCTAGGGAGAACCTGTTTCTACTGGCAGGAGAGTTGGTAACCAAAGGATACAGATTTAAGGTAATTGGCAAAAGAACCAGAGGTGAGATGAGGAGATGAAAAACAGAAAATGCTGGAAATACTCAGCAGGTCAGGCAGCATTTGTGGAGAGAGAAACAGAGTTAACATTTCAGGTCGATGACCTTTCATCAGAACTGAGATTTTGTTGCAAGCAGCAAGTTGTTATGATCTGGAATGATCTGGAACCCACTGCTTGAAAGGGCAGTGGAAGTAGATTCAATAATAAATTTCAAAAGAGAATTGGATATATACTTACAGGGGAAAAATTTGCAGGGCTATGGGAAAAGGCAGGGGCATGGAACTAACTGGATGGGCTGAACAGTCATTCTATGATCCTATGAACTTTAAGCTTTGAGGACAGAGTAATACAGGACTCCCTCAATACTGCACTAAGGTATCAGTCTACATTACATGAACACGATCTGATAGCCATTACAGAGACATAGCTGCAGGATGACATAAATTGGGACCTGAATATTGAAGGGTGCATGGCATTTAAGAAAGCCAGGAAGATAGCAAAAGGTGGAGGAGTGGCTCTGTTTATTAGTGATGGTTTTAGCGCAATAGAGGGGGATGACCTATATTCAGGAAACCAGGATGTAAAAGCGTTTTGGTAGAGATGAGAAATGATAAAGACAAGAAGCCATTTGTGGGAGTGGTGTACTGGCCCCCTAACAGTAACCACATGGTAGGATGGGGTATAAAAGAAGAAATAATAGTAGCTTGTCAGAAAGATATGACGATAATCATGGGGGGTTTTAATCTACATATAGACTGGAAAAATCAGATGGGAAAAGGTAGCCTAGATGAGGAGCTCATAGAATGTTTTCAGGATAGTTTCTTAGAACAGCATGTTCTGGAGCCAACCAGAGTGCAGGCTATACTAGACCTGGTATTGTGCAACAAGATAGGATTAATTCATGACCTCACAGTGAAGGCGCCTCTAGGCAGCAGCAATCATAATATGATTGAATTTTACATACAGTTTGAGGGAGAGAAGAGTGGGTCTAAGACTAGTATTTTAAACTTAAATAAGGGCAATTATGAGGGCATGAAAGCAGAGCTACCTAAAGTGAACTGGCAAATTAGGTTAAGGGATAGGTCAATAAAGATGCAGTGGCAGACATTTAAGGGGATATTTCAGAATACACAGAAGAAATATATTTCAACGAGAAAGGAACATTACAAGGGGAGGACCCACCACCGTGGTTAACTTAAAAAAGTTAAAGATAGTATCAAACTTAAATAAAAAGCACAAAGCTGGGCGGCAGGTCTGAAGATTGGATAGAATATAAAAAACAGCAAAGAATGACTAAAAGATTAATAAGGAGGGAAAAATTAGAGTACAAAAGAAAGCTGGCTAAAAATATAAAAACAGATAGTAAGAGTTTCAATAGATATTTTAAAAAGAAAAGTTAACAAAGTGAGTGTTGGTCCTATAGTAAGTGACACTGGGGAATTAATAATGGAAAATAAGGAGATGACAGATGAATTGAATAGGTATTTTTGCATCAGTCTTCACTATAGAGAATATCCCAGAAATCAGGAAATGGAAGGGAGGGAGGAACCAAAGAAAATTACAATCACAGGGAAGTAGTACTAAGCAAATTGTTGGAGCTATGGGCTGACAAGTCCCTGGGTCCTGAGGGACTTCATTCGAGGATCCTAAAAGAAGTGGCTTGTGCGATAGTTGATATGTTGATTTTAATTTTCCAAAATTCCCTAGATTCAGGGAAGGTTCCATTAGCTTAGAAAATAGTGAATTTAACTCCTTTATTCAAAAAGAGAGGGAGACAGAAAGCATGAAACTATAGGCCAGTTAGCTTAACATCTGTCTCAGGGAAAATATTAGAAGCTATTATTAAAGATGTTTTGGCAGGGCACTTAGAAAAATGCACGGTAATCAGGCAGAGTCAACATGGTTTTGTGAAAAGGAAATCATGTCTGACCAATTTATTGGAGTTCTTTGAAGAAGTAACATGTGCTTTGGATAAAGGGGACCCAGTGGATGTACTTCTCTTAAATTTCCAGAAGGCATTGGATAAAGAGCCACATCAAAGTTTATTGCGGAAAATAAAAGCTCATGGTGTAGGGGGTAACATATTGGCATGGATAGAAGATTGGCTAGTTAGCAGAAAAAAAGAGGGTAGGCATAAATGGGTCATTTTTGGCTGGCAAGAATTAACGAGTTGTGTGTCACAGGGATCAGTGCTGGGGCCTCAACTTTTTACAATTTATATAAATTGTAAAGTGGACATAAGGAGTCTACAAAGGGATATAGATAGGCTAAGTGAGTGGGCAAAGACCTGGCAAATGGAATATAATGTGCGAAAATGTACAATTGTCCATTTTGGCAGGAAGAATAAAAAAGAAGCATATTGTCTAAATGGTGAGAGATTGCAGAGCTCTGAGATGCAGAGGGATCTGGGTGTCCTAGTGCATGAATCACAAAAGGTTAGTATGGAGGTACAGCAAGTAATTAGGAAAGCTAATAGAATGTTATCGTTTATTGTGAGGAGAATTGAATACAAAAGTAGGGAGGTTATGCTCCAGTTATACAGGGCATTGGTGAGACCACATCTGAAGTACTGTGTACAGTATTGGTCTCCTTATGTAAGGAAGGATGTAAATGCACTGGAAGCAGTTCAGAGAAGGTTTACTAGACTAATCCCTGGAATGGGCAGGTTGTCTTATGAGGAAAGGTTGGGCAGGCTAGGCTTGTATTCGTTGGAATTTGGAAGAGTAAGAGGCGACTTGATAGAAACATATAAGATCCTGAGGGGTCTTGACAGGCAGATGTGGAAAGGATGTTTCCTCTTGTAGGAGAACCTAGAACTAGGAGTCACTGTTTAGAAATAAGGGGTTATCCATTTAAGACAGAGATAAGGAGATTTTTTTCTCTCAGAGGGTCATGAGTCTTTGGAACTCTCTAATTGGGAATTTATTCTTGGCGGTCGGGAGCTGTCCACTGACTGAAAAGCCAGTAGCAAAGGCGCTTCTGCCTGGCCTGGGGATCCGACCCACATTTTGCAGTTCCCTGGCCTTTAATTGTTCTGAGGCGAGGCTTCCACCCACTTGCGGCAGGATGTCCCGCCTAATGGAGCTGCCAGCCAATCAACGGGCCGGCAGCTCTCTGTCCCAGCAGCATAACTGGGAGCGGTGGCCACTGCTGGGACTGGAGCCCAGCTTCATGAGGAAGATGTTGGGAAACCCTGGAATGCAGGTAAGTCTTTGTTGCCTTGCTGGGGGTGATTGGTTGGGCCCTGGTGAGGCAAGGGTGGTTGATTGGGGGTCGGTGGGGGGGGGGGGGGGGGTTGGTGTTGGGTGCTGGGGGTGGTTGGGGCAGCGGGGATGGCCCTCCGTTGGGCACAGGGTGCCCAATCATGAGGGCACCAAAGCCCCCCCCCCTCCCAGGCCATCAGAGAGAGGCTCGCCTTTAACAGGCAACTTTTCTTAGACATGGGCCACCCACTTGCCAGCAGTAAAATCCCCATGGCGACAGACGGAGGCCCTTAAGTGGCCGTTAAGTAGCTACTTAAGGACCTTGATTGGACTGGGGTGGGCGGGCCATTTTTTGTCACTGCTGCCCTGTGTAAAGTGGTGGCGGAGACGGGAGTTGGTTGGGAAGGGCCCCCCAAGCCTCCCGCTCCATTTTATGCACCCCCCTGCCACCTTCCCACTTTTTGGGGGGCGTAAAATTCCCGCCTCTTTCTCAAAAGGCAGTAGAAGCAGAGTCTCTGAATATTTTTAAGGCAGAGGTAGATGGATTCTTGATAAGCAAAGGGGTGAAAGGTTATCGGGGGTAGGCAGGAATGTGGAGTTGAGGTTACAGTCAGATCAACCATGATCTTGTTGAATGGCGGAGCAGGCTCGAGGGGCTGAGTGGCCTACTCCTGCTCCTAATTCATATGTTCGTATGCACATCTTGGGGTTGACCTTGAATCTACAACTATTTAACTCAAGAAATAAAAGTGCTACCAATTGAGCCATGGTGCTGAGAGAAAGGTAGAGAGCAAGCGCGAATATCCCATTATGAGTTCACTACTTTACCTCAGGTTATTTATCTTTCTTTTACACTGTGTTTTATTGAAAGATTTCATTCCCTTAGGCCAGTACGGCTGTTGGTAAGTGGAAGTAATAAAGATAAGAGGAAGTGTAGGACCTTTACATCAAGGCTTGGAGATGAGGAAAAGTAGTTCTCCTTTAACAAATATGTCAACTTTAGGAGAAGGGTAAGTGTGAGATCGCTGATAAACAGCAAGAGACAGATCAGAGCTGTTTAAACACTCAGCATCTAAACGAGTCACAAATCTAAATCAAAGATAAGGTGAGCCTCACTCCAAGTGAGTCAAAGTTGTCAGGTCAGTGAGTCACAGGAACTCTGCCTCTCCCAATTGCCAATCCCTGATTGGTGAATTGGCTGAACATTTGTGATATGGCAGCTTTGGTTTTGTTTCCAATGGGGTGCTCGCAGTTTTTTTTGTGGGGGGGTGGGGGAGGGTGTTTTGAAGGGCTCAACTCCATTGGCCTGCCACATTGACATGTGAGCCTATGACATTTTCATACATGGGTAAACAGGGATGTGACACCTCCCAAGATACTCATGGCAGCCCTGGAGGAGCCCTAGGGTCAACGTGGGTGAGATACCTTGAGAAATGCAACACTTCAAAATTGCCATCGTGCGATATTGTAAGGTAATGCTCCTTTAAATGCTTGAAATCCTGATACCTGAAGCCTTGAAATGTTTAAAGGAATGTCCACCAGCAACAACTGGGCAACAGAAAGATCCATTTCACATTGGCATGCAGTAGTGTTTGAGTTTCCAATGCAACATGACAAGAGAAATGAAAACAAAGGTACTTTATATAAACAAAATCATTTCATCAACAAATGTACAGTAAATCCCTTCTCGTTTTCATCGAAGACAGACTAGAATAAATTCAGTATCCCCATGTCTAAGAGTGTGATGACAGATGAACCCACGAACAGGGATTTATTATTGCTTTTATTCATTTCTGATTTATCTTCTTAGGATGGGCTAGGAGGGGCTCAGTGTCATGGAATCCATGTCATTCATCACCAGCTCTTACAGTTGGCATGATCTCCAGGCCATCTCTTTGTCTCATGACAGAAGAGGACTAGTTGGGAAACTCTTGGGCACGGTTGAGTTGCAGTGAGTAAGTGTGCTTTTATTTCACAGTTCTGGTTCAAATTGACAGTACCTGCCAAGCACGGTAATATGATTGCTGACATGTCTGACAAGCTATCCTGCCTCTGTAAAGACAAGAGCCTCCTTGGATGGAAAAAATGAAAATATTTTACTTTAGCTGCAGTGACTCGTTGTTCTTGATGTTATTTCAGTTGCAATGCTGATTTACTTGGCTGCTAGTTTAGCTGCATTGACCACTTTTGTTCCAATTAATTTATCATAAGAACTAGGAGCAGGAGTAGGCCGTCCGGCCCCTCGAGCCTGCTCTGCCATTCAATAAGATCATGGCTGATCTTTTCGTGGACTCAGATCCACTTACCCGCGCTCTCACCGTATCCCTTAATTCCTTTATTGTTCAAAAAGATATCTACCTTAGCTTTAAAAACATTTACTGAAGAAACGTCAACTACTTCACTGGGAAAGGAATTCCATAGATTAACAACCCTCTGTGTGAAGAAGTTCCTTCTTAATTCAGTCCTAAATCTGCTCCCTCTAATCTTGAGGCTATGCCCTCTTGTCCGAGCTTCACCTGCCAGTGGAAACATCCTCTCTACTTGTATCTTATCTATTCCCTTGATAATTTTATATGTTTCCATAAGATCCCCCCTCATTCTTCTGAATTCCAATGAATATAATCCCAACCTACTCAGTCTCTCCTCATAAGCCAACCCCCTCAACTCCGGAATCAACCTAGTGAACCTCCTCTGCACACTCTCCAGTGCCAGTATATCCTTTCTCAAGTGAGGAGACCAAATCTGCACACAGTACTCCAGGTGTGGCCTCACCAGTACCTTATACAGCTGCAACATAACCTCACTGCTTTTAAACTCAATCCCTTTAGCAATGAAGGACAAAATTCCATTTGCCTTCCTAATTACTTGCTGTACCTGCAGACCAACCTTCTGCGATTCATGCACAAGGACACCCAGGTCCCTCTGCATAGCAGCATGCTGTAACTTTTTACCATTCAAGTAATAATCCTTTTTACTGTTACTCCTACCGAAATGATTGACTTCACATTTATTAACTTTGTATTCCATCTGCAAGACCTTTGCCCACTCACTCAATGTATCTATGTTCATCTGCAAAGTTTCACAGTCATCTGCACACTTTGCTCTGCCACTCATCTTAGCGTTATCTGCAAATTTGACACCCTACACGTGGTCCCCAACTCCAAATCATCTATATAAATTGTAAATAATTGAGGTCACAACACCGATCCCTGAGGCACACCACTAGTGACTGATTGCCAAACAGTGACGCCCTGTGTTGATGACAGTTTAGATACAGTGACGCGCTGTGTTGGTGACAGTTTAGATGCAGTGACGCCCTGTGTTGGTGACAGTTTAGATACAGTGACCCCCTGTGTTGATTACAGTTTAGATACAGCGACCCCCTGTTTTTGATGACAGAATAGATACAGTGACGCCCTGTGTTGGTGACAGTTTAGATACAGTGACCCCCTGTTTTTGATGACAGTTTAGATACAGTGACGCCCTGTGTTGGTGACAGTTTAGATGCAGTGATGCCCTGAGTTGATGACAGTTTAGACGCAGTGACCACCTGTGCTGGTGATAGTTTAGACGCAGTGACCCCCTGTGTTGATGATAGTTTAGACGCAGTGACTCCCTGTGTTGATGATAGTTGAGACGCAGTGATCCCCTGTGTTGGTGATAGTTTAGATGCAGTGACCCCCTGTGTTGATGATAGTTTAGACGCAGTGACCCCCTGTGTTGATGATAGTTGAGACGCAGTGATCCCCTGTGTTGGTGATAGTTTGGATGCAGAAAACCCTGTGTTGGTGATAGTTTAGATGCAGTGAGAACCCCAAGGTGTTGATAGTTTAGACGGAGTGACCACCCTGTGTTGGTGACAGTTTAGATGCAGTGACACCCTGTGTTGATGATTGTTAAGATGCAGTGACCCCCTGTGTTGGTGATACTTTAGACGCAGTGACCCCCTGTGTTGGTGATAGTTTAGACGCAGTGACCCCCTGTGTTGGTGATAGTTTAGACGCAGTGACCCCCTGTTTTGGTGATAGTTTAGATGCAGTGACCCCCTGTGTTGGTGATAGTTTAGAAGCAGTGACCCCCTGTGTTGATCATAGTTTCGATGCAGTGATCCCCTGTGTTGGTGATAGTTTAGATGCTGTGACCCCCAGTGTTGATCATAGTTTCGATGCAGTGATCCCCTGTGTTGGTGATAGTTGAGATGCAGTGACTCCCTGTGTTGATGATAGTTTAGAAGCAGTGACCCCCTGTTTTGGTGATAGTTTAGACGCAGTGATCCCCTGTGTTGGTGATAGTTTAGATGCTGTGACCCCCAGTGTTGATCATAGTTTCGATGCAGTGATCCCCTGTGTTGGTGATAGTTGAGATACAGTGACCCCCTGTGTTGATGATAGTTTAGAAGCAGTGACCCCCTGTTTTGGTGATAGTTTAGAAGCAGTGACCCCCTGTGTTGGTGATAGTTTAGACGCAGTGATCCCCTGTGTTGGTGATAGTTTAGATGCAATGACTCCCTGTGTTGATAATAGTTTAGATGCAATGACTCCCTGTGTTGGTGATAGTTTAGATGCAGTGAGAACCCCAAGGTGTTGATAGTTTAGACGGAGTGACCACCCTGTGTTGGTGACAGTTTAGATGCAGTGACACCCTGTGTTGATGATTGTTAAGATGCAGTGACCCCCTGTGTTGGTGATAGTTTAGACGCAGTGACCCCCTGTTTTGGTGATAGTTTAGATGCAGTGACCCCCTGTGTTGGTGATAGTTTAGACGCAGTGACCCCCTGTTTTGGTGATAGTTTAGATGCTGTGACCCCCTGTGTTGGTGATACTTTAGACGCAGTGACCCCCTGTGTTGGTGATAGTTTAGACGCAGTGACCCCCTGTGTTGGTGATAGTTTAGACGCAGTGACCCCCTGTTTTGGTGATAGTTTAAATGCAGTGACCCCCTGTGTTGGTGATAGTTTAGAAGCAGTGACCCCCTGTGTTGATCATAGTTTCGATGCAGTGATCCCCTGTGTTGGTGATAGTTTAGATGCTGTGACCCCCAGTGTTGATCATAGTTTCGATGCAGTGATCCCCTGTGTTGGTGATAGTTGAGATGCAGTGACCCCCTGTGTTGATGATAGTTTAGAAGCAGTGACCCCCTGTTTTGGTGATAGTTTAGACGCAGTGATCCCCTGTGTTGGTGATAGTTTAGATGCTGTGACCCCCAGTGTTGATCATAGTTTCGATGCAGTGATCCCCTGTGTTGGTGATAGTTGAGATGCAGTGACCCCCTGTGTTGATGATAGTTTAGAAGCAGTGACCCCCTGTTTTGGTGATAGTTTAGAAGCAGTGACCCCCTGTGTTGGTGATAGTTTAGACGCAGTGACCCCCTGTGTTGGTGACAGTTTCGATGCAGTGACCCCCTGTTTTGGTGATAGTTTAGATGCAGTGACCCCCTGTGTTGATGATAGTTTAGATGCAGTGACCCCCTGTTTTGGTGATAGTTTAGATGCAGTGACCCCCTGTTTTGGTGATAGTTTCGATGCAGTGATCCCCTGTGTTGGTGATAGTTTAGATGCAATGACTCCCTGTGTTGATAATAGTTTAGATGCAGTGACCCCCTGTGTTGATAATAGTTTAGATGCAGTGACCCCCTGTTTTGGTGATAGTTTAGATGCAATGACTCCCTGTGTTGATAATAGTTTAGATGCAATGACTCCCTGTGTTGATAATAGTTTAGATGCAGTGACTCCCTGTGTTGATAATAGTTTAGATGCAGTGACTCCCTGTGTTGATAATAGTTTAGATGCAGTGACCCCCTGTGTTGATAATAGTTTAGATGCAGTGACCCCCTGTGTTGATAATAGTTTAGATGCAGTGACCCCCTGTGTTGATAATAGTTTAGATGCAGTGACCCCCTGTTTTGGTGATAGTTTCGATGCTGTGACTCCCTGTGTTGATAATAGTTTAGATGCTGTGACTCCCTGTGTTGATAATAGTTTAGATGCAGTGACTCCCAGTGTTGATAATAGTTTAGATGCAGTGACCCCCTGTGTTGATAATAGTTTAGATGCAGTGACTCCCAGTGTTGATAATAGTTTAGATGCAGTGACCCCCCTGTGTTGATAATAGTTTAGATGCAGTGACTCCCAGTGTTGATAATAGTTTAGATGCAGTGACCCCCTGTGTTGATGATAGTTTAGATGCTGTGACTCCCTGTGTTGACAATAGTTTAGATGCAGTGACTCCCAGTGTTGATAATAGTTTAGATGCAGTGATCCCCTGTGTTGATGATAGTTTAGATGCAGTGATCCCCTGTGTTGATAATAGTTTAGATGCAGTGACTCCCAGTGTTGATAATAGTTTAGATGCAGTGACCCCCTGTGTTGATAATAGTTTAGATGCAGTGACTCCCAGTGTTGATAATAGTTTAGATGCAGTGATCCCCTGTGTTGATGATAGTTTAGATGCAGTGATCCCCTGTGTTGGTGATAGTTTAGATGCAATGACTCCCTGTGTTGATAATAGTTTAGATGCAGTGACCCCCTGTGTTGATAATAGTTTAGATGCAGTGACCCCCTGTGTTGATGATAGTTTAGATGCGGTGATCCCCTGTTTTGGTGATAGTTTAGATGCAGTGACTCCCAGTGTTGATAATAGTTTAGATGCAGAGACCCCCTGTGTTGATAATAGTTTAGATGCTGTGACTCCCTGTGTTGATAATAGTTTAGATGCTGTGACCCCCTGTGTTGATGATAGTTTAGATGCTGTGACTTCCTGTGTTGATAATAGTTTAGATGCAGTGACTCCCAGTGTTGATAATAGTTTAGATGCAGTGACCCCCTGTGTTGATAATAGTTGAGATGCAGTGACACCCTGTGTTGGTGATAGTTTAGATGCAGTGACTCCCTGTGTTGATAATAGTTTAGATGCAGTGACCCCCTGTGTTGGTGATAGTTTAGATGCAGTGACTCCCTGTGTTGATAATAGTTTAGATGCAGTGACCCCCTGTGTTGGTGATAGTTTAGATGCAGTGACCCCCTGTGTTGGTGATAGTTTAGATGCAGTGACTCCCTGTGTTGATAATAGTTTAGATGCAGTGACTCCCTGTGTTGATGATAGTTTAGATGCAGTGACCCTCTGTGTTGGTGATAGTTTAGATGCAGTGACTCCCTGTGTTGATAATAGTTTAGATGCAGTGACCCTCTGTGTTGGTGATAGTTTAGATGCAGTGACTCCCTGTGTTGATAATAGTTAAGATGCAGTGACCCCCTGTGTTGGTGATAGTTTAGATGCAGTGACTCCCTGTGTTGATAATAGTTTAGATGCAGTGACCCCCTGTGTTGATAATAGTTTAGATGCAGTGACCCCCTGTGTTGGTGATAGTTTAGATGCAGTGACTCCCTGTGTTGATAATAGTTTAGATGCAGTGACCCCCTGTTTTGGTGATAGTTTAGATGCAGTGACTCCCTGTGTTGATAATAGTTTAGATGCAGTGACCCCCTGTTTTGGTGATAGTTTAGATGCAGTGACTCCCTGTGTTGATAATAGTTTAGATGCAGTGACCCCCTGTTTTGGTGATAGTTTAGATGCAGTGACTCCCTGTGTTGATGATAGTTTAGATGCAGTGACCCCCTGTGTTGGTGATAGTTTAGATGCAGTGATCCCCTGTGTTGATAATAGTTTAGATGCAGTGACTTCCTGTGTTGATGATAGTTTAGATGCAGTGACCCCCTGTGTTGGTGATAGTTTAGATGCAGTGACCCCCTGTGTTGATAATAGTTTAGATGCAGTGACTCCCTGTGTTGATGATAGTTTAGATGCAGTGACCCCCTGTGTTGATAATAGTTTAGATGCAGTGACTCCCTGTGTTGATAATAGTTTAGATGCAATGACTCCCTGTGTTGGTGATAGTTTAGATGCAGTGAGAACCCCAAGGTGTTGATAGTTTAGACGGAGTGACCACCCTGTGTTGGTGACAGTTTAGATGCAGTGACACCCTGTGTTGATGATTGTTAAGATGCAGTGACCCCCTGTGTTGGTGATAGTTTAGACGCAGTGACCCCCTGTTTTGGTGATAGTTTAGATGCAGTGACCCCCTGTGTTGGTGATAGTTTAGACGCAGTGACCCCCTGTTTTGGTGATAGTTTAGATGCTGTGACCCCCTGTGTTGGTGATACTTTAGACGCAGTGACCCCCTTTGTTGGTGATAGTTTAGACGCAGTGACCCCCTGTGTTGGTGATAGTTTAGACGCAGTGACCCCCTGTTTTGGTGATAGTTTAGATGCAGTGACCCCCTGTGTTGGTGATAGTTTAGAAGCAGTGACCCCCTGTGTTGATCATAGTTTCGATGCAGTGATCCCCTGTGTTGGTGATAGTTTAGATGCTGTGACCCCCAGTGTTGATCATAGTTTCGATGCAGTGATCCCCTGTGTTGGTGATAGTTGAGATGCAGTGACCCCCTGTGTTGATGATAGTTTAGAAGCAGTGACCCCCTGTTTTGGTGATAGTTTAGACGCAGTGATCCCCTGTGTTGGTGATAGTTTAGATGCTGTGACCCCCAGTGTTGATCATAGTTTCGATGCAGTGATCCCCTGTGTTGGTGATAGTTGAGATGCAGTGACCCCCTGTGTTGATGATAGTTTAGAAGCAGTGACCCCCTGTTTTGGTGATAGTTTAGAAGCAGTGACCCCCTGTGTTGGTGATAGTTTAGACGCAGTGACCCCCTGTGTTGGTGACAGTTTCGATGCAGTGACCCCCTGTTTTGGTGATAGTTTAGATGCAGTGACCCCCTGTGTTGATGATAGTTTAGATGCAGTGACCCCCTGTTTTGGTGATAGTTTAGATGCAGTGACCCCCTGTTTTGGTGATAGTTTCGATGCAGTGATCCCCTGTGTTGGTGATAGTTTAGATGCAATGACTCCCTGTGTTGATAATAGTTTAGATGCAGTGACCCCCTGTGTTGATAATAGTTTAGATGCAGTGACCCCCTGTTTTGGTGATAGTTTAGATGCAATGACTCCCTGTGTTGATAATAGTTTAGATGCAATGACTCCCTGTGTTGATAATAGTTTAGATGCAGTGACTCCCTGTGTTGATAATAGTTTAGATGCAGTGACTCCCTGTGTTGATAATAGTTTAGATGCAGTGACCCCCTGTGTTGATAATAGTTTAGATGCAGTGACCCCCTGTGTTGATAATAGTTTAGATGCAGTGACCCCCTGTGTTGATAATAGTTTAGATGCAGTGACCCCCTGTTTTGGTGATAGTTTCGATGCTGTGACTCCCTGTGTTGATAATAGTTTAGATGCTGTGACTCCCTGTGTTGATAATAGTTTAGATGCAGTGACTCCCAGTGTTGATAATAGTTTAGATGCAGTGACCCCCTGTGTTGATAATAGTTTAGATGCAGTGACTCCCAGTGTTGATAATAGTTTAGATGCAGTGACCCCCTGTGTTGATAATAGTTTAGATGCAGTGACTCCCAGTGTTGATAATAGTTTAGATGCAGTGACCCCCTGTGTTGATGATAGTTTAGATGCTGTGACTCCCTGTGTTGATAATAGTTTAGATGCAGTGACTCCCAGTGTTGATAATAGTTTAGATGCAGTGATCCCCTGTGTTGATGATAGTTTAGATGCAGTGATCCCCTGTGTTGATAATAGTTTAGATGCAGTGACTCCCAGTGTTGATAATAGTTTAGATGCAATGACCCCCTGTGTTGATAATAGTTTAGATGCAGTGACTCCCAGTGTTGATAATAGTTTAGATGCAGTGATCCCCTGTGTTGATGATAGTTTAGATGCAGTGATCCCCTGTGTTGGTGATAGTTTAGATGCAATGACTCCCTGTGTTGATAATAGTTTAGATGCAGTGACCCCCTGTGTTGATAATAGTTTAGATGCAGTGACCCCCTGTGTTGATGATAGTTTAGATGCGGTGATCCCCTGTTTTGGTGATAGTTTAGATGCAGTGACTCCCAGTGTTGATAATAGTTTAGATGCAGAGACCCCCTGTGTTGATAATAGTTTAGATGCTGTGACTCCCTGTGTTGATAATAGTTTAGATGCTGTGACCCCCTGTGTTGATGATAGTTTAGATGCTGTGACTTCCTGTGTTGATAATAGTTTAGATGCAGTGACTCCCAGTGTTGATAATAGTTTAGATGCAGTGACCCCCTGTGTTGATAATAGTTGAGATGCAGTGACACCCTGTGTTGGTGATAGTTTAGATGCAGTGACTCCCTGTGTTGATAATAGTTTAGATGCAGTGACCCCCTGTGTTGGTGATAGTTTAGATGCAGTGACTCCCTGTGTTGATAATAGTTTAGATGCAGTGACCCCCTGTGTTGGTGATAGTTTAGATGCAGTGACCCCCTGTGTTGGTGATAGTTTAGATGCAGTGACTCCCTGTGTTGATAATAGTTTAGATGCAGTGACTCCCTGTGTTGATGATAGTTTAGATGCAGTGACCCTCTGTGTTGGTGATAGTTTAGATGCAGTGACTCCCTGTGTTGATAATAGTTTAGATGCAGTGACCCTCTGTGTTGGTGATAGTTTAGATGCAGTGACTCCCTGTGTTGATAATAGTTAAGATGCAGTGACCCCCTGTGTTGGTGATAGTTTAGATGCAGTGACTCCCTGTGTTGATAATAGTTTAGATGCAGTGACCCCCTGTGTTGATAATAGTTTAGATGCAGTGACCCCCTGTGTTGGTGATAGTTTAGATGCAGTGACTCCCTGTGTTGATAATAGTTTAGATGCAGTGACCCCCTGTTTTGGTGATAGTTTAGATGCAGTGACTCCCTGTGTTGATAATAGTTTAGATGCAGTGACCCCCTGTTTTGGTGATAGTTTAGATGCAGTGACTCCCTGTGTTGATAATAGTTTAGATGCAGTGACCCCCTGTTTTGGTGATAGTTTAGATGCAGTGACTCCCTGTGTTGATGATAGTTTAGATGCAGTGACCCCCTGTGTTGGTGATAGTTTAGATGCAGTGATCCCCTGTGTTGATAATAGTTTAGATGCAGTGACTTCCTGTGTTGATGATAGTTTAGATGCAGTGACCCCCTGTGTTGGTGATAGTTTAGATGCAGTGACCCCCTGTGTTGATAATAGTTTAGATGCAGTGACTCCCTGTGTTGATGATAGTTTAGATGCAGTGACCCCCTGTGTTGATAATAGTTTAGATGCAGTGACTCCCTGTGTTGATAATAGTTTAGATGCAGTGACTCCCTGTGTTGGTGATAGTTTAGATGCAGTGACCCCCTGTGTTGATGATAGTTTAGATGCAGTGACTCCCTGTGTTGATAATAGTTTAGATGCAGTGACTCCCTGTGTTGATAATAGTTTAGATGCAGTCACTCCCTGTGTTGATAATAGTTTAGATGCAGTGACCCCCTGTGTTGATGATAGTTTAGATGCAGTGACTCCCTGTGTTGATAATAGTTTCGATGCAGTGACTCCCTGTGTTGATAATAGTTTAGATGCAGTGACTGCCTGTGTTGATAATAGTTTAGATGCAGTGACCCCCTGTGTTGATAATAGTTTAGATGCAGTGACTTCCTATGTTGATGATAGTTTAGATGCAGTGACTCCCTGTGTTGATAATAGTTTAGATGCAGTGACTCCCTGTGTTGATGATAGTTTAGATGCAGTGACTCCCTGTGTTGATAATAGTTTCGATGCAGTGACTCCCTGTGTTGATGATAGTTTAGATGCAGTGACTCCCTGTGTTGATAATAGTTTAGATGCAGTGACCCCCTGTGTTGGTGATAGTTTAGATGCACTGACTCCCTGTGTTGATAATAGTTTAGATGCAGTGACTCCCTGTGTTGATGATAGTTTAGATGCAGTGACTCCCTGTGTTGATAATAGTTTAGATGCAGTGACCCCCTGTGTTGGTGATAGTTTAGATGCAGTGACCCCCTGTGTTGATAATAGTTTAGATGCAGTGACTTCCTGTGTTGATGATAGTTTAGATGCAGTGTCTCCCTGTGTTGATGATAGTTTAGATGCTGTGACCCCCTGTGTTGATGATAGTTTAGATGCAGTGACTCCCTGTGTTGATAATAGTTTAGATGCAGTGATCCCCTGTGTTGATAATAGTTTAGATGCAGTGATCCCCTGTGTTGGTGATAGTTTAGATGCAGTGACTCCCTGTGTTGATAATAGTTTAGATGCAGTGACTGCCTGTGTTGATAATAGTTTAGATGCAGTGACCCCCTGTGTTGATAATAGTTTAGATGCAGTGATCCCCTGTGTTGATAATAGTTTAGATGCAGTGATCCCCTGTGTTGGTGATAGTTTAGATGCAGTGATCCCCTGTGTTGATAATAGTTTAGATGCAGTGATCCCCAGTGTTGATAATAGTTTAGATGCAGTGATCCCCTGTGTTGATAATAGTTTAGATGCAGTGAATCCCTGTGTTGATGATAGTTTAGATGCAGTGATCCCCTGTGTTGATGATAGTTTAGATGCAGTGACCCCCTGTTTTGGTGATAGTTTAGATGCAGTGACCCCCTGTTTTGGTGATAGTTTAGATGCTGTGACCCCCTGTTTTGGTGATAGTTTAGATGCAGTGACCCCCTGTTTTGGTGATAGTTTAGATGCTGTGACCCCCTGTTTTGGTGATAGTTTAGATGCAGTGACCCCCTGTTTTGGTGATAGTTTCAATGCAGTGACTCCCTGTGTTGATAATAGATTAGATGCAGTAACTCCCTGTGTTGATGATAGTTTAGATGCAGTGACCCCCTGTGTTGGTGATAGTTTAGATGCAGTGACTCCCTGTGTTGATAATAGTTTAGATGCAGTGACCCCCTGTGTTGGTGATAGTTTAGATGCAGTGACCCCCTGTGTTGGTGATAGTTTAGATGCAGTGACTCCCTGTGTTGATAATAGTTTAGATGCAGTGACCCCCTGTGTTGGTGATAGTTTAGATGCAGTGACCCACTGTGTTGGTGATAGTTTAGATGCAGTGACTCCCTGTGTTGATAATAGTTTAGATGCAGTGACTCCCTGTGTTGATGATAGTTTAGATGCAGTGACCCTCTGTGTTGGTGATAGTTTAGATGCAGTGACTCCCTGTGTTGATAATAGTTTAGATGCAGTGACCCTCTGTGTTGGTGATAGTTTAGATGCAGTGACTCCCTGTGTTGATAATAGTTAAGATGCAGTGACCCCCTGTGTTGGTGATAGTTTAGATGCAGTGACTCCCTGTGTTGATAATAGTTTAGATGCAGTGACCCCCTGTGTTGATAATAGTTTAGATGCAGTGACCCCCTGTGTTGGTGATAGTTTAGATGCAGTGACCCCCTGTGTTGATAATAGTTTAGATGCAGTGATCCCCTGTGTTGATAATAGTTTAGATGCAGTGATCCCCTGTGTTGGTGATAGTTTAGATGCAGTGATCCCCTGTGTTGATAATAGTTTAGATGCAGTGATCCCCAGTGTTGATAATAGTTTAGATGCAGTGATCCCCTGTGTTGATAATAGTTTAGATGCAGTGAATCCCTGTGTTGATGATAGTTTAGATGCAGTGATCCCCTGTGTTGATGATAGTTTAGATGCAGTGACCCCCTGTTTTGGTGATAGTTTAGATGCAGTGACCCCCTGTTTTGGTGATAGTTTAGATGCTGTGACCCCCTGTTTTGGTGATAGTTTAGATGCAGTGACCCCCTGTTTTGGTGATAGTTTAGATGCTGTGACCCCCTGTTTTGGTGATAGTTTAGATGCAGTGACCCCCTGTTTTGGTGATAGTTTCAATGCAGTGACTCCCTGTGTTGATAATAGATTAGATGCAGTCACTCCCTGTGTTGATGATAGTTTAGATGCAGTGACCCCCTGTGTTGGTGATAGTTTAGATGCAGTGACTCCCTGTGTTGATAATAGTTTAGATGCAGTGACCCCCTGTGTTGGTGATAGTTTAGATGCAGTGACCCCCTGTGTTGGTGATAGTTTAGATGCAGTGACTCCCTGTGTTGATAATAGTTTAGATGCAGTGACCCCCTGTGTTGGTGATAGTTTAGATGCAGTGACCCACTGTGTTGGTGATAGTTTAGATGCAGTGACTCCCTGTGTTGATAATAGTTTAGATGCAGTGACTCCCTGTGTTGATGATAGTTTAGATGCAGTGACCCTCTGTGTTGGTGATAGTTTAGATGCAGTGACTCCCTGTGTTGATAATAGTTTAGATGCAGTGACCCTCTGTGTTGGTGATAGTTTAGATGCAGTGACTCCCTGTGTTGATAATAGTTAAGATGCAGTGACCCCCTGTGTTGGTGATAGTTTAGATGCAGTGACTCCCTGTGTTGATAATAGTTTAGATGCAGTGACCCCCTGTGTTGATAATAGTTTAGATGCAGTGACCCCCTGTGTTGGTGATAGTTTAGATGCAGTGACTCCCTGTGTTGATAATAGTTTAGATGCAGTGACCCCCTGTTTTGGTGATAGTTTAGATGCAGTGACTCCCTGTGTTGATAATAGTTTAGATGCAGTGACCCCCTGTTTTGGTGATAGTTTAGATGCAGTGACTCCCTGTGTTGACAATAGTTTAGATGCAGTGACCCCCTGTTTTGGTGATAGTTTAGATGCAGTGACTCCCTGTGTTGATGATAGTTTAGATGCAGTGACCCCCTGTGTTGGTGATAGTTTAGATGCAGTGACTCCCTGTGTTGATAATAGTTTAGATGCAGTGACTCCCTGTGTTGATGATAGTTTAGATGCAGTGACCCCCTGTGTTGATAATAGTTTAGATGCAGTGACTCCCTGTGTTGATAATAGTTTAGATGCAGTGACTCCCTGTGTTGGTGATAGTTTAGATGCAGTGACCCCCTGTGTTGATGATAGTTTAGATGCAGTGACCCCCTGTGTTGATGATAGTTTAGATGCAGTGACTCCCTGTGTTGATAATAGTTTAGATGCAGTGACTCCCTGTGTTGATAATAGTTTAGATGCAGTGACTCCCTGTGTTGATAATAGTTTAGATGCAGTGACCCCCTGTGTTGATGATAGTTTAGATGCAGTGACTCCCTGTGTTGATAATAGTTTAGATGCAGTGACTCCCTGTGTTGATAATAGTTTAGATGCAGTGACTGCCTGTGTTGATGATAGTTTAGATGCAGTGACTCCCTGTGTTGATAATAGTTTAGATGCAGTGATCCCCTGTGTTGATAATAGTTTAGATGCAGTGACCACCTGTGTTGATAATAGATTAGATGCAGTGACTTCCTGTGTTGATGATAGTTTAGATGCAGTGACTCCCTGTGTTGATAATAGTTTAGATGCAGTGACTCCCTGTGTTCATGATAGTTTAGATGCAGTGACTCCCTGTGTTGATAATAGTTTAGATGCAGTGACTCCCTGTGTTGATTATAGTTTAGATGCAGTGACTCCCTGTGTTGATAATAGTTTAGATGCAGTGACCCCCTGTGTTGGTGATAGTTTAGATGCAGTGACTCCCTGTGTTGATAATAGTTTAGATGCAGTGACTCCCTGTGTTGATGATAGTTTAGATGCAGTGACTCCCTGTGTTGATAATAGTTTAGATGCAGTGACCCCCTGTGTTGGTGATAGTTTAGATGCAGTGACCCCCTGTGTTGATAATAGTTTAGATGCAGTGACTTCCTGTGTTGATGATAGTTTAGATGCAGTGACTGCCTGTGTTGATAATAGTTTAGATGCAGTGACCCCCTGTGTTGATAATAGTTTAGATGCAGTGATCCCCTGTGTTGATAATAGTTTAGATGCAGTGACTCCCTGTGTTGATGATAGTTTAGATGCAGTGACCCCCTGTGTTGATAATAGTTTAGATGCAGTGATCCCCTGTGTTGGTGATAGTTTAGATGCAGTGACCCCCTGTGTTGATGATAGTTTAGATGCAGTGATCCCCTGTGTTGATAATAGTTTAGATGCAGTGATCCCCTGTGTTGGTGATAGTTTAGATGCAGTGATCCCCTGTGTTGATAATAGTTTAGATGCAGTGATCCCCTGTGTTGATAATCGTTTAGATGCAGTGATCCCCTGTGTTGATAATAGTTTAGATGCAGTGACTCCCTGTGTTGATGATAGTTTAGATGCAGTGATCCCCTGTGTTGATGATAGTTTAGATGCAGTGACCCCCTGTTTTGGTGATAGTTTAGATGCAGTGACCCCCTGTTTTGGTGATAGTTTAGATGCTGTGACCCCCTGTTTTGGTGATAGTTTAGATGCAGTGACCCCCTGTTTTGGTGATAGTTTAGATGCTGTGACCCCCTGTTTTGGTGATAGTTTAGATGCAGTGACCCCCTGTTTTGGTGATAGTTTCAATGCAGTGACTCCCTGTGTTGATAATAGATTAGATGCAGTAACTCCCTGTGTTGATGATAGTTTAGATGCAGTGACCCCCTGTGTTGGTGATAGTTTAGATGCAGTGACTCCCTGTGTTGATAATAGTTTAGATGCAGTGACCCCCTGTGTTGGTGATAGTTTAGATGCAGTGACCCCCTGTGTTGGTGATAGTTTAGATGCAGTGACTCCCTGTGTTGATAATAGTTTAGATGCAGTGACCCCCTGTGTTGGTGATAGTTTAGATGCAGTGACTCCCTGTGTTGATAATAGTTTAGATGCAGTGACCCCCTGTTTTGGTGATAGTTTAGATGCAGTGACTCCCTGTGTTGATAATAGTTTAGATGCAGTGACCCCCTGTGTTGATGATAGTTTAGATGCAGTGACTCCCTGTGTTGATAATAGTTTAGATGCAGTGACCCCCTGTGTTGATGATAGTTTAGATGCAGTGACTCCCTGTGTTGATAATAGTTTAGATGCAGTGACCCCCTGTGTTGATGATAGTTTAGATGCAGTGACCCCCTGTGTTGATGATAGTTTAGATGCAGTGACTCCCTGTGTTGATAATAGTTTAGATGCAGTGACCCCCTGTGTTGGTGATAGTTTAGATGCAGTGACTCCCTGTGTTGATAATAGTTTAGATGCAGTGACTCCCTGTGTTGATAATAGTTTAGATGCAGTGACCCCCTGTGTTGGTGATAGTTTAGATGCAGTGACTCCCTGTGTTGATAATAGTTTAGATGCAGTGACTCCCTGTGTTGATAATAGTTTAGATGCAGTGACTCCCTGTGTTGATAATAGTTTAGATGCAGTGACTCCCTGTGTTGATAATAGTTTAGATGCAGTGACCCCCTGTGTTGATAATAGTTTAGATGCAGTGACTCCCAGTGTTGATAATAGTTTAGATGCAGTGACCCCCTGTGTTGATAATAGTTGAGATGCAGTGACACCCTGTGTTGGTGATAGTTTAGATGCAGTGACTCCCTGTGTTGATAATAGTTTAGATGCAGTGACCCCCTGTGTTGGTGATAGTTTAGATGCAGTGACTCCCTGTGTTGATAATAGTTTAGATGCAGTGACCCCCTGTGTTGGTGATAGTTTAGATGCAGTGACCCCCTGTGTTGGTGATAGTTTAGATGCAGTGACTCCCTGTGTTGATAATAGTTTAGATGCAGTGACTCCCTGTGTTGATGATAGTTTAGATGCAGTGACCCTCTGTGTTGGTGATAGTTTAGATGCAGTGACTCCCTGTGTTGATAATAGTTTAGATGCAGTGACCCTCTGTGTTGGTGATAGTTTAGATGCAGTGACTCCCTGTGTTGATAATAGTTAAGATGCAGTGACCCCCTGTGTTGGTGATAGTTTAGATGCAGTGACTCCCTGTGTTGATAATAGTTTAGATGCAGTGACCCCCTGTGTTGATAATAGTTTAGATGCAGTGACCCCCTGTGTTGGTGATAGTTTAGATGCAGTGACTCCCTGTGTTGATAATAGTTTAGATGCAGTGACCCCCTGTTTTGGTGATAGTTTAGATGCAGTGACTCCCTGTGTTGATAATAGTTTAGATGCAGTGACCCCCTGTTTTGGTGATAGTTTAGATGCAGTGACTCCCTGTGTTGATAATAGTTTAGATGCAGTGACCCCCTGTTTTGGTGATAGTTTAGATGCAGTGACTCCCTGTGTTGATGATAGTTTAGATGCAGTGACCCCCTGTGTTGGTGATAGTTTAGATGCAGTGATCCCCTGTGTTGATAATAGTTTAGATGCAGTGACTTCCTGTGTTGATGATAGTTTAGATGCAGTGACCCCCTGTGTTGGTGATAGTTTAGATGCAGTGACCCCCTGTGTTGATAATAGTTTAGATGCAGTGACTCCCTGTGTTGATGATAGTTTAGATGCAGTGACCCCCTGTGTTGATAATAGTTTAGATGCAGTGACTCCCTGTGTTGATAATAGTTTAGATGCAGTGACTCCCTGTGTTGGTGATAGTTTAGATGCAGTGACCCCCTGTGTTGATGATAGTTTAGATGCAGTGACTCCCTGTGTTGATAATAGTTTAGATGCAGTGACTCCCTGTGTTGATAATAGTTTAGATGCAGTCACTCCCTGTGTTGATAATAGTTTAGATGCAGTGACCCCCTGTGTTGATGATAGTTTAGATGCAGTGACTCCCTGTGTTGATAATAGTTTCGATGCAGTGACTCCCTGTGTTGATAATAGTTTAGATGCAGTGACTGCCTGTGTTGATAATAGTTTAGATGCAGTGACCCCCTGTGTTGATAATAGTTTAGATGCAGTGACTTCCTATGTTGATGATAGTTTAGATGCAGTGACTCCCTGTGTTGATAATAGTTTAGATGCAGTGACTCCCTGTGTTGATGATAGTTTAGATGCAGTGACTCCCTGTGTTGATAATAGTTTCGATGCAGTGACTCCCTGTGTTGATGATAGTTTAGATGCAGTGACTCCCTGTGTTGATAATAGTTTAGATGCAGTGACCCCCTGTGTTGGTGATAGTTTAGATGCACTGACTCCCTGTGTTGATAATAGTTTAGATGCAGTGACTCCCTGTGTTGATGATAGTTTAGATGCAGTGACTCCCTGTGTTGATAATAGTTTAGATGCAGTGACCCCCTGTGTTGGTGATAGTTTAGATGCAGTGACCCCCTGTGTTGATAATAGTTTAGATGCAGTGACTTCCTGTGTTGATGATAGTTTAGATGCAGTGTCTCCCTGTGTTGATGATAGTTTAGATGCTGTGACCCCCTGTGTTGATGATAGTTTAGATGCAGTGACTCCCTGTGTTGATAATAGTTTAGATGCAGTGATCCCCTGTGTTGATAATAGTTTAGATGCAGTGATCCCCTGTGTTGGTGATAGTTTAGATGCAGTGACTCCCTGTGTTGATAATAGTTTAGATGCAGTGACTGCCTGTGTTGATAATAGTTTAGATGCAGTGACCCCCTGTGTTGATAATAGTTTAGATGCAGTGATCCCCTGTGTTGATAATAGTTTAGATGCAGTGATCCCCTGTGTTGGTGATAGTTTAGATGCAGTGATCCCCTGTGTTGATAATAGTTTAGATGCAGTGATCCCCAGTGTTGATAATAGTTTAGATGCAGTGATCCCCTGTGTTGATAATAGTTTAGATGCAGTGACTCCCTGTGTTGATAATAGTTTAGATGCAGTGACCCCCTGTGTTGATGATAGTTTAGATGCAGTGACCCCCTGTGTTGATGATAGTTTAGATGCAGTGACTCCCTGTGTTGATAATAGTTTAGATGCAGTGACCCCCTGTGTTGGTGATAGTTTAGATGCAGTGACTCCCTGTGTTGATAATAGTTTAGATGCAGTGACTCCCTGTGTTGATAATAGTTTAGATGCAGTGACCCCCTGTGTTGGTGATAGTTTAGATGCAGTGACTCCCTGTGTTGATAATAGTTTAGATGCAGTGACTCCCTGTGTTGATAATAGTTTAGATGCAGTGACTCCCTGTGTTGATAATAGTTTAGATGCAGTGACTCCCTGTGTTGATAATAGTTTAGATGCAGTGACCCCCTGTGTTGATAATAGTTTAGATGCAGTGACTCCCAGTGTTGATAATAGTTTAGATGCAGTGACCCCCTGTGTTGATAATAGTTGAGATGCAGTGACACCCTGTGTTGGTGATAGTTTAGATGCAGTGACTCCCTGTGTTGATAATAGTTTAGATGCAGTGACCCCCTGTGTTGGTGATAGTTTAGATGCAGTGACTCCCTGTGTTGATAATAGTTTAGATGCAGTGACCCCCTGTGTTGGTGATAGTTTAGATGCAGTGACCCCCTGTGTTGGTGATAGTTTAGATGCAGTGACTCCCTGTGTTGATAATAGTTTAGATGCAGTGACTCCCTGTGTTGATGATAGTTTAGATGCAGTGACCCTCTGTGTTGGTGATAGTTTAGATGCAGTGACTCCCTGTGTTGATAATAGTTTAGATGCAGTGACCCTCTGTGTTGGTGATAGTTTAGATGCAGTGACTCCCTGTGTTGATAATAGTTAAGATGCAGTGACCCCCTGTGTTGGTGATAGTTTAGATGCAGTGACTCCCTGTGTTGATAATAGTTTAGATGCAGTGACCCCCTGTGTTGATAATAGTTTAGATGCAGTGACCCCCTGTGTTGGTGATAGTTTAGATGCAGTGACTCCCTGTGTTGATAATAGTTTAGATGCAGTGACCCCCTGTTTTGGTGATAGTTTAGATGCAGTGACTCCCTGTGTTGATAATAGTTTAGATGCAGTGACCCCCTGTTTTGGTGATAGTTTAGATGCAGTGACTCCCTGTGTTGATAATAGTTTAGATGCAGTGACCCCCTGTTTTGGTGATAGTTTAGATGCAGTGACTCCCTGTGTTGATGATAGTTTAGATGCAGTGACCCCCTGTGTTGGTGATAGTTTAGATGCAGTGATCCCCTGTGTTGATAATAGTTTAGATGCAGTGACTTCCTGTGTTGATGATAGTTTAGATGCAGTGACCCCCTGTGTTGGTGATAGTTTAGATGCAGTGACCCCCTGTGTTGATAATAGTTTAGATGCAGTGACTCCCTGTGTTGATGATAGTTTAGATGCAGTGACCCCCTGTGTTGATAATAGTTTAGATGCAGTGACTCCCTGTGTTGATAATAGTTTAGATGCAGTGACTCCCTGTGTTGGTGATAGTTTAGATGCAGTGACCCCCTGTGTTGATGATAGTTTAGATGCAGTGACTCCCTGTGTTGATAATAGTTTAGATGCAGTGACTCCCTGTGTTGATAATAGTTTAGATGCAGTCACTCCCTGTGTTGATAATAGTTTAGATGCAGTGACCCCCTGTGTTGATGATAGTTTAGATGCAGTGACTCCCTGTGTTGATAATAGTTTCGATGCAGTGACTCCCTGTGTTGATAATAGTTTAGATGCAGTGACTGCCTGTGTTGATAATAGTTTAGATGCAGTGACCCCCTGTGTTGATAATAGTTTAGATGCAGTGACTTCCTATGTTGATGATAGTTTAGATGCAGTGACTCCCTGTGTTGATAATAGTTTAGATGCAGTGACTCCCTGTGTTGATGATAGTTTAGATGCAGTGACTCCCTGTGTTGATAATAGTTTCGATGCAGTGACTCCCTGTGTTGATGATAGTTTAGATGCAGTGACTCCCTGTGTTGATAATAGTTTAGATGCAGTGACCCCCTGTGTTGGTGATAGTTTAGATGCACTGA
Source organism: Heterodontus francisci (assembly GCF_036365525.1). Classification (NCBI taxonomy): domain Eukaryota; kingdom Metazoa; phylum Chordata; class Chondrichthyes; order Heterodontiformes; family Heterodontidae; genus Heterodontus; species Heterodontus francisci. The sequence goes on along the minus strand of NC_090386.1, from coordinate 24,242,503 downwards.
CTCCCTGTGTTGATAATAGTTTAGATGCAGTGACTCCCTGTGTTGATGATAGTTTAGATGCAGTGACTCCCTGTGTTGATAATAGTTTAGATGCAGTGACCCCCTGTGTTGGTGATAGTTTAGATGCAGTGACCCCCTGTGTTGATAATAGTTTAGATGCAGTGACTTCCTGTGTTGATGATGGTTTAGATGCAGTGTCTCCCTGTGTTGATGATAGTTTAGATGCTGTGACCCCCTGTGTTGATGATAGTTTAGATGCAGTGACTCCCTGTGTTGATAATAGTTTAGATGCAGTGATCCCCTGTGTTGATAATAGTTTAGATGCAGTGATCCCCTGTGTTGGTGATAGTTTAGATGCAGTGACTCCCTGTGTTGATAATAGTTTAGATGCAGTGACTGCCTGTGTTGATAATAGTTTAGATGCAGTGACCCCCTGTGTTGATAATAGTTTAGATGCAGTGATCCCCTGTGTTGATAATAGTTTAGATGCAGTGATCCCCTGTGTTGGTGATAGTTTAGATGCAGTGATCCCCTGTGTTGATAATAGTTTAGATGCAGTGATCCCCAGTGTTGATAATAGTTTAGATGCAGTGATCCCCTGTGTTGATAATAGTTTAGATGCAGTGAATCCCTGTGTTGATGATAGTTTAGATGCAGTGATCCCCTGTGTTGATGATAGTTTAGATGCAGTGACCCCCTGTTTTGGTGATAGTTTAGATGCAGTGACCCCCTGTTTTGGTGATAGTTTAGATGCTGTGACCCCCTGTTTTGGTGATAGTTTAGATGCAGTGACCCCCTGTTTTGGTGATAGTTTAGATGCTGTGACCCCCTGTTTTGGTGATAGTTTAGATGCAGTGACCCCCTGTTTTGGTGATAGTTTCAATGCAGTGACTCCCTGTGTTGATAATAGATTAGATGCAGTAACTCCCTGTGTTGATGATAGTTTAGATGCAGTGACCCCCTGTGTTGGTGATAGTTTAGATGCAGTGACTCCCTGTGTTGATAATAGTTTAGATGCAGTGACCCCCTGTGTTGGTGATAGTTTAGATGCAGTGACCCCCTGTGTTGGTGATAGTTTAGATGCAGTGACTCCCTGTGTTGATAATAGTTTAGATGCAGTGACCCCCTGTGTTGGTGATAGTTTAGATGCAGTGACCCACTGTGTTGGTGATAGTTTAGATGCAGTGACTCCCTGTGTTGATAATAGTTTAGATGCAGTGACTCCCTGTGTTGATGATAGTTTAGATGCAGTGACCCTCTGTGTTGGTGATAGTTTAGATGCAGTGACTCCCTGTGTTGATAATAGTTTAGATGCAGTGACCCTCTGTGTTGGTGATAGTTTAGATGCAGTGACTCCCTGTGTTGATAATAGTTAAGATGCAGTGACCCCCTGTGTTGGTGATAGTTTAGATGCAGTGACTCCCTGTGTTGATAATAGTTTAGATGCAGTGACCCCCTGTGTTGATAATAGTTTAGATGCAGTGACCCCCTGTGTTGGTGATAGTTTAGATGCAGTGACTCCCTGTGTTGATAATAGTTTAGATGCAGTGACCCCCTGTTTTGGTGATAGTTTAGATGCAGTGACTCCCTGTGTTGATAATAGTTTAGATGCAGTGACCCCCTGTTTTGGTGATAGTTTAGATGCAGTGACTCCCTGTGTTGACAATAGTTTAGATGCAGTGACCCCCTGTTTTGGTGATAGTTTAGATGCAGTGACTCCCTGTGTTGATGATAGTTTAGATGCAGTGACCCCCTGTGTTGGTGATAGTTTAGATGCAGTGACTCCCTGTGTTGATAATAGTTTAGATGCAGTGACTCCCTGTGTTGATGATAGTTTAGATGCAGTGACCCCCTGTGTTGATAATAGTTTAGATGCAGTGACTCCCTGTGTTGATAATAGTTTAGATGCAGTGACTCCCTGTGTTGGTGATAGTTTAGATGCAGTGACCCCCTGTGTTGATGATAGTTTAGATGCAGTGACCCCCTGTGTTGATGATAGTTTAGATGCAGTGACTCCCTGTGTTGATAATAGTTTAGATGCAGTGACTCCCTGTGTTGATAATAGTTTAGATGCAGTGACTCCCTGTGTTGATAATAGTTTAGATGCAGTGACCCCCTGTGTTGATGATAGTTTAGATGCAGTGACTCCCTGTGTTGATAATAGTTTAGATGCAGTGACTCCCTGTGTTGATAATAGTTTAGATGCAGTGACTGCCTGTGTTGATGATAGTTTAGATGCAGTGACACCCTGTGTTGATAATAGTTTAGATGCAGTGACCACCTGTGTTGATAATAGATTAGATGCAGTGACTTCCTGTGTTGATGATAGTTTAGATGCAGTGACTCCCTGTGTTGATAATAGTTTAGATGCAGTGACTCCCTGTGTTCATGATAGTTTAGATGCAGTGACTCCCTGTGTTGATAATAGTTTAGATGCAGTGACTCCCTGTGTTGATTATAGTTTAGATGCAGTGACTCCCTGTGTTGATAATAGTTTAGATGCAGTGACCCCCTGTGTTGGTGATAGTTTAGATGCAGTGACTCCCTGTGTTGATAATAGTTTAGATGCAGTGACTCCCTGTGTTGATGATAGTTTAGATGCAGTGACTCCCTGTGTTGATAATAGTTTAGATGCAGTGACCCCCTGTGTTGGTGATAGTTTAGATGCAGTGACCCCCTGTGTTGATAATAGTTTAGATGCAGTGACTTCCTGTGTTGATGATAGTTTAGATGCAGTGACTGCCTGTGTTGATAATAGTTTAGATGCAGTGACCCCCTGTGTTGATAATAGTTTAGATGCAGTGATCCCCTGTGTTGATAATAGTTTAGATGCAGTGACTCCCTGTGTTGATGATAGTTTAGATGCAGTGACCCCCTGTGTTGATAATAGTTTAGATGCAGTGATCCCCTGTGTTGGTGATAGTTTAGATGCAGTGACCCCCTGTGTTGATGATAGTTTAGATGCAGTGATCCCCTGTGTTGATAATAGTTTAGATGCAGTGATCCCCTGTGTTGGTGATAGTTTAGATGCAGTGATCCCCTGTGTTGATAATAGTTTAGATGCAGTGATCCCCTGTGTTGATAATCGTTTAGATGCAGTGATCCCCTGTGTTGATAATAGTTTAGATGCAGTGACTCCCTGTGTTGATGATAGTTTAGATGCAGTGATCCCCTGTGTTGATGATAGTTTAGATGCAGTGACCCCTGTTTTGGTGATAGTTTAGATGCAGTGACCCCCTGTTTTGGTGATAGTTTAGATGCTGTGACCCCCTGTTTTGGTGATAGTTTAGATGCAGTGACCCCCTGTTTTGGTGATAGTTTAGATGCTGTGACCCCCTGTTTTGGTGATAGTTTAGATGCAGTGACCCCCTGTTTTGGTGATAGTTTCAATGCAGTGACTCCCTGTGTTGATAATAGATTAGATGCAGTAACTCCCTGTGTTGATGATAGTTTAGATGCAGTGACCCCCTGTGTTGGTGATAGTTTAGATGCAGTGACTCCCTGTGTTGATAATAGTTTAGATGCAGTGACCCCCTGTGTTGGTGATAGTTTAGATGCAGTGACCCCCTGTGTTGGTGATAGTTTAGATGCAGTGACTCCCTGTGTTGATAATAGTTTAGATGCAGTGACCCCCTGTGTTGGTGATAGTTTAGATGCAGTGACTCCCTGTGTTGATAATAGTTTAGATGCAGTGACCCCCTGTTTTGGTGATAGTTTAGATGCAGTGACTCCCTGTGTTGATAATAGTTTAGATGCAGTGACCCCCTGTGTTGATGATAGTTTAGATGCAGTGACTCCCTGTGTTGATAATAGTTTAGATGCAGTGACCCCCTGTGTTGATGATAGTTTAGATGCAGTGACTCCCTGTGTTGATAATAGTTTAGATGCAGTGACCCCCTGTGTTGATGATAGTTTAGATGCAGTGACCCCCTGTGTTGATGATAGTTTAGATGCAGTGACTCCCTGTGTTGATAATAGTTTAGATGCAGTGACCCCCTGTGTTGGTGATAGTTTAGATGCAGTGACTCCCTGTGTTGATAATAGTTTAGATGCAGTGACTCCCTGTGTTGATAATAGTTTAGATGCAGTGACCCCCTGTGTTGGTGATAGTTTAGATGCAGTGACTCCCTGTGTTGATAATAGTTTAGATGCAGTGACTCCCTGTGTTGATAATAGTTTAGATGCAGTGACTCCCTGTGTTGATAATAGTTTAGATGCAGTGACTCCCTGTGTTGATAATAGTTTAGATGCAGTGACCCCCTGTGTTGATGATAGTTTAGATGCAGTGACCCCCTGTGTTGATGATAGTTTAGATGCTGTGACCCCCTGTGTTGAAAGTAGTTTAGATGCTGTGACTCCCTGTGTTGATGATAGTTTAGATGCAGTGACCCACTGTGTTGATGATAGTTTAGATGCAGTGACCCCCTGTGTTGAAAGTAGTTTAGATGCAGTGATCCCCTGTGTTGATGATAGTTTAGATGCAGTGACCCCCTGTGTTGATGATAGTTTAGATGCTGTGACCCCCTGTGTTGAAAGTAGTTTAGATGCTGTGACTCCCTGTGTTGATGATAGTTTAGATGCAGTGACCCCCCGTGTTGATGATAGTTTAGATGCAGTGACCCCCTGTGTTGATGATAGTTTAGATTCAGTGATCCCCTGTTTTGGTGATAGTTTAGATGCAGTGACCCCCTGTGTTGATAATAGTTTAGATGCAGTGACTCCCTGTGTTGATGATAGTTTAGATGCAGTGACTCCCTGTGTTGATGATAGTTTAGATGCAGTGATCCCCTGTTTTGGTGATAGTTTAGGTGCAGTGACTCCCTGTGTTGATAATAGTTTAGATGCAGTGACTCCCTGTGTTGGTGATAGTTTAGATGCAGTGACTCCCTGTGTTGATGATAGTTTAGATGCAGTGACTCCCTGTGTTGATGATAGTTTAGATGCAGTGACTCCCTGTGTTGGTGATAGTTTAGATGCAGTGACTCCCTGTGTTGATGATAGTTTAGATGCAGTGACTCCCTGTGTTGATGACAGTTTAGATGCTGTGAGTCCCTGTGTTGATGACAGTTTAGATGCAGTGAGTCCCTGTGTTGATAATAGTTTAGATGCAGTGACCCCCTGTGTTGATGATAGTTTAGATGCAGTGACCCCCTGTGTTGATGATAGTTTAGATGCAGTGACCCCCTGTGTTGATGATAGTTTAGATGCAATGATCCCCTGTTTTGGTGATAGTTTAGATGCAGTGACCCCCTGTGTTGGTGATAGTTTAGATGCAGTGACTCTCTGTGTTGATAATAGTTTAGATGCAGTGACCCCCTGTGTTGGTGATAGTTTAGATGCAGTGAACCCCTGTTTTGGTGATAGTTTAGATGCAGTGACTCCCTGTGTTGATAATAGTTTAGATGCAGAGATCCCCTGTTTTGGTGATAGTTTAGATGCAGTGACCCCCTGTGTTGGTGATAGTTTAGATGCAGTGACTCCCTGTGTTGATAATAGTTTAGATGCAGTGACCCCCTGTTTTGGTGATAGTTTAGATGCAGTGACTCCCTGTGTTGATAATAGTTTAGATGCAGAGACCCCCTGTTTTGGTGATAGTTTTGATGCAGTGACTCCCTGTGTTGATAATAGTTTAGATGCAGTGACTCCCTGTGTTGATAATAGTTTAGATGCAGTGACCCCCTGTGTTGGTGAGAGTTTAGATGCAGTGACCCCCTGTTTTGGTGATAGTTTAGATGCAGTGACTCCCTGTGTTGATAATAGTTTAGATGCAGTGACCCCCTGTTTTGGTGATAGTTTTGATGCAGTGACTCCCGGTGTTGATAATAGTTTAGATGCAGTGACCCCCTGTGTTGGTGAGAGTTTAGATGCAGTGACCCCCTGTTTTGGTGATAGTTTTGATGCAGTGACTCCCTGTGTTGATAATAGTTTAGATGCAGTGACCCCCTGTATTGATGACAGTTTAGATGCAGTGACCCACTGTGTTGATGAAAGTTTAGATGCAGTGACTCCCTGTGTTGATGATAGTGTCGATGCAGTGATCCCCTGTTTTGGTGATAGTTTAGATGCAGTGACCCCCTGTGTTGGTGATAGTTTAGATGCAGTGACCCCCTGTTTTGGTGATAGTTTAGATGCAGTGACTCCCTGTCTTGATAATAGTTTAGATTCAGTGACTCCCTGTGTTGATAATAGTTTAGATGCAGTGACCCCCTGTGTTGATGATAGTTTAGATGCAGTGACTCCCTGTGTTGATAATAGTTTAGATGCAGTGACCCACTGTGTTGATGATAGTTTAGATGCAGTGACCCCCTGTGTTGAAAGTAGTTTAGATGCAGTGACTCCCTGTGTTGATGATAGTTTAGATGCAGTGACCCCCTGTGTTGATGATAGTTTAGATGCTGTGACCCCCTGTGTTGAAAGTAGTTTAGATGCTGTGACTCCCTGTGTTGATGATAGTTTAGATGCAGTGACCCACTGTGTTGATGATAGTTTAGATGCAGTGACCCCCTGTGTTGAAAGTAGTTTAGATGCAGTGATCCCCTGTGTTGATGATAGTTTAGATGCAGTGACCCCCTGTGTTGATGATAGTTTAGATGCTGTGACCCCCTGTGTTGAAAGTAGTTTAGATGCTGTGACTCCCTGTGTTGATGATAGTTTAGATGCAGTGACCCCCCGTGTTGATGATAGTTTAGATGCAGTGACCCCCTGTGTTGATGATAGTTTAGATGCAGTGATCCCCTGTTTTGGTGATAGTTTAGATGCAGTGACCCCCTGTGTTGATAATAGTTTAGATGCAGTGACTCCCTGTGTTGATGATAGTTTAGATGCAGTGACTCCCTGTGTTGATGATAGTTTAGATGCAGTGATCCCCTGTTTTGGTGATAGTTTAGGTGCAGTGACTCCCTGTGTTGATAATAGTTTAGATGCAGTGACTCCCTGTGTTGGTGATAGTTTAGATGCAGTGACTCCCTGTGTTGATGATAGTTTAGATGCAGTGACTCCCTGTGTTGATGATAGTTTAGATGCAGTGACTCCCTGTGTTGGTGATAGTTTAGATGCAGTGACTCCCTGTGTTGATGATAGTTTAGATGCAGTGACTCCCTGTGTTGATGACAGTTTAGATGCTGTGAGTCCCTGTGTTGATGACAGTTTAGATGCAGTGAGTCCCTGTGTTGATAATAGTTTAGATGCAGTGACCCCCTGTGTTGATGATAGTTTAGATGCAGTGACCCCCTGTGTTGATGATAGTTTAGATGCAGTGACCCCCTGTGTTGATGATAGTTTAGATGCAATGATCCCCTGTTTTGGTGATAGTTTAGATGCAGTGACCCCCTGTGTTGGTGATAGTTTAGATGCAGTGACTCTCTGTGTTGATAATAGTTTAGATGCAGTGACCCCCTGTGTTGGTGATAGTTTAGATGCAGTGAACCCCTGTTTTGGTGATAGTTTAGATGCAGTGACTCCCTGTGTTGATAATAGTTTAGATGCAGAGACCCCCTGTTTTGGTGATAGTTTAGATGCAGTGACCCCCTGTGTTGGTGATAGTTTAGATGCAGTGACTCCCTGTGTTGATAATAGTTTAGATGCAGTGACCCCCTGTTTTGGTGATAGTTTAGATGCAGTGACTCCCTGTGTTGATAATAGTTTAGATGCAGAGACCCCCTGTTTTGGTGATAGTTTAGATGCAGTGACTCCCTGTGTTGATAATAGTTTAGATGCAGTGACTCCCTGTGTTGATAATAGTTTAGATGCAGTGACCCCCTGTGTTGGTGAGAGTTTAGATGCAGTGACCCCCTGTTTTGGTGATAGTTTAGATGCAGTGACTCCCTGTGTTGATAATAGTTTAGATGCAGTGACCCCCTGTTTTGGTGATAATTTTGATGCAGTGACTCCCGGTGTTGATAATAGTTTAGATGCAGTGACCCCCTGTGTTGGTGAGAGTTTAGATGCAGTGACCCCCTGTTTTGGTGATAGTTTTGATGCAGTGACTCCCTGTGTTGATAATAGTTTAGATGCAGTGACCCCCTGTATTGATGACAGTTTAGATGCAGTGACCCACTGTGTTGATGAAAGTTTAGATGCAGTGACTCCCTGTGTTGATGATAGTGTCGATGCAGTGATCCCCTGTTTTGGTGATAGTTTAGATGCAGTGACTCCCTGTGTTGATAACATTTTAGATGCAGTGACCCCCTGTGTTGATGATAGTGTCGATGCAGTGACCCCCTGTTTTGCTGATAGTTTAGATGCAGTGACTCCCTGTATTGGTGATAGTTTAGATGCAGTGACCCCCTGTGTTGGTGATAGTTTAGATGCAGGGACCCACTGTGTTGGTGATAGTTTAGATGCAGTGACCCACTGTGTTGATGATAGTTTAGATGCAGTGACCCCCTGTGTTGATGATAGTTTAGATGCAGTGACCCCCTGTGTTGAAAGTAGTTTAGATGCAGTGACCCCCTGTGTTGATGATAGTTTAGATGCAGTGACCCCCTGTGTTGATGACAGTTTAGATGCAGTGACCCCCTGTGTTGATGACAGTTTAGATGCAGTGAGTCCCTGTGTTGATAATAGTTTAGATGCAGTGACCCCCTGTATTGGTGATAGTTTAGATGCAGTGACCCCCTGTGTTGGTGATAGTTTAGATTCAGTGACTCCCTGTGTTGATGATAGTTTAGATGCAGTGACCCCCTGTGTTGATGATAGTTTAGATGCAGTGACCCCCCGTGTTGGTGATAGTTTAGATGCAGTGACTCCCTGTGTTGATAATAGTTTAGATGCAGTGACCCCCTGTGTTGAAGATAGTTTAGATGCAGTGACCCCCCGTGTTGGTGATAGTTTAGATGCAGTGACCCCCTGTGTTGATGACAGTTTAGATGCAGTGAGTCCCTGTGTTGATAATAGTTTAGATGCAGTGACCCCCTGTGTTGAAGATAGTTTAGATGCAGTGACCCCCCGTGTTGGTGATAGTTTAGATGCAGTGACTCCCTGTGTTGGTGATAGTTGAGATGCAGTGACCCCCTGTGTTGGTGATTGTTTAGATGCAGTGACCCCCTGTGTTGATGACAGTTTAGATGCAGTGAGTCCCTGTGTTGATGATAGTTTAGATGCAATGATCCCATGTTTTGGTGATAGTTTAGATGCAGTGACTCCCTGTGTTGATAATAGTTTAGATGCTGTGACCCCCTGTTTTGGTGATAGTTTAGATGCAGTGACCCCCTGTGTTGATGATAGTTTAGATGCAGTGACTCCCTGTGTTGATGATAGTTTAGATGCAGTGACCCCCTGTGTTGATGATATTTTAGATGCTGTGACCCCCTGTGTTGATGATAGTTTAGATGCAGTGACTCCCTGTGTTGATAATAGTTTAGTTGCAGTGACCCCCTGTGTTGATGATAGTTTAGATGCTGTGACCCCCTGTGTTGATGATGGTTTAGATGCAGTGATCCCCTGTTTTGGTGATAGTTTAGATGCAGTGACTCCCTGTGTTTTTTTTTAGAGATACAGCACTGAAACAGGCCCTTCGGCCCACCGAGTCTGTGCCGACCATCAACCACCCACTTATACTAATCCTACCCTAATTCCATATTCCTACCACATCCCCACCTGTTCCTATATTTCCCTACCACCTACCTATACTAGGGGCAATTTATAATGGCCAATTAACCTATCACCCTGCAAGTCTTTGGCATGTGGGAGGAAAGCGGAGCACCCGGAGGAAACCCACGCAGACACTGGGAGAACTTGCAAACTCCACACAGGCAGTACCCAGATTTGAACCCGGGTTGCTGGAGCTGTGAGGCTGCGGTGCTAACCACTGCGCCACTGTGCCGCCCTACCGCATATGTCCAAAGCAGAATTATCATACATTTCACACATATGAAATGCCACACAGAACCATTTCCTTGTGTTACAAATAATTTGTGTTTTTTATTTATATAATCCTAGTATATTTCCCAAGGCATTTCTCATGTTATCACAGATTTAATGCTGTTTTAAAAGACCAGGAGCATTGTACTATGTAACACACAATAGTCAAGATATTTGACTGGAGTTAAGTCCAACCAGAAGTAGGGCTGTGAGAGAAAAGTAGCTAGCCAACAGGTAGGGTGTAGGGTGCTAATCCCATGTGCATTTCTGAGGCAAGAATCTCTTTGTTTGTGTTGACACTCTGTTAAATACAAAATATACTAGTCCAATAAGTGACAGAATAAGCATTGACAGAGGTCTGGGAGCAGGTCACCAGTGCAATTCTTGGTCAATCATAGTGCATCGTGCAAAGACCATCAAAGCAGAAGGGGATAAAGATAATAGGTGACCCATAGAAGAAGGAAAAATTATTCCCCTGAACAATGTGATCCCCTAGTCCTCATCAATAACAGCAGGGGCCCCAATTGTCTTGGTTACCAGCAATCTCTCTTTTGAAGATTACTGCTAATTTTATCCAGAATTGTTGTAGTAGATTAAGCTGCCAATTATACTGTCTTCTCAGTACAATAACTACAGGACCACCGGTAATGTCTAGGATCCCAAATGTGACATATAGAAATCAGTGAACAACCTAAATAAGTCACTTTTCTGTTTGATAATAGTTTAGATGCAGTGACCCCCTGTGTTGGTGACAGTTTAGATGCAGTGACCCCCTGTGTTGGTGATAGTTTAGATGCAGTGACCCCCTGTGTTGGTGATAGTTTAGATGCAGTGACTCCCTGTGTTGATAATAGTTTAGATGCAGTGACTCCCTGTGTTGATAATAGTTTAGATGCAGTGACCCCCTGTGTTGGTGATAGTTTAGATGCAGTGACTCCCTGTGTTGATAATAGTTTAGATGCAGTGACCCCCTGTGTTGGTGATAGTTTAGATGCAGTGACTCCCTGTGTTGATAATAGTTTAGATGCAGTGACCCCCTGTGTTGGTGATAGTTTAGATGCAGTGATCCCCTGTTTTGGTGATAGTTTAGATGCAGTGACTCCCTGTGTTGATAATAGTTTAGATGCAGAGACCCCCTGTTTTGGTGACAGTTTAGATGCAGTGACTCCCTGTGTTGATAATAGTTTAGATGCAGTGACTCCCTGTGTTGATAATAGTTTAGATGCAGTGACCCCCTGTGTTGGTGATAGTTTAGATGCAGTGACCCCCTGTTTTGGTGATAGTTTAGATGCAGTGACTCCCTGTGTTGATAATAGTTTAGATGCAGTGACCCCCTGTTTTGGTGATAGTTTTGATGCAGTGACTCCCTGTGTTGATAATAGTTTAGATGCAGTGACCCCCTGTGTTGGTGAGAGTTTAGATGCAGTGACCCCCTGTTTTGGTGATAGTTTTGATGCAGTGACTCCCTGTGTTGATAATAGTTTAGATGCAGTGACCCCCTGTGTTGATGACAGTTTAGATGCAGTGAACCACTGTGTTGATGAAAGTTTAGATGCAGTGACCCCCTGTGTTGATGAAAGTTTAGATGCAGTGACTCCCTGTGTTGATGATAGTGTCGATGCAGTGACCCCCTGTTTTGATGATAGTTTAGATGCAGTGACTCCCTGTGTTGGTGATAGTTTAGATGCAGTGACCCCCTGTGTTGGTGATAGTTTAGATGCAGTGACCCACTGTGTTGATGATAGTTTAGATGCAGTGACCCCCTGTGTTGATGATAGTTTAGATGCAGTGACCCCCTGTGTTGAAAGTAGTTTAGATGCAGTGACTCCCTGTGTTGATGATAGTTTAGATGCAGTGACCCCCTGTGTTGATGACAGTTTAGATGCAGTGAGTCCCTGTGTTGATAATAGTTTAGATGCAGTGACTGCCTGTGTTGATGATAGTTTAGATGCAGTGACCCCCTGTGTTGATGATAGTTTAGATGCAATGATCCCCTGTTTTGGTGATAGTTTAGATGCAGTGACTCCCTGTGTTGATAATAGTTTAGATGCAGTGATCCCCTGTGTTGATGATAGTGTCGATGCAGTGATCCCCTGTTTTGGTGATAGTTTAGATGCAGTGACCCCCTGTGTTGATGATAGTTTAGATGCAGTGACTGCCTGTGTTGATGATAGTTTAGATGCAGTGACCCCCTGTGTTGATAATAGTTTAGATGCAGTGAGTCCCTGTGTTGATGATAGTTTAGATGCAGTGACCCCCTGTGTTGATAATAGTTTAGATGCAGCGACTGCCTGTGTTGATGATAGTTTAGATGCAGTGACACCATGTGTTGATAATAGTTTAGATGCAGTGACCCCCTGTGTTGATGATAGTTTAGATGCAGTGACTCCCTGTGTTGATAATAGTTTAGATGCAGTGACCCCCTGTGTTGGTGATAGTTTAGATGCAGTGATCCCCTGTTTTGGTGATAGTTTAGATGCAGTGACTCCCTGTGTTGATAATAGTTTAGATGCAGTGACTCCCTGTGTTGATAATAGTTTAGATGCAGTGACCCCCTGTGTTGGTGATAGTTTAGATGCAGTGACCCCCTGTTTTGGTGATAGTTTAGATGCAGTGACTCCCTGTGTTGATAATAGTTTAGATGCAGTGACCCCCTGTTTTGGTGATAGTTTAGATGCAGTGACTCCCTGTGTTGATAATAGTTTAGATGCAGTGACCCCCTGTTTTGGTGATAGTTTTGATGCAGTGACTCCCTGTGTTGATAATAGTTTAGATGCAGTGACCCCCTGTGTTGGTGAGAGTTTAGATGCAGTGACCCCCTGTTTTGGTGATAGTTTTGATGCAGTGACTCCCTGTGTTGATAATAGTTTAGATGCAGTGACCCCCTGTGTTGATGACAGTTTAGATGCAGTGAACCACTGTGTTGATGAAAGTTTAGATGCAGTGACCCCCTGTGTTGATGAAAGTTTAGATGCAGTGACTCCCTGTGTTGATGATAGTGTCGATGCAGTGACCCCCTGTTTTGATGATAGTTTAGATGCAGTGACTCCCTGTGTTGGTGATAGTTTAGATGCAGTGACCCCCTGTGTTGGTGATAGTTTAGATGCAGTGACCCACTGTGTTGATGATAGTTTAGATGCAGTGACCCCCTGTGTTGAAAGTAGTTTAGATGCAGTGACTCCCTGTGTTGATGATAGTTTAGATGCAGTGACCCCCTGTGTTGATGACAGTTTAGATGCAGTGAGTCCCTGTGTTGATGATAGTTTAGATGCAGTGACTGCCTGTGTTGATGATAGTTTAGATGCAGTGACCCCCTGTGTTGATGATAGTTTAGATGCAATGATCCCCTGTTTTGGTGATAGTTTAGATGCAGTGACTCCCTGTGTTGATAATAGTTTAGATGCAGTGATCCCCTGTGTTGATGATAGTGTCGATGCAGTGATCCCCTGTTTTGGTGATAGTTTAGATGCAGTGACCCCCTGTGTTGAAGATAGTTTAGATGCAGTGACTGCCTGTGTTGATGATAGTTTAGATGCAGTGACCCCCTGTGTTGATAATAGTTTAGATGCAGTGAGTCCCTGTGTTGATGATAGTTTAGATGCAGTGACCCCCTGTGTTGATAATAGTTTAGATGCAGCGACTGCCTGTGTTGATGATAGTTTAGATGCAGTGACACCATGTGTTGATAATAGTTTAGATGCAGTGACCCCCTGTGTTGATGATAGTTTAGATGCAGTGACTCCCTGTGTTGATAATAGTTTAGATGCAGTGACCCCCTGTGTTGGTGATAGTTTAGATGCAGTGATCCCCTGTTTTGGTGATAGTTTAGATGCAGTGACTCCCTGTGTTGATAATAGTTTAGATGCAGTGACTCCCTGTGTTGATAATAGTTTAGATGCAGTGACCCCCTGTGTTGGTGATAGTTTAGATGCAGTGACCCCCTGTTTTGGTGATAGTTTAGATGCAGTGACTCCCTGTGTTGATAATAGTTTAGATGCAGTGACCCCCTGTTTTGGTGATAGTTTTGATGCAGTGACTCCCTGTGTTGATAATAGTTTAGATGCAGTGACCCCCTGTGTTGGTGAGAGTTTAGATGCAGTGACCCCCTGTTTTGGTGATAGTTTTGATGCAGTGACTCCCTGTGTTGATAATAGTTTAGATGCAGTGACCCCCTGTGTTGATGACAGTTTAGATGCAGTGAACCACTGTGTTGATGAAAGTTTAGATGCAGTGACTCCCTGTGTTGATGATAGTGTCGATGCAGTGACCCCCTGTTTTGCTGATAGTTTAGATGCAGTGACTCCCTGTGTTGGTGATAGTTTAGATGCAGTGACCCCCTGTGTTGGTGATAGTTTAGATGCAGTGATCCCCTGTTTTGGTGATAGTTTAGATGCAGTGACCCACTGTGTTGATGATAGTTTAGATGCAGTGACCCCCTGTGTTGATGATAGTTTAGATGCAGTGACCCCCTGTGTTGAAAGTAGTTTAGATGCAGTGACTCCCTGTGTTGATGATAGTTTAGATGCAGTGAGTCCCTGTGTTGATAATAGTTTAGATGCAGTGACCCCCTGTGTTGATGATAGTTTAGATGCAATGATCCCCTTTTTTGGTGATAGTTTAGATGCAGTGTCTCCCTGTGTTGATAATAGTTTAGATGCAGTGATCCCCTGTGTTGATGATAGTATCGATGCAGTGATCCCCTGTTTTGGTGATAGTTTAGATGCAGTGACCCCCTGTGTTGATAATAGTTTAGATGCAGCGACTGCCTGTGTTGATGATAGTTTAGATGCAGTGACACCCTGTGTTGATAATAGTTTAGATGCAGTGACCCCCTGTGTTGATGATAGTTTAGATGCAGTGACTCCCTGTCTTGATGATATTTTAGATGCAGTGATCCCCTGTGTTGATGATAGTTTAGATGCAGTGACTCCCTGTCTTGATGATATTTTAGATGCAGTGACCCCCTGTGTTGATGATAGTTTAGATGCAGTGACCCCCTGTGTTGATGATAGTTTAGATGCTGTGACCCCCTGTGTTGATGATAGTTTAGATGCAGTGACCCCCTGTGTTGATGATAGTTTAGATGCAGTGACTCCCTGTCTTGATGATATTTTAGATGCTGTGACACCCTGTGTTGATGATCGTTTAGATGCAGTGACTCCCTGTCTTGATGATATTTTAGATGCTGTGACACCCTGTGTTGATGATCGTTTAGATGCAGTGATCCCCTGTGTTGATGATAGTTTAGATGCAGTGACTCCCTGTCTTGATGATATTTTAGATGCTGTGACACCCTGTGTTGATGATCGTTTAGATGCAGTGATCCCCTGTGTTGATCATAGTTTCGATGCAGTGACCCCCTGTTTTGGTGATAGTTTAGATGCAGTGACTCCCTGTGTTGATGATAGTGTCGATGCAGTGATCCGCTGTGTTGATGATAGTTTAGATGCAGTGACTCCCTGTGTTGATGATAGTTTAGATGCAGTGACTCCCTGTGTTGATGATAGTTTAGATGCAGTGACTCCCTGTGTTGATGATAGTGTCGATGCAGTGACACCCTGTGTTGGTGATAGTTTAGATGCAGTGACTCCTTGTGTTGGTGATAGTTTAGATGCAGTGACTCCCTGTGTTGGTGATAGTTTAGATGCAGTGACCCCCTGTGTTGATGATAGTTTCGATGCAGTGACTCCCTGTGTTGATGATAGTTTAGATGCAGTGACCCCCTGTGTTGGTGATAGTTTAGATGCAGTGACTCCCTGTGTTGATGATAGTTTAGATGCAGTGATCCCCTGTTTTGGTGATAGTTTAGATGCAGTGACCCCCTGTGTTGGTGATAGTTTAGATGCAGTGACTCCCTGTGTTGATGATAGTTTAGATGCAGTGACCCCCTGTGTTGGTGATAGTTTAGATGCAGTGACCCCCTATGTTGATGATAATTTAGATGCAGTGACCCCCTGTGTTGATGATAGTTTAGATGCAGTGACTCCCTGTGTTGATGATTGTTTAGATGTAGTGACTCCCTGTGTTGATGATAATTTAGATGCAGTGACCCCCTGTGTTGATGATAGTTTAGATGCAGTGACTCCCTGTGTTGATGATTGTTTAGATGTAGTGACTCCCTGTGTTGATGATAATTTAGATGCAGTGACCCCCTGTGTTGATGATAATTTAGATGCAGTGACCCCCTGTGTTGATGATAGTTTAGATGCAGTGACCCCCTGTGTTGATGATAGTTTTGATGCAGTGACCCCCTGTGTTGATGATAATTTAGATGCAGTGACTCCCAGTGTTGATGATCATTTAGATGCAGTGACCAACTGTGTTGGTGATAGTTTAGATGCAGTGACCCCCTGTGTTGATGATTGTTCAGATGCAGTGACTCCCTGTGTTGGTGATAGTTTAGATGCAGTGACCCCCTGTGTTGATGATCATTTAGATGCAGTGACCAACTGTGTTGGTGATAGTTTAGATGCTGTGACCCCCTGTGTTGATGATTGTTCAGATGCAGTGACTCCCTGTGTTGGTGATTGTTTAGATGTAGTGACTCCCTGTGTTGATGATAATTTAGATGCAGTGACCCCCTGTGTTGATGATAGTGTCGATGCAGTGATCCCTTGTGTTGATGATAGTGTCGATGCAGTGACTCCCTGTGTTGATGATAGTGTCGATGCAGTGATCCCTTGTGTTGATGATAGTTTAGATGCAGTGACCCCCTGTGTTGATGATTGTTCAGATGCAGTGACCCCCTGTGTTGATGATAGTTTAGATGCAGTGACCCCCTGTGTTGATGATAGTTTAGATGCAGTGACCCCCTGTGTTGATGATTGTTCAGATGCAGTGACTCCCTGTGTTGATGATAGTGTCGATGCAGTGACCCCCTGTGTTGATGATAGTTTAGATGCAGTGACCCCCTGTGTTGATGATAGTTTAGATGCAGTGACTCCCTGTGTTGATAATAGTTTAGATGCAGTGACTGCCTGTGTTGATGATAGTTTAGATGCAGTGACCCCCTGTGTTGATGATAGTTTCGATGCAGTGACTCACTGTGTTGATGATAGTTTAGATGCAATGATCCCCTGTTTTGGTGATAGTTTAGATGCAGTGACCCCCTGTGTTGGTGATAGTTTAGATGCAGTGACTCCCTGTGTTGATGATAGTTTAGATGCAGTGACCCCCTGTGTTGGTGATAGTTTAGATGCAGTGATCCCCTGTTTTGGTGATAATTGAGATGCAGTGACTCCCTGTGTTGTTGATAGTTTAAATGCAGTGACCCCCTGTGTTGGTGATAGTTGAGATGCAGTCACTCCCTGTGTTGATGATAGTTTAGATGCAGTGACCCCCTGTGTTGGTGATAGTTGAGATGCAGTGACTCCCTGTGTTGATGAAAGTTTAGATGCAGTGACCCCCTGTGTTGGTGATAGTTGAGATGCAGTGACTCCCTGTCTTGATGAAAGTTTAGATGCAGTGACCCCCTGTGTTGGTGATAGTTGAGATGCAGTGACTCCCTGTGTTGGTGAAAGTTTAGATGCAGTGACCCCCTGTGTTGATGATAGTTGAGATGCAGTGACTCCCTGTGTTGATGATAGTTTAGATGCAGTGACTCCCTGTGTTGATAATAGTTTAGATGCAGTGACTACCTGTGTTGATGATAGTTTAGATGCAGTGACCCCCTGTGTTGGTGATAGTTGAGATGCAGTGACTCCCTGTGTTGATGAAAGTTTAGATGCAGTGACCCCCTGTGTTGGTGATAGTTGAGATGCAGTGACTCCCTGTGTTGATGAAAGTTTAGATGCAGTGACCCCCTGTGTTGGTGATAGTTGAGATGCAGTGACTCCCTGTGTTGATGATAGTTTAGATGCAGTGACCCCCTGTGTTGGTGATAGTTGAGATGCAGTGACTCCCTGTGTTGATAATAGTTTAGATACAGTGACTCCCTGTGTTGATGATAGTTTAGATGCAGTGACTCCCTGTTTTGGTGATAGTTTTGATGCAGTGACTCCCTGTGTTGATGATGGTTTAGATGCAGTGACTCCCTGTGTTGATGATAGTTTTGATGCAGTGACCCCCTGTGTTGATGATAGTTTAGATGCAGTGACCCCCTGTGTTGATGAAAGTTTTGATGCAGTGACTCCCTGTGTTGATGATGGTTTAGATGCAGTGACTCCCTGTGTTGATGATAGTTTAGATGCAGTGACTCCCTGTGTTGATGATAGTGTCGATGCAGTGACCCCCTGTTTTGGTGATAGTTTAGATGCAGTGACTCCCTGTGTTGATAACAGTTTAGATGCAGTGACCCCCTGTGTTGATGATAGTGTCGATGCAGTGACCCCCTGTTTTGGTGATAGTTTAGATGCAGTGACTCCCTGTGTTGATAACAGTTTAGATGCAGTGACCCCCTGTGTTGATGATAGTGTCGATGCAGTGACCCCCTGTTTTGGTGATAGTTTAGATGCAGTGACTCCCTGTGTTGATAACAGTTTAGATGCAGTGACCCCCTGTGTTGATGATAGTGTCGATGCAGTGACCCCCTGTTTTGGTGATAGTTTAGATGCAGTGACTCCCTGTGTTGATAATAGTTTAGATGCAGTGACCCCCTGTTTTGGTGACAGTTTAGATGCTGTGACTCCATGTGTTGATAATAGTTTAGATGCAGTGACTCCCTGTGTTGATAATAGTTTAGATGCAGTGACCCCCTGTTTTGGTGATAGTTTAGATGCAGTGTCCCCCTGTTTTGGTGATAGTTTAGATGCAGTGACTCCCTGTGTTGATGATAGTTTAGATGCAATGATCCCCTGTTTTGGTGATAGTTTAGATGCTGTGACCCCCTGTGTTGATGATAGTTTAGATGCAGTGACCCCCTGTGTTGGTGATAGTTGAGATGCAGTGACCCCCTGTGTTGATGATAGTTTAGATGCAGTGACCCCCTGTGTTGATGATAGTTTAGATGCAGTGACTGCCTCTGTTGATGATATTTTAGATGCTGTGACCCCCTGTGTTGATGATAGTTTAGATGCAGTGACCCCCTGTGTTGATGATATTTAGATGCAGTGACCCCCTGTGTTGATGATAGTTTAGATGCAGTGACTCCCTGTCTTGATGATATTTTAGATGCAGTGACCCCCTGTGTTGATGATAGTTTAGATGCAGTGACTCCCTGTCTTGATGATATTTTAGATGCAGTGACCCCCTGTGTTGATGATAGTTTAGATGCAGTGACCCCCTGTGTTGATGATAGTTTAGATGCAGTGACTCCCTGTGTTGATGATATTTTAGATGCTGTGACCCCCTGTGTTGATGATAGTTTAGATGCAGTGACCCCCTGTGTTGATGATAGTTTAGATGCAGTGACTCCCTGTCTTGATGATATTTTAGATGCTGTGACCCCCTGTGTTGATGATCGTTTAGATGCAGTGATCCCCTGTGTTGATCATAGTTTCGATGCAGTGACCCCCTGTTTTGGTGATAGTTTAGATGCAGTGACTCCCTGTGTTGATGATAGTGTCGATGCAGTGATCCGCTGTGTTGATGATAGTTTAGATGCAGTGACTCCCTGTGTTGATGATAGTTTAGATGCAGTGACTCCCTGTGTTGATGATAGTGTCGATGCAGTGACACACTGTGTTGGTGATAGTTTAGATGCAGTGACTCCTTGTGTTGGTGATAGTTTAGATGCAGTGACTCCCTGTGTTGGTGATAGTTTAGATGCAGTGACCCCCTGTGTTGATGATAGTTTTGATGCAGTGACCCCCTGTGTTGATGATAGTTTAGATGCAGTGACCCCCTGTGTTGATGAAAGTTTTGATGCAGTGACTCCCTGTGTTGATGATGGTTTAGATGCAGTGACTCCCTGTGTTGATGATAGTTTAGATGCAGTGACTCCCTGTGTTGATGATAGTGTCGATGCAGTGACCCCCTGTTTTGGTGATAGTTTAGATGCAGTGACTCCCTGTGTTGATAACAGTTTAGATGCAGTGACCCCCTGTGTTGATGATAGTGTCGATGCAGTGACCCCCTGTTTTGGTGATAGTTTAGATGCAATGACTCCCTGTGTTGATAACAGTTTAGATGCAGTGACCCCCTGTGTTGATGATAGTGTCGATGCAGTGACCCCCTGTTTTGGTGATAGTTTAGATGCAGTGACTCCCTGTGTTGATAACAGTTTAGATGCAGTGACCCCCTGTGTTGATGATAGTGTCGATGCAGTGACCCCCTGTTTTGTTGATAGTTTAGATGCAGTGACTCCCTGTGTTGATAATAGTTTAGATGCAGTGACCCCCTGTTTTGGTGACAGGTTAGATGCTGTGACTCCATGTGTTGATAATAGTTTAGATGCAGTGACTCCCTGTGTTGATAATAGTTTAGATGCAGTGACCCCCTGTTTTGGTGATAGTTTAGATGCAGTGACCCCCTGTTTTGGTGATAGTTTAGATGCAGTGACTCCCTGTGTTGATGATAGTTTAGATGCAATGATCCCCTGTTTTGGTGATAGTTTAGATGCTGTGACCCCCTGTGTTGATGATAGTTTAGATACAGTGACCCCCTGTGTTGGTGATAGTTTAGATGCAGTGACCCCCTGTGTTGATGATAGTTTAGATGCAGTGACCCCCTGTGTTGATGATAGTTTAGATGCAGTGACTCCCTCTGTTGATGATATTTTAGATGCTGTGACCCCCTGTGTTGATGATAGTTTAGATGCAGTGACCCCCTGTGTTGATGATATTTTAGATGCAGTGACCCCCTGTGTTGATGATAGTTTAGATGCAGTGACTCCCTGTCTTGATGATATTTTAGATGCAGTGACCCCCTGTGTTGATGATAGTTTAGATGCAGTGACCCCCTGTGTTGATGATAGTTTAGATGCAGTGACCCCCTGTGTTGATGATAGTTTAGATGCAGTGACTCCCTGTGTTGATGATATTTTAGATGCTGTGACCCCCTGTGTTGATGATAGTTTAGATGCAGTGACCCCCTGTGTTGATGATAGTTTAGATGCAGTGACTCCCTGTCTTGATGATATTTTAGATGCTGTGACCCCCTGTGTTGATGATCGTTTAGATGCAGTGATCCCCTGTGTTGATCATAGTTTCGATGCAGTGACCCCCTGTTTTGGTGATAGTTTAGATGCAGTGACTCCCTGTGTTGATGATAGTGTCGATGCAGTGATCCGCTGTGTTGATGATAGTTTAGATGCAGTGACTCCCTGTGTTGATGATAGTTTAGATGCAGTGACTCCCTGTGTTGATGATAGTGTCGATGCAGTGACACCCTGTGTTGGTGATAGTTTAGATGCAGTGACTCCTTGTGTTGGTGATAGTTTAGATGCAGTGACTCCCTGTGTTGGTGATAGTTTAGATGCAGTGACCCCCTGTGTTGATGATAGTTTCGATGCAGTGACTCCCTGTGTTGATGATAGTTTAGATGCAGTGACCCCCTGTGTTGGTGATAGTTTAGATGCAGTGACTCCCTGTGTTGATGATAGTTTAGATGCAGTGATCCCCTGTTTTGGTGATAGTTTAGATGCAGTGACCCCCTGTGTTGGTGATAGTTTAGATGCAGTGACTCCCTGTGTTGATGATAGTTTAGATGCAGTGACTCCCTGTGTTGATGATAATTTAGATGCAGTGACCCCCTGTGTTGATGATAATTTAGATGCAGTGACCCCCTGTGTTGATGATAGTTTAGATGCAGTGACCCCCTGTGTTGATGATAGTTTTGATGCAGTGACCCCCTGTGTTGATGATAATTTAGATGCAGTGACCCCCTGTGTTGATGATAGTTTAGATGCAGTGACCCCCTGTGTTGATGATTGTTCAGATGCAGTGACTCCCTGTGTTGATGATTGTTTAGATGTAGTGACTCCCTGTGTTGATGATAATTTAGATGCAGTGACCCCCTGTGTTGATGATAGTTTAGATGCAGTGACCCCCTGTGCTGATGATAGTGTCGATGCAGTGATCCCTTGTGTTGATGATAATTTAGATGCAGTGACCCCCTGTGTTGATGATAATTTAGATGCAGTGACCCCCTGTGTTGATGATAGTTTAGATGCAGTGACCCCCTGTGTTGATGATTGTTCAGATGCAGTGACTCCCTGTGTTGATGATTGTTTAGATGTAGTGACTCCCTGTGTTGATGATAATTTAGATGCAGTGACCCCCTGTGTTGATGATAGTTTAGATGCAGTGACCCCCTGTGTTGGTGATAATTTAGATGTAGTGACTCCCTGTGTTGATGATAATTTAAATGCAGTGACCCCCTGTGTTGATGATAGTTTAGATGCAGTGACCCCCTGTGCTGATGATAGTGTCGATGCAGTGATCCCTTGTGTTGATGATAATTTAGATGCAGTGACCCCCTGTGTTGATGATAATTTAGATGCAGTGACCCCCTGTGTTGATGATAGTTTAGATGCAGTGACCCCCTGTGTTGATGATTGTTCAGATGCAGTGACTCCCTGTGTTGATGATTGTTTAGATGTAGTGACTCCCTGTGTTGATGATAATTTAGATGCAGTGACCCCCTGTGTTGATGATAGTTTAGATGCAGTGACCCCCTGTGTTGATGATAGTGTCGATGCAGTGATCCCTTGTGTTGATGATAGTGTCGATGCAGTGACTCCCTGTGTTGATGATAGTGTCGATGCAGTGATCCCTTGTGTTGATGATAGTTTAGATGCAGTGACCCCCTGTGTTGATGATTGTTCAGATGCAGTGACCCCCTGTGTTGATGATAGTTTAGATGCAGTGACCCCCTGTGTTGATGATTGTTCAGATGCAGTGACTCCCTGTGTTGATGATAGTGTCGATGCAGTGACCCCCTGTGTTGATGATAGTTTAGATGCAGTGACCCCCTGTGTTGATGATAGTTTAGATGCAGTGACTCCCTGTGTTGATAATAGTTTAGATGCAGTGACTGCCTGTGTTGATGATAGTTTAGATGCAGTGACCCCCTGTGTTGATGATAGTTTCGATGCAGTGACTCACTGTGTTGATGATAGTTTAGATGCAATGATCCCCTGTTTTGGTGATAGTTTAGATGCAGTGACCCCCTGTGTTGGTGATAGTTTAGATGCAGTGACTCCCTGTGTTGATGATAGTTTAGATGCAGTGACCCCCTGTGTTGGTGATAGTTTAGATGCAGTGATCCCCTGTTTTGGTGATAATTGAGATGCAGTGACTCCCTGTGTTGATGATAGTTTAAATGCATTGACCCCCTGTGTTGGTGATAGTTGAGATGCAGTCACTCCCTGTGTTGATGATAGTTTAGATGCAGTGACCCCCTGTGTTGGTGATAGTTGAGAGGCAGTGACTCCCTGTGATGATGAAAGTTTAGATGCAGTGACCCCCTGTGTTGGTGATAGTTGAGATGCAGTGACTCCCTGTGTTGATGAAAGTTTAGATGCAGTGACCCCCTGTGTTGGTGAAAGTTTAGATGCAGTGACCCCCTGTTTTGGTGATAGTTTAGATGCAGTGACTCCCTGTCTTGATGATATTTTAGATGCAGTGACCCCCTGTGTTGATGATAGTTTAGATGCAGTGACCCCCTGTGTTGATGATAGTTTAGATGCAGTGACTCCCTGTGTTGATGATATTTTAGATGCTGTGACCCCCTGTGTTGATGATAGTTTAGATGCAGTGACCCCCTGTGTTGATGATAGTTTAGATGCAGTGACTCCCTGTCTTGATGATATTTTAGATGCTGTGACCCCCTGTGTTGATGATCGTTTAGATGCAGTGATCCCCTGTGTTGATCATAGTTTCGATGCAGTGACCCCCTGTTTTGGTGATAGTTTAGATGCAGTGACTCCCTGTGTTGATGATAGTGTCGATGCAGTGATCCGCTGTGTTGATGATAGTTTAGATGCAGTGACTCCCTGTGTTGATGATAGTTTAGATGCAGTGACTCCCTGTGTTGATGATAGTTTAGATGCAGTGACTCCCTGTGTTGATGATAGTGTCGATGCAGTGACACCCTGTGTTGGTGATAGTTTAGATGCAGTGACTCCTTGTGTTGGTGATAGTTTAGATGCAGTGACTCCCTGTGTTGGTGATAGTTTAGATGCAGTGACCCCCTGTGTTGATGATAGTTTTGATGCAGTGACCCCCTGTGTTGATGATAGTTTAGATGCAGTGACCCCCTGTGTTGATGAAAGTTTTGATGCAGTGACTCCCTGTGTTGATGATGGTTTAGATGCAGTGACTCCCTGTGTTGATGATAGTTTAGATGCAGTGACTCCCTGTGTTGATGATAGTGTCGATGCAGTGACCCCCTGTTTTGGTGATAGTTTAGATGCAGTGACTCCCTGTGTTGATAACAGTTTAGATGCAGTGACCCCCTGTGTTGATGATAGTGTCGATGCAGTGACCCCCTGTTTTGGTGATAGTTTAGATGCAGTGACTCCCTGTGTTGATAACAGTTTAGATGCAGTGACCCCCTGTGTTGATGATAGTGTCGATGCAGTGACCCCCTGTTTTGGTGATAGTTTAGATGCAGTGACTCCCTGTGTTGATAACAGTTTAGATGCAGTGACCCCCTGTGTTGATGATAGTGTCGATGCAGTGACCCCCTGTTTTGGTGATAGTTTAGATGCAGTGACTCCCTGTGTTGATAATAGTTTAGATGCAGTGACCCCCTGTTTTGGTGACAGGTTAGATGCTTTGACTCCATGTGTTGATAATAGTTTAGATGCAGTGACTCCCTGTGTTGATAATAGTTTAGATGCAGTGACCCCCTGTTTTGGTGATAGTTTAGATGCAGTGACCCCCTGTTTTGGTGATAGTTTAGATGCAGTGACTCCCTGTGTTGATGATAGTTTAGATGCAATGATCCCCTGTTTTGGTGATAGTTTAGATGCTGTGACCCCCTGTGTTGATGATAGTTTAGATGCAGTGACCCCCTGTGTTGGTGATAGTTGAGATGCAGTGACCCCCTGTGTTGATGATAGTTTAGATGCAGTGACCCCCTGTGTTGATGATATTTTAGATGCTGTGACCCCCTGTGTTGATGATAGTTTAGATGCAGTGACCCCCTGTGTTGATGATATTTTAGATGCAGTGACCCCCTGTGTTGATGATAGTTTAGATGCAGTGACTCCCTGTCTTGATGATATTTTAGATGCAGTGACCCCCTGTGTTGATGATAGTTTAGATGCAGTGACCCCCTGTGTTGATGATAGTTTAGATGCAGTGACCCCCTGTGTTGATGATAGTTTAGATGCAGTGACTCCCTGTGTTGATGATATTTTAGATGCTGTGACCCCCTGTGTTGATGATAGTTTAGATGCAGTGACCCCCTGTGTTGATGATAGTTTAGATGCAGTGACTCCCTGTCTTGATGATATTTTAGATGCTGTGACCCCCTGTGTTGATGATCGTTTAGATGCATTGATCCCCTGTGTTGATCATAGTTTCGATGCAGTGACCCCCTGTTTTGGTGATAGTTTAGATGCAGTGACTCCCTGTGTTGATGATAGTGTCGATGCAGTGATCCGCTGTGTTGATGATAGTTTAGATGCAGTGACTCCCTGTGTTGATGATAGTTTAGATGCAGTGACTCCCTGTGTTGATGATAGTTTAGATGCAGTGACTCCCTGTGTTGATGATAGTGTCGATGCAGTGACACCCTGTGTTGGTGATAGTTTAGATGCAGTGACTCCTTGTGTTGGTGATAGTTTAGATGCAGTGACTCCCTGTGTTGGTGATAGTTTAGATGCAGTGACCCCCTGTGTTGATGATAGTTTCGATGCAGTGACTCCCTGTGTTGATGATAGTTTAGATGCAGTGACCCCCTGTGTTGGTGATAGTTTAGATGCTGTGACTCCTTGTGTTGGTGATAGTTTAGATGCAGTGACTCCCTGTGTTGGTGATAGTTTAGATGCAGTGACCCCCTGTGTTGATGATAGTTTTGATGCAGTGACCCCCTGTGTTGATGATAGTTTAGATGCAGTGACCCCCTGTGTTGATGAAAGTTTTGATGCAGTGACTCCCTGTGTTGATGATGGTTTAGATGCAGTGACTCCCTGTGTTGATGATAGTTTAGATGCAGTGACTCCCTGTGTTGATGATAGTGTCGATGCAGTGACCCCCTGTTTTGGTGATAGTTTAGATGCAGTGACTCCCTGTGTTGATAACAGTTTAGATGCAGTGACCCCCTGTGTTGATGATAGTGTCGATGCAGTGACCCCCTGTTTTGGTGATAGTTTAGATGCAATGACTCCCTGTGTTGATAACAGTTTAGATGCAGTGACCCCCTGTGTTGATGATAGTGTCGATGCAGTGACCCCCTGTTTTGGTGATAGTTTAGATGCAGTGACTCCCTGTGTTGATAACAGTTTAGATGCAGTGACCCCCTGTGTTGATGATAGTGTCGATGCAGTGACCCCCTGTTTTGTTGATAGTTTAGATGCAGTGACTCCCTGTGTTGATAATAGTTTAGATGCAGTGACCCCCTGTTTTGGTGACAGGTTAGATGCTGTGACTCCATGTGTTGATAATAGTTTAGATGCAGTGACTCCCTGTGTTGATAATAGTTTAGATGCAGTGACCCCCTGTTTTGGTGATAGTTTAGATGCAGTGACCCCCTGTTTTGGTGATAGTTTAGATGCAGTGACTCCCTGTGTTGATGATAGTTTAGATGCAATGATCCCCTGTTTTGGTGATAGTTTAGATGCTGTGACCCCCTGTGTTGATGATAGTTTAGATGCAGTGACCCCCTGTGTTGGTGATAGTTGAGATGCAGTGACCCCCTGTGTTGATGATAGTTTAGATGCAGTGACCCCCTGTGTTGATGATAGTTTAGATGCAGTGACTCCCTCTGTTGATGATATTTTAGATGCTGTGACCCCCTGTGTTGATGATAGTTTAGATGCAGTGACCCCCTGTGTTGATGATATTTTAGATGCAGTGACCCCCTGTGTTGATGATAGTTTAGATGCAGTGACTCCCTGTCTTGATGATATTTTAGATGCAGTGACCCCCTGTGTTGATGATAGTTTAGATGCAGTGACCCCCTGTGTTGATGATAGTTTAGATGCAGTGACCCCCTGTGTTGATGATAGTTTAGATGCAGTGACTCCCTGTGTTGATGATATTTTAGATGCTGTGACCCCCTGTGTTGATGATAGTTTAGATGCAGTGACCCCCTGTGTTGATGATAGTTTAGATGCAGTGACTCCCTGTCTTGATGATATTTTAGATGCTGTGACCCCCTGTGTTGATGATCGTTTAGATGCAGTGATCCCCTGTGTTGATCATAGTTTCGATGCAGTGACCCCCTGTTTTGGTGATAGTTTAGATGCAGTGACTCCCTGTGTTGATGATAGTGTCGATGCAGTGATCCGCTGTGTTGATGATAGTTTAGATGCAGTGACTCCCTGTGTTGATGATAGTTTAGATGCAGTGACTCCCTGTGTTGATGATAGTGTCGATGCAGTGACACCCTGTGTTGGTGATAGTTTAGATGCAGTGACTCCTTGTGTTGGTGATAGTTTAGATGCAGTGACTCCCTGTGTTGGTGATAGTTTAGATGCAGTGACCCCCTGTGTTGATGATAGTTTCGATGCAGTGACTCCCTGTGTTGATGATAGTTTAGATGCAGTGACCCCCTGTGTTGGTGATAGTTTAGATGCAGTGACTCCCTGTGTTGATGATAGTTTAGATGCAGTGATCCCCTGTTTTGGTGATAGTTTAGATGCAGTGACCCCCTGTGTTGGTGATAGTTTAGATGCAGTGACTCCCTGTGTTGATGATAGTTTAGATGCAGTGACCCCCTGTGTTGGTGATAGTTTAGATGCAGTGACCCCCTATGTTGATGATAGTTTCGATGCAGTGATCCCCTGTTTTGATGATAGTTTCGATGCAGTGACTCCCTGTATTGGTGATCGTTTAGATGCAGTGACCCCCTGTGTTGATGATAGTTTAGATGCAGTGACCCCCTGTGTTGATGATTGTTCAGATGCAGTGACTCCCAGTGTTGGTGATAGTTTAGATGCAGTGACTCCCTGTGTTGGTGATAGTTTAGATGCAGTGACTCCCTGTGTTGGTGATAGTTTAGATGCAGTGACCCCCTGTGTTGATGATAGTTTAGATGCAGTGACTCCCTGTGTTGATGATTGTTTAGATGCAGTGACTCCCTGTGTTGGTGATAGTTTAGATGCAGTGACTCCCTGTGTTGGTGATAGTTTAGATGCAGTGACCCCCTGTGTTGATGATAGTTTAGATGCAGTGACTCCCTGTGTTGATGATTGTTTAGATGTAGAGACTCCCTGTGTTGATGATAATTTAGATGCAGTGACCCCCTGTGTTGATGATAGTTTAGATGCAGTGACTCCCTGTGTTGATGATTGTTTAGATGTAGTGACTCCCTGTGTTGATGATAATTTAGATGCAGTGACCCCCTGTGTTGATGATAATTTAGATGCAGTGACCCCCTGTGTTGATGATAGTTTAGATGCAGTGACCCCCTGTGTTGATGATAGTTTTGATGCAGTGACCCCCTGTGTTGATGATAATTTAGATGCAGTGACCCCCTGTGTTGATGATAGTTTAGATGCAGTGACCCCCTGTGTTGATGATTGTTCAGATGCAGTGACTCCCTGTGTTGATGATTGTTTAGATGTAGTGACTCCCTGTGTTGATGATAATTTAGATGCAGTGACCCCCTGTGTTGATGGTAGTTTAGATGCAGTGACCCCCTGTGCTGATGATAGTGTCGATGCAGTGATCCCTTGTGTTGATGATAATTTAGATGCAGTGACCCCCTGTGTTGATGATAATTTAGATGCAGTGACCCCCTGTGTTGATGATAGTTTAGATGCAGTGACCCCCTGTGTTGATGATTGTTCAGATGCAGTGACTCCCTGTGTTGATGATTGTTTAGATGTAGTGACTCCCTGTGTTGATGATAATTTAGATGCAGTGACCCCCTGTGTTGATGATAGTTTAGATGCAGTGACCCCCTGTGTTGGTGATAATTTAGATGTAGTGACTCCCTGTGTTGATGATAATTTAGATGCAGTGACCCCCTGTGTTGATGATAGTTTAGATGCAGTGACCCCCTGTGCTGATGATAGTGTCGATGCAGTGATCCCTTGTGTTGATGATAATTTAGATGCAGTGACCCCCTGTGTTGATGATAGTTTAGATGCAGTGACTCCCTGTGTTGATGATAGTTTAGATGCAATGATCCCCTGTTTTGGTGATAGTTTAGATGCTGTGACCCCCTGTGTTGATGATAGTTTAGATGCAGTGACCCCCTGTGTTGGTGATCGTTGAGATGCAGTGACCCCCTGTGTTGATGATAGTTTAGATGCAGTGACCCCCTGTGTTGATGATATTTTAGATGCTGTGACCCCCTGTGTTGATGATAGTTTAGATGCAGTGACCCCCTGTGTTGATGATATTTTAGATGCAGTGACCCCCTGTGTTGATGATAGTTTAGATGCAGTGACTCCCTGTCTTGATGATATTTTAGATGCAGTGACCCCCTGTGTTGATGATAGTTTAGATGCAGTGACCCCCTGTGTTGATGATAGTTTAGATGCAGTGACCCCCTGTGTTGATGATAGTTTAGATGCAGTGACTCCCTGTGTTGATGATATTTTAGATGCTGTGACCCCCTGTGTTGATGATAGTTTAGATGCAGTGACTCCCTGTCTTGATGATATTTTAGATGCTGTGACCCCCTGTGTTGATGATCGTTTAGATGCATTGATCCCCTGTGTTGATCATAGTTTCGATGCAGTGACCCCCTGTTTTGGTGATAGTTTAGATGCAGTGACTCCCTGTGTTGATGATAGTGTCGATGCAGTGATCCGCTGTGTTGATGATAGTTTAGATGCAGTGACTCCCTGTGTTGATGATAGTTTAGATGCAGTGACTCCCTGTGTTGATGATAGTTTAGATGCAGTGACTCCCTGTGTTGATGATAGTGTCGATGCAGTGACACCCTGTGTTGGTGATAGTTTAGATGCAGTGACTCCTTGTGTTGGTGATAGTTTAGATGCAGTGACTCCCTGTGTTGGTGATAGTTTAGATGCAGTGACCCCCTGTGTTGATGATAGTTTCGATGCAGTGACTCCCTGTGTTGATGATAGTTTAGATGCAGTGACCCCCTGTGTTGGTGATAGTTTAGATGCTGTGACTCCTTGTGTTGGTGATAGTTTAGATGCAGTGACTCCCTGTGTTGGTGATAGTTTAGATGCAGTGACCCCCTGTGTTGATGATAGTTTTGATGCAGTGACCCCCTGTGTTGATGATAGTTTAGATGCAGTGACCCCCTGTGTTGATGAAAGTTTTGATGCAGTGACTCCCTGTGTTGATGATGGTTTAGATGCAGTGACTCCCTGTGTTGATGATAGTTTAGATGCAGTGACTCCCTGTGTTGATGATAGTGTCGATGCAGTGACCCCCTGTTTTGGTGATAGTTTAGATGCAGTGACTCCCTGTGTTGATAACAGTTTAGATGCAGTGACCCCCTGTGTTGATGATAGTGTCGATGCAGTGACCCCCTGTTTTGGTGATAGTTTAGATGCAATGACTCCCTGTGTTGATAACAGTTTAGATGCAGTGACCCCCTGTGTTGATGATAGTGTCGATGCAGTGACCCCCTGTTTTGGTGATAGTTTAGATGCAGTGACTCCCTGTGTTGATAACAGTTTAGATGCAGTGACCCCCTGTGTTGATGATAGTGTCGATGCAGTGACCCCCTGTTTTGTTGATAGTTTAGATGCAGTGACTCCCTGTGTTGATAATAGTTTAGATGCAGTGACCCCCTGTTTTGGTGACAGGTTAGATGCTGTGACTCCATGTGTTGATAATAGTTTAGATGCAGTGACTCCCTGTGTTGATAATAGTTTAGATGCAGTGACCCCCTGTTTTGGTGATAGTTTAGATGCAGTGACCCCCTGTTTTGGTGATAGTTTAGATGCAGTGACTCCCTGTGTTGATGATAGTTTAGATGCAATGATCCCCTGTTTTGGTGATAGTTTAGATGCTGTGACCCCCTGTGTTGATGATAGTTTAGATGCAGTGACCCCCTGTGTTGGTGATAGTTGAGATGCAGTGACCCCCTGTGTTGATGATAGTTTAGATGCAGTGACCCCCTGTGTTGATGATAGTTTAGATGCAGTGACTCCCTCTGTTGATGATATTTTAGATGCTGTGACCCCCTGTGTTGATGATAGTTTAGATGCAGTGACCCCCTGTGTTGATGATATTTTAGATGCAATGACCCCCTGTGTTGATGATAGTTTAGATGCAGTGACTCCCTGTCTTGATGATATTTTAGATGCAGTGACCCCCTGTGTTGATGATAGTTTAGATGCAGTGACCCCCTGTGTTGATGATAGTTTAGATGCAGTGACCCCCTGTGTTGATGATAGTTTAGATGCAGTGACTCCCTGTGTTGATGATATTTTAGATGCTGTGACCCCCTGTGTTGATGATAGTTTAGATGCAGTGACCCCCTGTGTTGATGATAGTTTAGATGCAGTGACTCCCTGTCTTGATGATATTTTAGATGCTGTGACCCCCTGTGTTGATGATCGTTTAGATGCAGTGATCCCCTGTGTTGATCATAGTTTCGATGCAGTGACCCCCTGTTTTGGTGATAGTTTAGATGCAGTGACTCCCTGTGTTGATGATAGTGTCGATGCAGTGATCCGCTGTGTTGATGATAGTTTAGATGCAGTGACTCCCTGTGTTGATGATAGTTTAGATGCAGTGACTCCCTGTGTTGATGATAGTGTCGATGCAGTGACACCCTGTGTTGGTGATAGTTTAGATGCAGTGACTCCTTGTGTTGGTGATAGTTTAGATGCAGTGACTCCCTGTGTTGGTGATAGTTTAGATGCAGTGACCCCCTGTGTTGATGATAGTTTCGATGCAGTGACTCCCTGTGTTGATGATAGTTTAGATGCAGTGACCCCCTGTGTTGGTGATAGTTTAGATGCAGTGACTCCCTGTGTTGATGATAGTTTAGATGCAGTGATCCCCTGTTTTGGTGATAGTTTAGATGCAGTGACCCCCTGTGTTGGTGATAGTTTAGATGCAGTGACTCCCTGTGTTGATGATAGTTTAGATGCAGTGACCCCCTGTGTTGGTGATAGTTTAGATGCAGTGACCCCCTATGTTGATGATAGTTTCGATGCAGTGATCCCCTGTTTTGATGATAGTTTCGATGCAGTGACTCCCTGTATTGGTGATCGTTTAGATGCAGTGACCCCCTGTGTTGATGATAGTTTAGATGCAGTGACCCCCTGTGTTGATGATTGTTCAGATGCAGTGACTCCCAGTGTTGGTGATAGTTTAGATGCAGTGACTCCCTGTGTTGGTGATAGTTTAGATGCAGTGACTCCCTGTGTTGGTGATAGTTTAGATGCAGTGACCCCCTGTGTTGATGATAGTTTAGATGCAGTGACTCCCTGTGTTGATGATTGTTTAGATGCAGTGACTCCCTGTGTTGGTGATAGTTTAGATGCAGTGACTCCCTGTGTTGGTGATAGTTTAGATGCAGTGACCCCCTGTGTTGATGATAGTTTAGATGCAGTGACTCCCTGTGTTGATGATTGTTTAGATGTAGAGACTCCCTGTGTTGATGATAATTTAGATGCAGTGACCCCCTGTGTTGATGATAGTTTAGATGCAGTGACTCCCTGTGTTGATGATTGTTTAGATGTAGTGACTCCCTGTGTTGATGATAATTTAGATGCAGTGACCCCCTGTGTTGATGATAATTTAGATGCAGTGACCCCCTGTGTTGATGATAGTTTAGATGCAGTGACCCCCTGTGTTGATGATAGTTTTGATGCAGTGACCCCCTGTGTTGATGATAATTTAGATGCAGTGACCCCCTGTGTTGATGATAGTTTAGATGCAGTGACCCCCTGTGTTGATGATTGTTCAGATGCAGTGACTCCCTGTGTTGATGATTGTTTAGATGTAGTGACTCCCTGTGTTGATGATAATTTAGATGCAGTGACCCCCTGTGTTGATGATAGTTTAGATGCAGTGACCCCCTGTGCTGATGATAGTGTCGATGCAGTGATCCCTTGTGTTGATGATAATTTAGATGCAGTGACCCCCTGTGTTGATGATAATTTAGATGCAGTGACCCCCTGTGTTGATGATAGTTTAGATGCAGTGACCCCCTGTGTTGATGATTGTTCAAATGCAGTGACTCCCTGTGTTGATGATTGTTTAGATGTAGTGACTCCCTGTGTTGATGATAATTTAGATGCAGTGACCCCCTGTGTTGATGATAGTTTAGATGCAGTGACCCCCTGTGTTGGTGATAATTTAGATGTAGTGACTCCCTGTGTTGATGATAATTTAGATGCAGTGACCCCCTGTGTTGATGATAGTTTAGATGCAGTGACCCCCTGTGCTGATGATAGTGTCGATGCAGTGATCCCTTGTGTTGATGATAATTTAGATGCAGTGACCCCCTGTGTTGATGATAATTTAGATGCAGTGACCCCCTGTGTTGATGATAGTTTAGATGCAGTGACCCCCTGTGTTGATGATTGTTCAGATGCAGTGACTCCCTGTGTTGATGATTGTTTAGATGTAGTGACTCCCTGTGTTGATGATAATTTAGATGCAGTGACCCCCTGTGTTGATGATAGTTTAGATGCAGTGACCCCCTGTGTTGATGATAGTGTCGATGCAGTGATCCCTTGTGTTGATGATAGTGTCGATGCAGTGACTCCCTGTGTTGATGATAGTGTCGATGCAGTGATCCCTTGTGTTGATGATAGTTTAGATGCAGTGACCCCCTGTGTTGATGATTGTTCAGATGCAGTGACCCCCTGTGTTGATGATAGTTTAGATGCAGTGACCCCCTGTGTTGATGATTGTTCAGATGCAGTGACTCCCTGTGTTGATGATAGTGTCGATGCAGTGACCCCCTGTGTTGATGATAGTTTAGATGCAGTGACCCCCTGTGTTGATGATAGTTTAGATGCAGTGACTCCCTGTGTTGATAATAGTTTAGATGCAGTGACTGCCTGTGTTGATGATAGTTTAGATGCAGTGACCCCCTGTGTTGATGATACTTTCGATGCAGTGACTCACTGTGTTGATGATAGTTTAGATGCAATGATCCGCTGTTTTGGTGATAGTTTAGATGCAGTGACCCCCTGTGTTGGTGATAGTTTAGATGCAGTGACTCCCTGTG